>NC_062541.1:17828888-18191388 GCF_022655615.1 Tachysurus fulvidraco
GAGCAGTGTGTGTGTGTGGGTTGTGTGTTGAGCAGTGTGTGTGTGTGTGTGAGTGTGTGAGGGTTGTGAGGGGTGAGCAGTGTGTGTGTGAGGGTTGTGAGGGGTGAGCAGTGTGTGTGTGAGGGTTGTGAGGGGTGAGCAGTGTGTGTGTGTGAGGGTTGTGAGGGGTGAGCAGTGTGTGTGTGTGAGGGTTGTGAGGGGTGAGCAGTGTGTGTGAGGGTTGTGAGGGATGGGCAGTGTGTGTGAGGGTTGTGAGGGATGGGCAGTGTGTGTGAGGGTTGTGAGGGATGGGCAGTGTGTGTGAGGGTTGTGAGGGATGGGCAGTGTGTGTGTGTGAGGGTTGTGAGGGGTGAGCAGTGTGTGTGTGTGAGGGTTGTGAGGGGTGAGCAGTGTGTGTGTGTGAGGGTTGTGAGGGGTGAGCAGTGTGTGTGTGTGAGGGTTGTGAGGGGTGAGCAGTGTGTGTGAGGGTTGTGAGGGGTGAGCAGTGTGTGTGAGGGTTGTGAGGGGTGAGCAGTGTGTGTGAGGGTTGTGAGGGGTGAGCAGTGTGTGTGTGTGAGGGTTGTGAGGGGTGAGCAGTGTGTGTGTGTGGGCAGTGTGTGTGTGTGAGGGTTGTGAGGGGTGGGCAGTGTGTGTGTGAGGGTTGTGAGGGGTGAGCAGTGTGTGTGTGTGAGGGTTGTGAGGGGTGTGCTGTGTGTGTGTGTGAGGGTTGTGAGGGGTGTGCAGTGTGTGTGTGTGAGGGTTGTGAGGGGTGGGCAGTGTGTGTGTGTGAGGGTTGTGAGGGGTGGGCAGTGTGTGTGTGTGAGGGTTGTGAGGGGTGGGCAGTGTGTGTGTGTGAGGGTTGTGAGGGGTGAGCAGTGTGTGTGTGTGAGGGTTGTGAGGGGTGAGCAGTGTGTGTGTGTGAGGGTTGTGAGGGGTGAGCAGTGTGTGTGTGTGAGGGTTGTGAGGGGTGAGCAGTGTGTGTGTGTGAGGGTTGTGAGGGGTGAGCAGTGTGTGTGTGTGAGGGTTGTGAGGGGTGAGCAGTGTGTGTGTGTGAGGGTTGTGAGGGGTGAGCTGTGTGTGAGGGTTGTGAGGGGTGAGCAGTGTGTGTGTGTGAGGGGTGAGCAGTGTGTGTGTGTGAGGGGTGAGCAGTGTGTGTGTGTGTGGGGTGAGCAGTGTGTGTGTGTGAGGGGTGAGCAGTGTGTGTGTGTGAGGGGTGAGCAGTGTGTGTGTGTGAGGGGTGAGCAGTGTGTGTGTGTGAGGGTTGTGAGGGGTGGGCAGTGTGTGTGTGTGAGGGTTGTGAGGGGTGGGCAGTGTGTGTGTGTGAGGGTTGTGAGGGGTGGGCAGTGTGTGTGAAGGTTGTGAGGGGTGGGCAGTGTGTGTGTGAAGGTTTGTGAGGGGTGGGCAGTGTGTGTGTGTGAGGGTTGTGCGGGGTGCGCTGTGTGTGTGTGTGTGGGGTGTGAGGGGTGAGCAGTGTGTGTGAGGGTTGTGAGGGGTGAGCAGTGTGTGTGAGGGTTGTGAGGGGTGGGCAGTGTGTGTGTGTGAGGGTTGTGAGGGGTGGGCAGTGTGTGTGTGTGAGGGTTGTGAGGGGTGAGCAGTGTGTGTGTGTGAGGGTTGTGAGGGGTGAGCAGTGTGTGTGTGTGTGTGAGGGTTGTGAGGGGTGAGCAGTGTGTGTGTGAAGGTTGTGAGGGGTGGGCAGTGTGTGTGAGGGTTGTGAGGGGTGGGCAGTGTGTGTGAGGGTTGTGAGGGGTGGGCAGTGTGTGTGTGAGGGTTGTGAGGGGTGAGCAGTGTGTGTGTGTGTGAGGGTTGTGAGGGGTAAACAGTGTGTTTCTCAGCCTTCGTAAGAAGTAGAGATGCTGCTGTGCTTTCTTGGTGATGGAGCTGGTGTTGAGTGATCAGGTTGAGGTGAGTGAGGTTCTCCGCTAGATGAACACCAACAAATTTTCTGCTCTTGACGATCTCTACCGATGATCTGTCAATGTTCAGCAGACAGTAGTCGCTCTGTGCTCTTCTGAAGTCAACAACCATCTCTTTTAGTTTTATCAACATTCAGAGAAAGGTTGTTGGCTCTACACCAGGCAGTTGCACCTCCTCTCTGTATGCTGACGAGACCCACCACAGTCGTGTCATCTGTGGAGCTGAATATGGTTCGATCTGCGCACTGCTGTACAGTCGTGAGTCAGCAGAGTGAACAGCAGTGGGCTGAGCACACAGCCCTGAGGGGCTCCATTGCTCAGTGTGGTGGTGCTGGAGATGCTGTTCCTGATCCGGACTGACTGACGTCTCTCAGTCAGGAAGTCCAGGATCCAGTTGCAGAGGGAGGTGTTCAGTCCCAGCAGGATCAGCTTCTTAATCAGGTGCTGAGGGACGATTGTGTTGAATGCTGAACTAAAGTCTATGAACAGCTTTCGTACATAAGTGTCTGTATTGTCCAGGTGGGTGAGAGCTAAATAAAGGGCCGTGAAAATGTCGTCCGTGGAGCGTTTTGGACGATACATTAACTGTAGGAGGTCCAGTGAGGGTGGTAACTGGGTCTTGATGTGCCTCATGACGAGCTTCTCGTAGCACTTCAATGGTTGTGAGTGCGACTGGACGATAGTCATTAAGGCAGGACACTGTAGACATCTTTGGCACTGGGATGATTGTGTTTGTCTTGAGGAACGTAGGAACAACACTGCTCAGGGAAATGTTGAACCACGACTTATTGCTGCATAGAGGTCTCCTCACGTCGGCCGTGGATAGACAAAGTACCAGATCGTTGGGGGAGGAATGGAGTTCCTTGCCGCTACGTTGTTCTGCACCTCAAACTGAGCGTAGTAGTCGTTCAGTGCATCTGGAAGGGAGGCGTCACTATAACAGGCAGGTGAAGCCGTCTTGTAGTTTGTAATCTCCTGTATGTCCTGCCACATGCACTGGGTGTCTCTGCTGTCCTGGAAGTGGCTGTGGATTGTCTGGGCATTTGTGCACTTGTGTTTTCTGATGGCTTGGGACAGTTTGCCCCTTGCTGTTCTAGTTTTCACCTGCTTCAAAACTGCTTTAGAGAGTCTGACAAATGGAATTAAAGAAGTGGTCTTTGCATGAGACGTGCCAGGAATGTGTGTGTAAACAAGATCCAGCGTGTTTTCCCCTCTCGTTGCAAAGTCCATATACTGATGGAATTTAGGGAGCACTGGTTTGAGATTTGCTTGATTAAAATCTCTGGCGATGATGAACATTCCATTGGGGTGAACGTTGTGCAGATCACTAATGGCCCCATAGAGTTCACATAGAGCCTCTTTAGCATTAGCGCTGGGGGAATGTACACCCGTCTGCTTACCGCACTTTCGCTTCCTCAAGCACCGCTTTCCTTTCGAGGACTGGAGGCCTGGTTACCACAGAGAGCAGCGGTTGCGAAGCCTTTCCAACACATCATTGTGCAGGTTGGTTGCACGATATCTGTACTGTGTTAACTTCTGGCAGTCGTATAAATGAACACCGCTGTCTCTGGAGTCTATGTACTAAAGATAGTCTGGCTAAAACTGGCTAAATAGCACTATTGTATCCGGAGTGGCCGCTGCGTGCTACTGCAATACAGCCATCTTGGACATCAAGTGTGTGCAAAAGTGCGCGTGTGCAAGCAATGCGAGCCTGTGCGAGAGCCTGAGTGTGCGAGTGTGTGCATCTGTTCTATATCTGGTGAGTAACATATTGCTGTTACTTTGCTCCTGTCTCTCTACAGATGGTTTCCGTAAAGTGGTCCACATTGAGCAGGGAGGCTTGTTGAAGCCTGAGAAAGATGATACAGAGTTCCAGCATCCGTACTTCATCCGTGGACAGGAGCACTTGCTGGAGAACATTAAGAGGAAGGTGACCACGGTAAGCTCAGTTTTCTTCTCCTTATAAATGGAAAACTAATGCATTTTGAATTGAATTTTTTTCAGCCCAAAGAATTATAAGCTCTCTCATTCTCTTCCAGTTGATTTGTTGTTGCTTTTTCACTTGAATTCTAATAAAAACCTGTCACATTTCTCCATGACTCACAAAAGGCTGATGCAGGATCTCGTCTGTGATTTCTCACACCTTTCTACTAAATACAAAAATAACACTGACTATGTACAATAGTAAAGTGTGTGTGTGTGGCAGAGACACTTTACAGTCTTAAGGATCATCATCTGTAATCATTTGTATTACATTTTTGCCCCCTCCTAAACATCTGTTCATTGGTTCTCACACACACAAACCTCTCTGACAGCTTCTTGGTGTTAATCTTCAGGTATCTAATATTAAACACGAGGAACTGAAGCTAAGCCCAGAGGATGTGACCAAAATCATCTCGGATGTGCAGCACATGAAGGGAAAGCAGGAGTCAATGGACGGCAAAATCAGCACCTTGAAACAGTAAGTGAGACGCTCCGTGTTCTGTTTTCTTTTATACATCATAACCTTCACTGTTATAATCAGCTCCTCTCTTCTCTTCTCTTCTGTGAAGACTTACCACTAGATGTTGGAGCGAGTCTGTGTGGGTTTGTGTTCATTCAGCTACAAGAGCATTAGTGAGATCAGACCCTGATGGTGTAAGAGTGAGGAGGTCTGGGGTTCAGTCGGTGTTCAGTGGGGTTGAGTCAGAGTCAGGGCTCGGTGCAGGACACTCGAGATCTTCTACTCCAACCTTCACACACCATGTCTTCATGGAGCTCTGTGCTTTGTGTACAGCCTAAAGCCAGTTATTTTAAGCTCCTGATCAGAAACTGAGTTTATTGACACTCACCATGGACTGAAATGCACACAGGAGGCAGTGACCTGCCCTCGGGTTCCTCATGCATTGCTGCGTCTCTGTAGGCAATAGTAAGGTGAATCTTTTTTCTGTTTGATGTGATTATAGTGTAAGGTAAAATACCAGTAGTACCTTCAGTATCATGATGTGCAGACACATCAACCGAAGCCTATTAAACGTAATGTATTTAAATGTAGTACATGTAGTGTAGTCTCCATGTTCACTCAGAAAAACAGTAATTTCCCTGTGGAGTGATTTGGTTTGTGCAGGTGGGAACATGGCTCTCATACTCAGGTGTGGACCAGAACATGTGGTCTGAGACCTTCTCAGTGAGGAGCTCTCAGTAGGGCTCCAAACCTCTAGTGCAGTTTAGTTTTGTTTGTGTATCAGAGTCTCAAAGCAGCTAGACAGGAATAAAAAATGATGAGAGGAGACCTGACCAGGACATGTCTCTGTACCTCAGTGTGACTCTGACTCTCTCACACACACACACACACACACACACACACACACACACACACACACACACACTGTGTGCTGCTCCACAATTCTGCTGAATTCTACACAAAAACAAAGCGTAGCATGTGCTGGTCACTGATGCATTATTCTTGTCTCACATTTTTTAAAGCAACAAAAATCTACACAATAAAATATATTGAATTTATTTGACACAGGATTTTTAAAACAGCCCTTTTACTATGGAATAAAAACACTGTCAATAATAATCGTACGTAATTCAAAGCATTTGTGTGTAAATTTTAATTTTGCGGAGTTGGATCCCAAAACCTGCGGCCACGACAATTTACAGATACGAGATTTTGTGTGTTTGTTCAAATACAACTCCAAAATGTACGACTATGACAGTTTACACACAACGCTTGTTTTCACAAAAATACGTCATCACGTTCACAGGCATTACTATCCGAGGGAAGATGAATCGATTCCACGAAGTTAAACCACTGTCGAAATGGCGGATCAGCCGCCAAGCGCTCACTCATCGTCAGTGTTGTATAAAGTAGTAGAAAGCAATACTTGAGCAAAAGTACAAGTATCGCACTAGAAAAAGACTTTGGTAGAAGTGAAAGTCACCTTTTAGAATATTACTCAAGTAAAAGTCTTAAAGTATCTGATATTTACTGTACTTAAGTATCAAAAGTCATTTTCTGATATTCAATGTACTTAAGTATTTGAAGTAAAAGTAAAATTTCAGTGATTTTCGGTCGGCATAAGATCAGGGGCAGTTCTAGGGTTTCATCTTTAGGGGTTTTATCCCTCAGTGAGAATTTAAAACAAGAAGAGTTTTATATTATATATTATATGACTACATAGTAAGACAAAAGTTATGGTGTTATTAAATGGTAAAAGTGGACACCAAAATGTTATGCATGATGTAATGATGCCAGTCTTGAATCAGATCAGTTCATGTGTGTGTGTATTCTCTACAAACACTGTGTCCGATGAATGCAGTCATTAATAAACAAATATTCACAAAGACCAAATCAATAAATGTTATTTTTATTTAGTATTAAATGTATTGTTTGCATTAATATTTTGTTTGTGCTACAACTCTGGTAATAAGAATAGTGACATTTCACTGCTTTTGGTTGCCGTTATAGATAAACGCCCCCAGCTCTGACTGCGCGTGCACGCTGCGCGTACCTGTGCTTCTCGGTACAGCGTGTGGAGCGTAATACAATCTAGGAGCAGTGATACACCAAACCTCCCTTATTACAGTCACACACATTTCTTCTGATTCTATTTTGTAGTAACGAAGATGCTTTGTGGAAATATAACGGAGTAAAAGTGTACATTTTATCTAGGAAATGTAGTGGAGTAAAAGTGAAAGTTGACATAAATTTAAATAACAAAGTAAAGTACAGATACGTGACATTTCTACTTAAGTACAGTAACGAAGTGTTTTTACTCCGTCACATTACAACACTGCTCATCGTCTCAGGTAAGTCGGTTTTTCCTTCCAAATTCGGACATGTTTAAGGGTTAGTTATCACTAATAACAGAGAGGAGTAATATTACAGAGATAGGTCATACAATATGTGTTCACTGCTTAAGTGTTAGTCATATTTTATTGTTTATCAGGTTCCATTAGGTGACATCTTGCACTCAGCCCTGATTCTGGTGTCGATCTTGACCGACACCTTAAGTGTTGGACAACAGAAAATGGCGAACCAGTCCAATTTCAGTGGACAGTCAGCATGAGTAAGAAGGTCCAAGTCAAATGGGCAGTCAGTGCAGCAGGAAATGGCTAGGTGTGTGTGTGTGTATGTGTGTGTGTGTTTTATGTAGGCCTATCTCATCACGCTACAGACTGCAGTGATGACCTCCTAAACAGCTGTATTCTTTAAGCACCTAATGTAACCTTACTCTGAGAGCTAATCTTACTTACTATAGTTAACCTACATCTGTAATATTACTCCTCTCTGTTATTAGTGATAACTAACCCTTAAACATGTCCGAATTTGGAAGGAAAAAACCCGAGACGATGAGTGAGCGCTTGGCTGCTGATCCGCCATTTCGACAGTGGTTTAAAAGAGAGCGGGGCGCATGCGCACTTCGTGGAATTGATCTTCCCTCGGATAGTAATGCCTGTGAACGTGATGACGTATTTTTGACAGTTGTTTCGCAGACCGTTTTCATGTGTGAAAAAGAGGTGTTGTGAAAACAAGCGTTGTGTCTGTAAACTGTCATAGTCGTACATTTTGGAGTTGTATTTGAACAAACACACAAAATCTCGTATCTGTAAACTGTCGTGGCCGCAGGTTTTGGGATCCAACTCCGCAAAATTAAAATTTACACACACATTCTTTGAATTACGTACGATTATTATCGACAGTGTTTTTATTCCATATTGTACTACCAATTTGAAGAGAAGAAAAATCTAATCCTATCAGTCAGTCTTGAGCAGGATTCCAGACTTAACCTGCAGGTATATAATGTTGAAACAATAAAATAAGCTTCTAGAGTCTTCACATTCCTGATGACTGCCATTCTATCTCACTTTAACCACTTTAAGCATTTTATTATTAGCAGTGTTCACTCTGTAGTGTAGAAACGCTTAACATTTCTGCCTGAGTTAGTCACCGTCCTAATATAGGCAGGCACTCACAGCGTAATGGGATGTTCCAGCTCCAAGTTAGACTGCATGTCAAAGCGCGCGTGCACACACACACACACAGAGCTGTGATGTTTAAGACAATGACGATTCATGTCTGTTCTCTGATTACAGGAGTTTGTGTAAAATGTGCTGTTGGTTTTCATAGATATTAAAGCAGGTGGCTTTTTTCACTTTATAAAATGATCACTGAAATAAATGGTAAAGCATCATCTATAAATCTATTCTGTATGTAATCATCTTCATATTATTTATTCTCTATAGGGAGTGTCTTTATTTGGTCAGTTGAGTGTGGACTGAGCAGTAGGGGGTGTGGTGAGGGTCATCTGCTAAGATTTTTGGTGGAGTTTTAATCCCAGATGCATAGAGGAATCTGCACCTGCCCCAGTAAAGGTCCAGACCCTGAGTGGGGTTGGGGTTAGATGGGCGAGCGATGGGGCTCAGGGGAGGATTGGAGGACAACGCTGAACTCTTTTATAGTCCTGTTTTGGAGGTTTAGAATCTTTCACTCTGCTTTGTAAAGACAGCTGAAGAATATTTCATCATTATATCACTTCACAAAGGACATTTTCTCTCCTGCCCTCAGCACATTGTGCATAAGCATTAATATACAGAACTGGTGTAATAAATTAAGCTGAATTCTATTTAGACGTTTAATTCATCTTATTGCTGCCTTGTTAACATCTGGCTGACGGCCCACAGCTAACATATTTGCATCTTGTGCAGTTGAGATCAGATCCAGTTATAAAGCATTTCTTTAAAAACTCGTACAGATTCCACATTACATTTGAGGACAATATTAGAGCATTTATGACGTCCATAATGATGCTGAATGGTCACTATGTTCTGAACCTCAAACCGAGTGTAGAAGTCTGGGAGGGAGGCAACAAATCTGTAGTCTGTAAAGCTGCACTGAATTTGAAAGAAACACACAAGCCAGAGGGCAATAATAAATGTTATTTACTTCTTTAAACCAATACTTTATTTAGCACTGAGCCCTAATCCCTGTCTGAAAGAGTGCATGTATATAATTCTAATGTAAATGTACATATGAGCCTAAATGCTGTTTTACAACCTATAAGGATCAGTAATAAAGGGCAGATTTCATACTGGTTAGCTGTTGACAGCTGAAAAGGGCAAGTGGTTTCAGTTTACTATTTAATTCATTATTTACTTTGAATCAGAATTCTGTGGGTTCAGATGGCAAATCTGGGAGAAATCTGCATCAGTCAGCAGATGATGTGATTGTATATGCTGAAATATTATATAGCTAGAACAATTTGGTGACTGTATTGTTCTGGGACTTTTACTGACGTTTTTCTAAAGCATGCTTTACTTTCAGTTTTGTTTAATATAAAACGAATGCTGTTTGCACTTTATGCAAAAATGTAAAAGTATTTTCATGATTCCGGATCCAAAGTTTGAGTTTTTGCTATGAATTTCTCCTGCATACTGAACAGGATTTAATGTAAAGGAAACACACTGTTCAGCTTTATTCTGCGACAGTGCTGCTGGTACATGGTCTTAATGTTTGTTTTGATCAGCTGAACTTCCCTGTTCTGTCGGGGTGACTAACATCACTGCTGCCTTCTTTTACAGTGAGAATGAAGCTTTGTGGAGAGAAGTGGCCATGCTGAGACAGAAACATACCCAGCAACAGAAAGTTGTAAAGAAGGTAACGCCTTCAGCCTCCTCTCACCCTACTACACTCTAATATGGTTTCCTTTACTTATTCATCAGCACTTTACAATATGGTGTAACTCCCTTGACTGAAGCATTCATTACTTCCTGCAAGCTTTCAGTGTGTATCGACTCTTGACTTTGTGTTGAAGGTAAATTTGTTAGACCAACACTGACAACAGCACTGTTCAGAGGGAATTAGTGTTACATTCGGACCTTCACTCAGTCTCACGGTCTGGATGCTAGGACACGAGGAGGGTGAAAACATCTAACCAGTCCAAACAGAAATAAAATAGGAGCAGCACCTAGAAATTCTGGAAGTACTTTCTGTATCTCTCTCTTAATTCCCTTTAAAAATCTATCCCAGATCACAACCGGCCTGGATTTAAAAATATTTCCTTTACTCTGAGACATTGTGTTGTGTTTTGGTGCCACTGTTACACTTCGTATTTTAAATAACCAAAATATTTCCAGTGAGTCCACAAGAAATGCTCTAAAATAGTGATGTCTGTTACCTTATCTAGTCAGGTTTATCAGAGTGAAAAGGAAAGGTATTATATATCAAGTTGCTGTTGATTAAGTTTTTTTTGAGTGTACTGATGCCGAGTCATTAGTTCAATCATTTATAATCATTGTGTGTCTGTTTTAAATGATGTGGCACCGCTTAAACACAGTCTTATTTCCCCACAAAAACACTGTCCTTGGCTGAATGAAAGCATCTTTAGTCTCAAGAGAAATTGTCATAAAGTGGAGCGTTTATGGAAAACCTCTAATCTTGAAGTACACAGGTTATATTTTAAGGAGCTGATCACAGCTCTTAATGTTATGATTAAACAGGCCAGATCTGATTATTTCACAAATCTTATTGTTGCAAATAAGAAAAATCCTAAATCCTGTTTGACACCATTAAAATATTGTTTTGCCCCCAGCTCCACAAGTATCTATATACTCATTAGCTGACTGTAACAGATTTTTACATTTCTTTGTCAGTAAAGTGCAGGACATAAGGGACAGTATTTCTCCTTCCTCGCACACCTACAGTATAATAGAGGTTCTCCTCTCCACTCTTGGGACCGTTTTTCCCCTGTCAGTCTACAGGACATTAAGGTTTTATTAAAAAAGATGAAATCTTCTTCTAGCCCCGTTGACATTATCCCTGTTAATCGCTACTGATACGCTTGCTCCCTGTCTGGTAAATATGATAAACTTGTCTCTTTCTACTGGCTTTCTACTATCCCTCCTTTTTTAAACAAGCTGTAGTGAACCCCACTCTTAAAAAAAGCCAAACCTGGATCCTGCTGGCCCTGTAAACTACCGGCCCATGTCTAAATTGCCGTTCATCTCCAAAATTTTAGAAAAAGTGGTAGCTAATCAACTTTCAACTTGTCTACATTACCTTCAAATCTTGGACAAGTTTCAATCAGGTTTACACAAAGTGCACTCAACTGAGACAGCTCTTCTTAAAGTGTCAAGTGACATTTTGATGGCAGCAGACGCGGGCCAGTACACAGTGTTGGTTCTACTGGATCTAACCTCAGCGTTTGATACAGTTGACCATAAAATTTTGCTAAAGTGTTTGCAAAATGTTATTGGTTTATCTGGGTCTGTACTTCAGTGGTTTTCTTCTTATCTTACTGAGAGAACTTTTTATGTTGTGATAAATCAGATCATGTCTGACACTGTGTCTCTCTCATGTGGAGTACCACAGGGATCAGTATTAGGTCCTTTGCTGTTTTTACTGTATATGACACCTCTTGCTCAGAAAATCCAGTGTTTTAAACATGTGTCCTATCACTTATATGCTGATGATATTCAGTTATACTGCTCTTTCAGGGAGTCTGAGTTTCACTTGCTGTCTAGCCTATTGGCCTGTTGGAGTGTCTGTCTTGTATTAAGGAGTGGTTGGGCAGTAACTACCTTCAACTAAATCTGAAAAAGACAGAAACTTCGATCATTGCCCCAGATAAGAAAATTCCACAGATCAGGCAATATCTTGGTTCTTTGGGCTCTTCTGTTCAGTCAAGCCTCAGGAACCTTGGTGTTGTATTTGATCAATCCATGTCTTTAGATCAACATTCAGGACAGTTGGTTAAAAGCTGATTTTTTCACTTACGGAATGTTTCTAAAATGAGGAAAATGTTGTCCAATGTAGATTTAGAGATGATTATACATGCTTTTATCTCTTCGTGTTTTTATTATTGTAATTTACTTTTTACTTGTCTTAGCAAACATGTTTTAAATTGTTTTCAGATTGTTCAGAATTCATCAGTGAGGCTTTTAACTGGAACCAGCAGAAGATCCCACATCACATCAGTTTTATACTCTCTTCACTGGTTACCAATCAAATATAGAATTGATTTTAACATTTTGGTCCTCACTTATAGAGCCCTCCATGGGAATGCTCCTGGGTACATTTTTGACCTGTTGACCCCGTATGGCTCTTCGAGAGCATTGAGGTCATCAGGTCAAAATCTGCTTGTGGTCCCTAAAACCCATTTCAAAACTCGGGGAGATCTTTCTTTTAAGTCTGTGGCCCCCAGACTGTGGAACACGTTGCCCCTGTCTCTGCGTGTGGCTGATTCTGCTGATTCCTTTAAAAAGCAACTGAAGACACTCTTTATTTAGACAAGCTTTTAGCTGACTGGGCTTTTATGGTTTCATCCCTGTTTTGTAGTATTTCTCTTTTTTTACTTTGTAAGATTGTTTTATGGTACATTTAAGTTTTATTGTTATATTTTGTAAAGCACTTTATCTGTGAAAAGTGCTATATAATTATTTACTCAGCTTGTGAGGTTTCACTATTTCCTTAAACTGAGCAGTGCTGCTACAGGCTCACATCGTACCTGCTCCAATATTGTGATTATAGTGGCTTATTAAATATGTGATCCAGTGAAGTCCTTAAATCACCACATGTACTGCGAATATCTGTCAACATTTCACTAAATATTTCATTAGCGAGGAGTTGGAGTCGGTTCAGATCATGTTTGCATGTTAATGTTCTCTACTAACACTGTTTTTTTTCCTTCCATAGCTCATCCAGTTCCTTGTCACGCTGGCACGGTCCAACAGAGTTCTTGGGGTGAAAAGAAAGATGCAAGTCCTTCAGACATTTCCCAGATCATTCCATCAACATTTATAACCTTTATTTCTTTACAAACATTATAATGCTGATTTACAATATTCTGTCTTTTAGTTATTTTTTAGTAAAAGTAACTGTCCCTGTTTCTTTTAATAAAAAACAAACAAACAATGATGTTCTTGCTTGAATGTTCATTCTTTTGCTTTCTCTGTCTCTTTAGTCCTCTGATGCTAAATGACAGCAGCACAACACACTCCATGCCTAAATACAGCAGGCAGTATTCTCTGGAGTCTACACACAGTCTCCCTGTAAGTACTACTGAATCAGACACAACCTGAGATGGTATAGAACTTGTGCACAAAACTCCGAGTGGAGGTGATCATAACGGTGAATGTGAAATAGGATGCTCAACATTTTTTTTCTTCCTCTTCAGTCCCCTGGAGCGACATTCACAGGAACAGGCCTCTTCTCGAATACTGCACCGGTCAAGACCGGCCCGATAATCTCCGACATCACCGACTTGGCTCAGTGCGGCCCCGCTAGTGCTGAAGAGTGGATTGAGGATAGGCAAGATCTTAGATTATTAATACAGTATTTTCCGCACCATAAGGTGCACCGGATTATAAGGCGCAGTGTCAATTACGGGTCTATTTCTGTACTTAACCCATACATAAGGCGCACCGTATTATAAGGCGCACCGTATTATAAGGCGCATGCTAAAACAAAAGGTCTAAAAAAAGGTAACAGAAACAAAACAGTGAGTTTAGTTGAACTTTATTCTACTATTTAACACGCACATTATTTTTTAATCAATCTTCTCCCACAAATCCTCCAAAGTCCTTATCTACTGTGTCTTCTTAACTTGATGCAGTACATTTTCTTGCTTCCTCCACTCCCGAACCATAGCTACATTGATGTTGAACACTTTCAGCTGCTCTATTCCCATTTACAACCGCGTAACTGATAGCCTGTAGTTTGTATTGTGCCTCGTAAGCATCTGATTTTTATTGGCGGGTGGCAAACCAACTTAAGGTGCATTTACCGCCACCTACTGGACTGGAGTGTGGAGCGCATAATGGTTAGGAAGAAACAAATGTTGTTTTGCAACATACTGGTATTATACTGTACCTACCGGAGGCGTGGCGGTTGTAAGCGTACGTACTGTACATATTACGTAATGTTCTCTGATTGGTTTATCGCTGCCAGCATACGTAGTGTATGTATTACGTCCCTGTGTTGGTGGGAAATGGTCCGACAGTCAATCAAGCGGAGCGCTTACCAAAGTCACACAACATTTTTACAGATTTTTGGAACTCAGTGCACACACAAGACGCACCGGGTTATAAGGCGCACGGCCGATTTTTGAGAAAATTTAAGGCTTTTAGGTGCGTCTTATAGTGCGGAAAATACTGTAAGTACTTAACCTAAACGCTGCTTTACATGCAGTGCTTTTGTATCATGGGTTTGTCATGATGACATTTGAAGCTTGTAGATAGATCTAAACAACCTATCAACAATGAAGCACCTTTTATTAGACGCTATTAGATTTTATTCAGAAAGAATCTTATTGAATATCTCTCAAAGGTTTCATATGAAAGAATTTTTAGATAGAATTATTTTAAAATATTGTATTTTTTTTTTTTAATTCAGTGATTTTATTGATATTAATTTAGTCATGTGTATAGCTGAGATGCTGACATGACTTCATATAATTAATGGTGCTTGCAAAACATCATTGTTATTCTGCATACTTTATTATTATTATTATTATTATTATTATTATTAATGGTGCTTGCTAAAGCAACATTCTTATTCTCTTGCATACTTATTATTATTCTGCTTCTTCTTCTTCTTCCGGACACTTTTTCAACGCGTAACTTGTCCTGCAGCTTTTGCCCATGACGTCACGTGAATACCGGTGGGGTGACAATACTTTTGGACAAAAGTGTACTCGCGTGACGTCGCGTGTAGCCCCGCCCCCAAAATACTGTTCTATGCAGTATCTTCTTCTTCTACCGCTTATCCGGGGCCGGGTCGCGGGGACAGCAGTCTAAGCAGGGATGCCCAGACTTCCCTCTCCCCAGACACTTCCTCCAGCTCTTCCGGGGGAATACCGAGGCGTTCCCAGGCCAGCAGAGAGACATAGTCCCTCCAGCGTGTCCTAGGTCTTCCCCGGGGCCTCCTCCCGGTTGGACATGCCCGGAACACCTCCCCAGGGAGGCGTCCAGGAGGCATCCGAAACAGATGCCCGAGCCACCTCAGCTGACTCCTCTCAATGTGGAGGAGCAGCGGCTCTACTCTGAGCTCCTCCCGAGTGACCGAGCTCCTCACCCTATCTCTAAGGGAGCGCCCAGCCACCCTGCGGAGGAAACTCATTTCGGCCGCCTGTATCCAGGATCTCGTCCTTTCGGTCATGACCCAAAGCTCATGACCATAGGTGAGGGTAGGAACGTAGATCGACCGGTAAATAGAGAGCTTCGCCTTGTGGCTCAGCTCTTTCTTCACCACAACAGATCGGTATATCGACCGCATCACTGCAGAAGATACACCAATCCGCCTGTCGATCTCCTGCTCCATCCTTCCCTCACTCGTAAACGAGACCCCAAGATACTTAAACTCCTCCACTTGAGGCAGGAGCTCTCCACCAACCTGAAGGGGGCAAGCCACCCTTTTCCGACTGAGAACCATGGCCTCGGACTTGGAGGTGCTGATTCTCATCCCCGCCGCTTCACACTCGGCTGCAAACCGTCCCAGTGCACGCTGAAGGTCCTGGCTTGAGGAAGCCAGCAGGACAACATCATCTGCAAAAAGCAGAGACGAAATCCTGTGGTCCCCAAACTGGACTCCCTCCGGCCCCATACTGCGCCTAGAAATCCTGTCCATATAAGTAATGAACAGGACCGGTGACAAAGGGCAGCCCTGCCGGAGTCCAACATGCACCGGGAACAAGTCTGACTTACTTCCGGCAATGCGAACCAAACTCCTGCTCCGGTCATATAGGGACCGGACAGCCCTTAACAGAGTGCCCCGGACCCCATACTTCCAGAGCACCCCCCACAGGTCACCACGAGGGACACAGTCGAAAGCCTTCTCCAAATCCACAAAACACATGTGAACTGGTTGGGCAAACTCCCATGAACCCTCCAGCAACCTGGCGAGGGTATAGAGATGGTCCAGTGTTTCACGACCGGGACGAAACCCGCATTGTTCCTACTGAATCCGAGGTTCGACTATCGGCCGAATTCTCCTCTCCAGTACCCTGGCATAGACTTTTCCAGGGAGGCTGAGGAGTGTGATCCCCCTATAGTTGGAACACACCCTCCGGTCCCCCTTCTTAAACAGAGGGACCACCACCCCAGTCTGCCAGTCCAGAGACACTGTCCCCAACCTCCATGCGATGTTGCAGAGGCATGTCAACCAAGACAGCCCCACAACATCCAGAGACTTGAGGTACTCAGGGCGGATCTCATCCACCCCTGGTGCCTTGCCACTGAGGAGCTTCTCAACTACCTCAGTGACCTCAGCTTGGGGAATCGACGAGTCCACAACTGAGACCCCGCCCTCTGCTTCCTCAGTGGAAGACATGTCGGTGGGGTTGAGGAGAACCTCAAAGTATTCCTTCCACCATCCGAGGATGTCCCCAGTCGAAGTCAGCAGATTCCCACACCCACTGTAAACAGTGTGAGTAGGACACTGCTTCCCCCTCCTGAGGCGCCGGACGTCTTTGGCAGAATTTCTTCGAGGCCAACCGATAGTCCTTCTCCATGGCCTCACCGAACTCCTCCCAGACCTGAGTTTTTGCCTCCGTAACCACCCGGGCTGAAGCTCGCTTGGCCCTTCGGTACCTATCAGCTGCCTCCGGAGTCCCCCGAGCCAACCAGGCTCGATAGGACTCCTTCAGCTTGACGGTATCCCTTACTTCCGGGGTCCACCACCTGTTTCGGGGATTGCCACCACGACAGGCACCGGAGACCTTACGGCCACAGCTCCGAGCGGCCGCGTCGACAATGGAGGTGGAGAACATGGTCCACTCGGACTCAATGTCTCCAACCTCCCTTGGGATCTGATTGAAGCTCTTCCGGAGGTGGGAGTTGAAGATCTCTCTGACCGGAGACTCTGTCAAACGTTCCCAGCGGACCCTCACAGTACGTTTGGGTCTGCCAAGTCTGTCCAACTTCCTCCCCCGCCATCGGATCCAACTCACCACCAGGTGGTTATCAGTTGACAGCTCCGCCCCACTCTTTACCCGAGTGTCCAAGACATACGGCCGGAGGTCAGATGAAACAACCACAAAGTCGATCATCGACTTCTGACCTAGGGTGTCCTGGTGCCATGTGTACTGATGGACACCCTTATGTTTGAACATGGTGTTTGTTATGGACAAACTGACTAGCACAGAAGTCCAATAACAGAACACCACTCGGGTTCAGGTCGGGGGGGCCGTTCCACCCAATCACGCCCCTCCAGGTGTCACTGTCACTGCCCATGTGAGCGTTGAAGTCCCCCAGTAGAACGACGGAGTCCCCGGTCGGAGCACTTTCCAGCACCCCTTCCAGACACGCCAAGAAGGTCGGTACTCTACACTGCCATTTGGCCCATAAGCACAAGTAACCATGAGAGACCTATCCCTGACCCGAAGGCGCAGGGAAACGACAACAAGCTGTGTGTGGAGGTGAGCCCAACTATATCTAGTCGGTATCTCTCAACCTCCCGCACCAGCTCAGGCTCCTTCCCCCCCAGCGAGGTGACATTCCATGTCCCTAGTGCCAGATTCCGTGTCTGGGGATTGGGTCGCCGAGGCCCCCGCCTTTGACTGTCACCCAATCCACATTGCACCGGCCCCTTACGGTTTCTCCTGCAGGTGGTGGGCCCACAGGAGATCGGCCCCACGTTGCTCTGCCTGCGAACCCCAACCCCGGGCCTGGCTCCAGGGCGGGGCCCCGGTTGCGCCTTACCGGGCGACGTCACGGACCTTGATTTTAATTTACTCATAAGGGTTTTTTGAACCGCTCTCTGTCTGGCCTGTCACCCAGGACCTGTCTGCCTTGGGAGACCCTTCCAGGAGCAAAAAGCCCCAGACAACATAGCTCCTAGGATCATTCAGGCACGCAAACCCCTCCACCACAATAAGGTGGCGGTTCAAGGAGGGGATCTATGCAGTATAATAAGTAGAATTTCTTAATGACTGCATGAAATGTCAAAACGCTTAGTAGTCACTTTTGTCCAAAAGTATTGGCACCCCACCGGGTATTCACATGATCATAAATTTTGCACAACATGGACGTGTCGTATATCAATACACTCAGTCCGATGAGGGGAAGTGCCTCACGTGTGTTTTGGTGACGTCACGTGTAGCCCCACCCTCAAAATAAGTGAAATCATAAATTTTGCACAACATGGACGTGTCATATATCAAAACACTCAGGCCAATGAAGGGAAGTGCACCGCTGTCTCTATGGAACCGGGCAGGAATCAATCGCGTCTCCCCTGGAGTTCTTAGTAGAGCCTGACACTTATCAGCCAATCAATAAAAGAGGCTACACAATAGCCAATCAGAAAATAGCACTATCTGGGTAAGATTTAATGCAACACCAAAAAAAAAAACAACATTCATTAGAGAGGGTATTTTCGTCGGGTTGAACAAAACGTCAACACGAAACAGCTTTCCTCTGGACGGGACATTGTCCTCAATCATGACCCTAAAAATGTCTGGTCTTGAGCCAAACTGTTTTAAATGGGAGCAACATTACAAATTATAAAGGGGGGTTGAAGATGTCACTCTTGCCTGTCTTCATAACTTGAGAGCCCTGTAATTAGCTATGTGAGGAACCTGGAAGCATGTATTTACATTGTATGTATGACAGCTAATTGTTATTAAACAGCTGATTCTACATCACACCTCTTGTACTCTTAACAGGACAAGTCCATTGGTGCATGTGAAGGAAGAGCCTTTAAGCCCCACCCACAGTTCTGAGGTAGAAGAAGTGTGTCCTGTGGACGTGGAGGTTGGGGCAGAGTCCATTTTACCTGCAGACACGCCCCTTTCTCCCACCACCTTTATTAACTCTATTCTGCAGGAGAGTGAACCATCACCTGCCCCACCTCAGCTCTCATCACAACAGAAATGCTTAAGTGTGGCATGTTTGGACAAGTGAGTATTAACAAAACTCCACCACATCATCCCCCAAGAAACCCCCTCAGTATCACTGTAGTGTAAGTGACTGAGAGAGCTTGAAGAGAAATATTTTCTTATCTTCTCTTATAAATCTCAAGCTGTGTTCATTTAAAAAATCCACAGACCCGTGCACACAGACGTGCGTGCGCACACACACCGAGACAGACGTGCGTGCGCACACGCACCGAGACAGACGTGCGTGCGCACACGCACCGAGACAGACGTGCGTGCGCACACGCACCGAGACAGACGTGCGTGCGCACACGCACCGAGACAGACGTGCGTGCGCACACGCACCGAGACAGACGTGCGTGCGCACACGCACCGAGACAGACGTGCGTGCGCACACGCACCGAGACAGACGTGCGTGCGCACACGCACCGAGACAGACGTGCGTGCGCACACGCACCGAGACAGACGTGCGTGCGCACACGCACCGAGACAGACGTGCGTGCGCACACGCACCGAGACAGACGTGCGTGCGCACACGCACCGAGACAGACGTGCGTGCGCACACGCACCGAGACAGACGTGCGTGCGCACACGCACCGAGACAGAAAGCGACACACAGACACCGAGACAGAAAGCGACACACAGACACCGAGACAGAAAGCGACACACAGACCCACCGAGACAGAAAGCGACACACAGACCCACCGAGACAGAAAGCGACACACAGACCCACCGAGACAGAAAGCGACACACAGACCCACCGAGACAGAAAGCGACACACAGACCCACCGAGACAGAAAGCGACACACAGACCCACCGAGACAGAAAGCGACACACAGACCCACCGAGACAGAAAGCGACACACAGACCCACCGAGACAGAAAGCGACACACAGACCCACCGAGACAGAAAGCGACACACAGACCCACCGAGACAGAAAGCGACACACAGACCCACCGAGACAGAAAGCGACACACAGACCCACCGAGACAGAAAGCGACACACAGGCCCACCGAGACAGAAAGCGACACACAGGCCCACCGAGACAGAAAGCGACACACAGGCCCACCGAGACAGAAAGCGACACACAGGCCCACCGAGACAGAAAGCGACACACAGGCCCACCGAGACAGAAAGCGACACACAGGCCCACCGAGACAGAAAGCGACACACAGGCCCACCGAGACAGAAAGCGACACACAGGCCCACCGAGACAGAAAGCGACACACAGGCCCACCGAGACAGAAAGCGACACACAGGCCCACCGAGACAGAAAGCGACACACAGGCCCACCGAGACAGAAAGCGACACACAGGCCCACCGAGACAGAAAGCGACACACAGGCCCACCGAGACAGAAAGCGACACACAGGCCCACCGAGACAGAAAGCGACACACAGGCCCACCGAGACAGAAAGCGACACACAGGCCCACCGAGACAGAAAGCGACACACAGGCCCACCGAGACAGAAAGCGACACACAGGCCCACCGAGACAGAAAGCGACACACAGGCCCACCGAGACAGAAAGCGACACACAGGCCCACCGAGACAGAAAGCGACACACAGGCCCACCGAGACAGAAAGCGACACACAGGCCCACCGAGACAGAAAGCGACACACAGGCCCACCGAGACCGAAAGCGACACACAGGCCCACCGAGACCGAAAGCGACACACAGACCCACCGAGACCGACAGACACGCACACAGACAGACACGCACAGACACGCACACAGACAGACACGCACAGACACGCACACAGACAGACACGCACAGACACGCACACAGACAGACACGCACAGACACGCACACAGACAGACACGCACAGACACGCACACAGACAGACACGCACAGACACGCACACAGACAGACACGCACAGACACGCACACAGACAGACACGCACAGACACGCACACAGACACGCACAGACACGCACACAGACACGCACAGACACACACACAGACACGCACAGACACACACACAGACAGACACAGACACACACACAGACAGAGACACAGACAGACAGAGAGGCAGACAGACAGAGAGGCAGAGACACACACACAGACAGACACACAGACAGAGACACACACACAGACAGAGACACACACACAGACAGAGACACACACACAGACAGAGACACACACACAGACAGAGACACACACACAGACAGAGACACACACACAGACAGAGACACACACAGACACACAGAGACACACACAGACACACAGAGACACACACAGACAGAGAGAGGCAGAGACACACACACACAGACAGACAGAGAGAGGCAGAGACACACACACACAGACAGACAGAGAGGCAGAGACACACACACACAGACAGACAGAGAGAGGCAGAGACACACACACAGACAGACAGAGAGGCAGAGACACACACACACAGACAGAGAGGCAGAGACACACACAGACAGAGAGGCAGAGACACACACAGACAGAGAGGCAGAGACACACACAGACAGAGAGGCAGAGACACACACAGACAGAGAGGCAGAGACACACACACAGACAGAGACACACACACAGACAGAGACACACACACAGACAGAGACACACACACAGACAGAGACACACACAGAGACACACACACACAGAGACACAGACAGACAGAGAGGCAGAGACACACACACAGACAGACAGAGAGGCAGAGACACACACACAGACAGACAGAGAGGCAGAGACACACACACACACAGACAGAGAGGCAGAGACACACACACAGACAGACAGAGAGGCAGAGACACACACACACACAGACAGAGAGGCAGAGACACACACACAGACAGAGAGGCAGAGACACACACACAGACAGAGAGGCAGAGACACACACACACAGACAGAGAGGCAGAGACACACAGACAGACAGAGAGGCAGAGACACACACAGAGACAGACAGACAGAGAGGCAGAGACACACACAGAGACAGACAGACAGAGAGGCAGAGACACACACACAGACAGACAGACAGAGAGGCAGAGACACACACACACACAGACAGAGAGGCAGAGACACACACACACAGACACACACAGACAGACAGACAGAGACACACACAGACAGACAGACAGAGAGACAGAGACACACAGACAGACAGAGACACACAGAGAGACAGACACACACACAGACACACAGAGAGACAGACACACACAGAGAGACAGAGACACACAGACAGACAGAGAGACAGAGACACACAGACAGACAGAGACACACAGACAGACAGAGACACACAGACACACAGAGAGACCGAGACACACAGAGAGACCGAGACACACAGAGAGACCGAGACACACAGAGAGACCGAGACACACAGAGAGACCGAGACACACAGAGAGACCGAGACACACACACAGACAGAGAGACCGAGACACACACAGAGACACACAGACAGAGAGACCGAGACACACACAGAGACACACAGACAGAGAGACCGAGACAGACAGAGAGACCGAGACACAGACAGAGAGACAGAGACACACAGACAGAGACACACAGACAGAGACACACAGACAGAGACACACAGACAGAGACACACAGACAGAGACACACAGACAGAGACACACAGACAGAGACACACAGACAGAGACAGACACAAAGACATACATTATACACATACACACACATACATTATACACATACACACACATACATTATACACATACACACACATACATTATACACATACATTATACACATACACACACATACATTATACACATACATTATACACATACACACACACACATACATTATACACATACACACACACACATACATTATACACATACACACACACACATACATTATACACATACACACATACACACACACATTATACACATACCCACACATACACACATACATTATACACATACCCACACACACACACACACACATTATACACATACCCACACATACACACACACACATTATACACATACCCACACATACATACATACATTATACAGATACATTATACACACACACACACACATTATACACATACCCACACATACACACATACATTATACACATACACACACACACATTATACACATACATTATACACATACACACATTATACACATACACACATTATACACATACCCACACATACACACATACATTATACACATACCCACACATACACACATACATTATACACATACATTATACACATACACACACACACACATTATACACATACTCACACATACACACATACATTATACACATACATTATACACATACACACACACACATTATACACATACCCACACATACACACATACATTATACACATACATTATACACATACACACACACACATTATACACATACCCACACATACACACATACATTATACACATACATTATACACATAAAAACTACATATATTACATACCCATACATATATACACACATGTGCACATTAGTTAAAGCAAAATGTGGCTGATTTTGATGGCTTGGTATAGGCACAAACAGATAATGTTAATACTCATGACAAGTTTAATGGGAAATTCTGCTCTTTTTTATGCATAATTCACATGTTGAGGGGTAACAGAATTCCAACTGATATAATGAATGAATTAAACATTTGTGGAGAATCTGGCAAGTCAGACAGCATAGGATTGTCTAAAGGCTGCCGAATATTTTCATTATGTATTTTTCTTTACACTAAGCTGCTCTGGTGTATTTGACTACTTTTAACTATTGTATGCAAGCAAAAAATTGGCCTAGAGCAGTTTCACTGCCAACTGACACATGCAAATGACCTCCTACCTTGTTCAGGGTTGAGTGGTAGATGAAGGCTTTATCAGGCTCATACCATTTCACACTCACATACATTATACACGTACACGTACACATACATTATACACATACACACACACATTATATGCGTACACATTATACACTTACACACATACATTATACACTTACACACATACATTATACACTTAAACACATACATTATACACATACACACACACATTATATGCGTACACATTATACACTTACACATACATTATACACTTACACACACATTATATGCGTACACATACATTATACACGTACACACATACATTATACACTTACACACGTACACACATACGTTATACACTTACACACGTACATTATACACTTACACACATACATTATACACGTACACGCGTACATTATACACTTACACACGTACACACATACGTTATACATGTACACACATACATTATATACTTACACATACATTATACACTTACACACACATTATATGCGTACACATACATTATACACGTACACACGTACATTATACACTTACACACGTACACACATACATTATACACTTACACACATACATTATACACGTACACACACATACATTATACACGTACACACATACTTTATACACTTGCACACATACATTATACACGTACATTATACGAGTACACACATACATTATACACTTACACACGTACATTATACACGTACACACGTACATTATACACTTACACACACATTATATGCGTACACATTATACATGTACACACACACATTATACACGTACACACACACATTATACGCGTACACATTATACAAGTACACACACATTATACGCTTACACATTATACAGGTACACACACATTATAAACGTACACATATACATTGACATAAGTTCACACCTCTCTGAGTAAACACACTTATTGTATGTGCCTTATGATGTTATACTTCTGTCAAACTCTGCCTGTACCACTGTTCACTGTATCCCAACACTGCACAGCTAGACATTACCTCAAACATCTTAATAAGCTATATGTCAATTATTCACACCTTACTGCTCTCTTATCCTGCTTTCTCACTAGCGAGCGAGTGACAGGCAGTTGCTCATTGTCTGTGTACATGCATGACCCTGAGGTGTGATTTCAGTGACTGCTGCACATGACTCCTTATGTCTGCATTATGTCTGCACTCTCAAAACTGCAGTTAGTTCATACGCACTGCCTGAAATCTTATAACTGTGATCTATTTTTATCCTGTTATATACAACTGCTGAACTGAAGTCTGTGGAGACACAGAATCTAAAGCTTTGAGCTTCTCAGTAAAGTACTTGTAGCTAGCACAGGTAACTTGTTAATAGCTAATATGGAGCCTGAGGCTTAGTGTGTGATTAGTGTGCTATTTAATTGAAGCCTCTGTGATTTTTACTCTTTCACTTTAAAACATTAGAACTCGTTTGATGTACATTTAAATTCAAGTAAATTGAACACAATCATGGCTACATTTAAGCTGTGACCCTTTCTTATCTGAACTAAAAGTATAAATTAATTCTGACATTCTGTCCTTGTCCATTCTGTCCCTCTAGACACAGTAGTAGTGATGAGCTGCAGCTGACTCGCTAGTGTGAATGCAGGCTTACAGAATCAGACCCGAATTTCCTTTCCTCTGTGTTTTTATTCAGTGTTCATTTAGACCATTTGTTTCCATAGCAACTATACCTGTGTGATGGATTCTAAATCACGTCAATCTGAAGAATCCACCACACAGGGGTGGTTTCCATAACAACTACACCTGTGTGATGGATTCTACAGATTGACGTGATTTTAACATTTCCATACCCTCATGACTGTAGAAGCACTGAGCTCTTCTCTCAGGCCGGTTCTCCACGGGTGAGAGGAGTAATGGTGTGGTGTTTCCACTCCCACTGTCTCCAGTGCCATGTTGTTCTTCTATCTTTTCAGTTGCCCCAAGACGTCTGAGGTGTCCCGTCCTTTTCCCAGCCTCTCCTCTTCGTCTTCTCACCTCAGATCACTTCCACGGTTAGCATTTCTGTTGACCGCGCTCACCCCAGAACGTGCAGCGCTGTGCTCAATAAGCTGTCACGGCCCATTGACACTAAACACACACAGCCACTGCTCTCTGCTTCCGGCCCCTAGGAGCCTCAACACTTCATACTTTCCCAGGGTTTATACGGGTGACTGATAGATGACCCATGCTTTGAATGGTGGCAAATTGCTAAGCTGCATGATGCTTGTAGCAGGGGATCCTGTACAGCTCATCATTTCTCATTAGATCTGCTTCACCCTATTATACGCACTGAAGTGATCGGAGGTTCCTCAGCTCGGCAGCGAGAGCAGCAGCTTCACAAAGCTCTGCGGTTAGCATGATGGTCAAAGCTGATATTTGGTGATGGAGTGTGGCATGACAAACATGTGATGCATGTACATTCCACACACCCCCTCCTCAGTGCTGAAATAATAAAAGAAGTCCATCAGTAAATGACCGGTTCCCTGAGGCCTTGCCTTTCCCCATGTTCATCACCAGCGTGTGGCACAGCTCTGTAACTTCCTGGGTATCACTAAAATATGTTTGATTTTGTTTTTTAACTACAGCGTGAGCTACAAAAGAAACAATGATCACCTAAAGATGTGGCTGTTTTATAGCACCTGAACTAAAGGGTTAATTTTCTGGCCAGGAATGAGCTCAGTGAGCATCTGGACAGCATCGACAGCAGCTTGGAAAACCTACAGGCGATCTTCAACAAGCAGACCATTAGCTTTGATTCCTCACCTCTCTTTGATGTGAGTGTTTTTTGCTCACTTGTGCTACACTGAAAACTGTTTGAGTGTGTGTGGGGGGGGGGGGGGTGGCCCTACTAAACTGTATTCGTGGTCATCTGGATGTTCTGATCAGATGAACTCATTGACATCATGAATATTTAGTGACCCAAAATCATGACGCCCATTTTATTATTCTAGATTTCTACCACAGGACCACTGTAACATTATTAAACACTCAAATGTTAGAAATGTAAGTGTAAACTGATTAAACCAGTATAAAGGTCCTGCACTGACTCTAGTGAGAAGTGTTGTAATAGGACAGTAATCCACACTGAGGGGGTGATGTGGAGAGACCCAGCAGGTTTACTCTTCTCCCGTAGTGTTGTGTCTCTACAGAAACACATCCATGTGAGCTCATATTGTAGCCTAATATAAGGAGGATTAAAAACAGCATTCATTGATCTAAATCCTTCTCGTCCATCAAGTTACTCCGTGGAACTGTAAAATGTTTAGCAAAACCCCACACTGACTTCTGTCTCCTTAAACTTTCCCCCATCATCGTGATTGATGTCCTGATCTGGACAGTGTGTAAGAGCTTTATGCACTTGGGACCGACTCCCAGCTTCTACACTATGTGGATGTCCAGTGCAGCTGCTGCTGCTTTATAATGTTAGTAATAATAGTAATTATAGTCTATTTCTTGTTCTCTTCTTTTGGGTATAAATGATTTCTCCTACTCAGTTATTCTGAAGACCTATTCGTTTACTACGTATTTTAATAGTTCAAGCTCAAAAATGTCATCCAGACACTATACACACCTGAGTCGTGTTCCCACACATTGTATTTCTCATATGCTCAGATTTATAAGAGTTGTGTAACAGTGCTGATTCTGCTACTAAAATTTATTACAAATATTTTGTAGATCTTCAGTTCAAACACTGGCACTGACTTCGACCTGGACAGTCTGGCAACTGTAAGTATGACTGTGTGTGAGATGCTGGGAGGTGCGTGCGTGCGTGTGTGTGTGCGCGTGTGCGTGCGTGTGTGTGCGTGCGTGTGTGTGCGTGCGCGTGTGTGCGCAGATATGAATCCTGATCTGATGTGATTACAGATTCAGGAGTTGTTGTCCGAACCTGCCAAAGACAATGAGTGCACTGACCACATTGAACCAGGTACTGATCCTGTACTGCTGTGTTGTGGGGCTTTTAACTGATCCTTTTTTTACCCTCAGTCCATTCAACCTAATAATAATGATGACGATCACAATATCTTGTAATTTATTATTATTATTATTATTATTATTATTATCATCATTATTATTCCACTTTATTTTTTAAGTAAAATAAATGTGTTGAATCAGTAACACGATTGGACTCATTTTCTGAGGTTGAGTCCCTCAGCAGTGTTTTATTGAGGTTTATCTGATGGTGTCCTTCTTGGTTCCACAGTTCCTTTGGTTTAATATATTTAAGGTTGAGATCATCAGCATGTTTTTGATGTTGTTTCAGGAAATCAGCTTGTTCAGTACACGGCTCAGCCCGTGGTGGTGTCCGACCCCATGAGCAGTGACAACTCGGGTGAGGATCTGCCCATTCTGCTGGAGCTGGAGGGAGACTCGTATTTCAGCTCTGACCCTACTGATGATCCTACCATCTCACTGCTGACCACTGACTACCAGCCTACAGTACCTGAAGTCCCTAAGCTATAGTAGAAAAAAAAACAACAGCTCAACAAACAGCTTATAATGAGTCATCTGTGTGGGGGTTTATTTTATGTAGTCTTTATTGTTAGAATAATGTGTTAGTCATTGTTTTCTTTCTTGTTCTGTTTGCTCTTTTTAAAGTTTGAACCCCCTGACAGCAATATAAGAATCTTTCAGTGCAGTTTTTCCGTGTCCACATTGGTTATGAAACCAGTTCATGTTTCATTACGTAGCTGCACAGCAGGCGAGTGTTTAAAAACCTTATCTGGACTTCTCAGAGCAGGACCGCTCCATGGTCATGACTAACACTTAGTCTACTAACACAGGAAATGAGTTTATACAGACTGACTCGTTTAATCTTAATCAGTCTAACAATCAATTAACGCTGTGCTGAGAATATTTAACAAGCAGAACCCTATACTACAGTTATATGTACAGAATCAGTTATAAATACACGAGAGCTCCGCTTGAGTTGAGGCTTTTACTAACCTACATATCATAATGAAATAACAAAGTGTGTGTGGGGGGTGTGTGTGTGGGGGGTCTGTCTGTCGGTCTGTGCTTGTGTGTGGGTGGGTGTGTCTGTCTGTCTGTGTGGGGGTGTGTGCCTGGGGTGTGTGGGGGTGTGTGCCTGGGGGGGGTGTGTGTGGGGGGGGGGATCTCTTATTACTGTAGCTTCTGAGGTCAGTCTCTGCCCTGAACTCTAAGCTTCCTCTTACATTTGTATTTTAGTGTAATGGTTTTTAAAAGTTGCCAAGAGATTTTAATTTGCACCATTAAAGCTGTTGCATCATCTCACAGATATTTTAACAGGAGTTACTCCAGTAGAGCTTCACTGACCAGCTGACATGGAGAATATAAGGTTTTGGTGCACTGAGATTATTATTTTTTTGACGTGAGGAAGTTAATCTTGTGTCTGGATGACTTTAAATTGTGCTGTGATCCAGACCCTGTTTCACAATGGCTTCATATTTTGCTTGATTTTGATCATATTTTGATGATTGAGGTGTAAATAAGAGTGCAGGTGATGGGGAGTGAGTGCAGCCCACATGACTCCACATCACCAGCTCAGGCTCTAACGGCTACTCTGTTCATTTCCAGTTAAAGATGTATAGTAGAATATTGTAGCACACTCTAGGTCCTTGTTTTGTCAGCCACTGGTACACATTCATTCTAACAAGAGGCTTAAAGCAGCAGTGTCACTGCGTGGTGTTTTTTAAATACATTTAGGTCCAAGAGTCATATTTGGGTAAGTAATTAGCTTGAAGAGACACAGCTATTTAAAGTCTGGCTCCCACCTTATTACTCAGTAGATTCAAATGAAATTCAAATCCAATTCAGTGTGTGAATTGAATAATTTAATGAAAATGTGTTTGGAGAAAAAAAAAAGTAGAACTAAAGATGTGTTGTCATGGTAACACAGCCAAAGGACACCAGGAACAGGTTTTTACAAATGATCCTGAGTGTAATGAGTCTGATGTGTATTAATTCTTCTGTAATAGCAGTGCGCTACACATCCTTACTTTTCTGGACTACAGAGACAGTTCTGTGAGTGAGTCAGGAGTGGAGAGGTTTGGGTTTATGTTGTACACATGCTGCCCTCTGGTGACTCTGTTCAGTCCACCTTTCTTTTTCCTTTTTAAAACCGAGAGCAATGTGGTGTGAAGACAACAATAATATTATATATTATTATATATAAATAATATATATCGTTGTTCATTTATAATATTTACAATCATCTGGCTCATATTAGATATCTATAATAGAGACACGGCTAAATTATTTTCTTACGCATGTGAACAATACTTTGTGTATGTTTCAAATAAAAACATTTTGAAAGGAACTTGGTCAGAATTGAAACGTGAGAAGAGTCACATGGTGCAGAAGAAGCTGCTCGTGTGAGAACCTGAGCAACTAATATTCCTAAAGAACCAAAAAGATTAACTTGAAAAGAGTAAAGAGTCCAGCGATGGTAATAAACCATAAAGGACTTAACCATAAAGACATGTTAACTTGTGCTGGGTTAATGCTCCTCTACACTGAAATGTGCACTGATGATTTATATAAATACATTTTTTGCTTTAAATGTTTGTCCTCTGCATCTAAAGCAGAAGAGCAGTGTTTCCTTCTTCAAACTTTCACACGTAAGTCAAGTGTGTTGAAAAATCAGCAAATTAATTCTCTCACACAAACTTTATCAGACAGATCTATATCCCTACAAAGGAATAACACCTCAGTTCATATTACAGTTTCTATGACCAAGAATATTGACTCTCACACTGCCTCTGAATCATTTCTCACAATCTCACCTGAGACTGTGAAGCTGAACATGCTGTCATATCTATAACAATGGAATAATTCTATAATCTTTTTTTTTTTTTCAATCTATAGCCATTAAAAATGTTTGATCTAGATGTTCAAAATAGACGTTGAATTTAATGTGATTCAAATGACATTTAGAAATGTACAATATATGACACGTAGATATTGTTCACACAGCTAGGCAAGGAAATACAGCAAGAAGTTAGATTTGAAGCCTTGTGTGTTTAAACACGTGGAGTTTAAAGGGTCAGAATTTATCCCCTCTGATTAAATTTGTCCCTCGCCCCTTCGAATAAAAAAATACGGTATGGCTGCTTAAAATTACAAACAGGTGCAATAACCTGTTCATTACAGTGTCATCTTAATGTTTAAATATTTAAACATAAAAAACTGAGACACATGAATCAAAGCTAAGGCTAGTGGTCGGGGTCGCTGTTCCTCTGCCAGGCCGTCTGGTCCATACACTGAAATCTGTAGCGCAGAAACCTCACACGGGGCTTCATGTGGAAGTCAGCAGGTATCTTCCAGTTCCACATTTTCTGCACCTGTCAGGAGCGAATCTGATTATGATCATTGAAACATAGAGTCCAATCTCACACAAAGAACGAGTGCAGGTTTTCACTCCAATCCAGCAAACATACACCTGACTGCACCTGCTTCATCCGTCACTCTGGACCTTCAGCAGATACACAGCTTCTTTTTGGTTGGAATAAAAACCTGGAGCCGTTTCTGTTTCCTGGCCATTGTCCAGATAAGAATGCACTAGAGCGGCTGTTTACACACCTGGTTTATCCTCTACATCTTACCGCACGCTATCGTAGCACAGCAGCTTCGCCCGGGGCTTACTGTGTTCCCCAGTCATGAAAATAATCTTTAAGCTGATTAAGTCTTTATTAATATGTCCATTTATAGTGTACTGTTGGGTGAACAGTTAAACCCCTTGATAGTATCATGATAGGAAGCTTTGAGACCCACCTTCAGGACCCTGACCAGATGTGTGGTACTGTTCACCTGCTGAAACTGGACAGAACAAACAAAACCAGCAAGAGAAAAGAGCTATTGAGGATCTGTTTAAAGACACATTTCAGCTGATTTACTAACAAAATACAGCAACAATTCAGAACAGACAATAAAATAAGACACATGGTGTGGAGAAGTCTGTAGGTCTGATCTGAGGAAGGTAACGTTTGACAACCTGGATAAAGAGTTGAAAACAGCAGATACTTCATGAGGGCTAGTGGGTCTCAGCCAGTCTGGGCTAGTTAATCAGATATTACTGAGTGTGAAAGATTAAAAGTGAAGGAGTCTTACATGTAGTCAAATTTACAAATGATTATATAAATTTCTTAACATTTCTGTCAAATTTCAAGATAGAAATGTTTACACAAATAACATTTCTGCAATTTCCCTAAAAGATCATTTTTCAATTTTAATCTAGACAAAAATAAACCTGATAGTGAGGTTTGTGTTCTGTTCCTCTATAGTCAAAACCCTGACAGACAAACAAACATCATTACATCCAACACTCAGAGCGTATTGGGTGTGAGGGCTCACGTGAGCACACACTTATCAAAAACACGTGAAACTAACTCCTTTTGAAGGGCAAAAGCATGTGTCCAGTGTAGGTGATGATCATTATTTCAGCTGTTAACTAACATTAGCCTTACCAGCTGCTTGTGTCTGTTCAGTAGCACCAGGTTGGTCTGTGGAGAAGTGAAAATTGGTGAGTAATTTATTATTAATAGTATTGATATTTCCTGATAGTTTTCTTCAATTACTTTAATGAACACTAAACTTACTTAGACCCCTGAGAGTCCCTTGAGGTTCAGTGACAGCTGGAAACAAACAGAAATGTAAAAATCCTGCAATGTTTAGCTTCATCCATGTTTAAACATCGTCTCATAGCCCGACCGACCCACCTGTTCCCATAGCATGTGTGTGTAAGGAGACTCCAGCTGGATCCCCTGTGACTGAATAAAGCATTATTAAGCATCTATGAGCATGAATGAACAATCCATGACTGTTCTGACTCCTGTATTATGTCTGATTTTAAACTCCACTTACCTATGAGCTCCGTCTGGACCATGCTATAATGTGTCTGTGAGGCATCTAAAATAGGGGTTTTGATCAAAGAATCTTACAGTCACTCAGCATCTCAGCTGTGAGACGTTTGAAAAGCTCAATGAAATATTCTTTAGTGTATAAATCAAACTCACCTGTAAATCCAGCTCCAGTATCAATCACAGAATCTGTGTTTGAGAAGACAAGCTCATTATGAAACAGCTGCATATGTGAGTCAACAAATCCATCACTCAGGGCTGAATGAAAGGGGACTTTACCTGTATGATTTGAGATTCCTTCAGTCACACCAGTGCTTTCATACCCTGTGTAAGATTACTTCAGTTAGTAATGGAAATGACTTTCCTGCTATATGACACTAAACAACCACATTAAGTATTGAACAGTGACCGTGTCACCCCAGGAGCAGTTAGGGATTATAATAGAATAACCGTGAGCTTGTTTTATTAGACACCACAGTTATTTTCAACCTTCAGTGGGTTACTGATTTCATGAGCATCAATACATTTAATCTTGTGGGATTTATTTATTTATTTATTTTTGATCATTTTTGCTGATTAATTCCTCTCAGCTTTCTGTCTCTCTTAAACCCTTTGTACAAATATATTAATATACAGACGATTATATAAATGTGGCTCATCTTCTGCTCTGGACCAAAAAACTGCACAAAGAGTTTAAATCGTAAAGACCAATTCAGAAGGCAGAGAGAAATTCAAGAAGGCTGTTAACAGGAAATAGTAAAAAAAAAAAAAAAACATTACAATAGGATAAAGATCAAATATTCTTACATTAAATCACATCCAGTCATAAACCAGGAAGCATGATATGGTTATGAAATGATTAAAAACAAATAAGTGAACATTGCAGACCTAAAGAATAAAATTATTTGAAAACTAAAATGAAACTTTGGTTGTTGTTTTTTTTATCACTATAACAAAAAATGTGTGTCTTATCGTACAGAAATGTCTAGTCAGCAAATACAAACCTAATGTATCTGGAGGTGTAGAACTGTAGATGGACTCACTCACGACTGAAACGTAATAGCAGACAGCAGTGATATGAAATGTGTGACTGATTAGTTTTGTGTATACTTTGGCATGAGTTTGATACCATGTGCATAATCTTACTTGTTATGTCAATCTGTCTGTGTCCATTGGTCACCGATTCACCTTCTAAACCTGCTAAAGCACAACTTAGTAATTGAATACACGTTAAACTCTACAGTTGAAATCTTTTAATACTTTTGTTATAGCCTATGTTTATGATCCCTAACTGAAATGTACCTGTCACGACCGTGTGTGTTCCCACACCTGCCGCGTGTGACGTGACCGCAGCTTCCGCTTCAAGTAGAACATTAGAAGAGCTTAGTGATTATGTTAGAGCTGTACTTTAGGGTCAAAGGTCACAATATATCAGCTCTTTGACCTCTGCAATATTTAGCAGACTTACAGGGGATGTCTGTGAGTGGGCTAATGGTGGGGTCCTTAACATCCAGGGTTTCTGCTGAAAAAGCAATGGAAACATCTGATTTATGATCCCCGGCTGTTACTCAGACTCTTATTACAGATTTAAGCCTCAGCTAAAACTCTTTGGTATTTAAATGATGCAGGACACCGTTATACTGGTGGGTTAATGAAATAGTGCTACAGATGAGAATGACCAGCAACATGGTTGTTTCATCTGCTTCTGAACTCACCTGTGTGTGTGATGAGTCCGTGGTGTTCACCTGCTGAGATGAGAGCTGTGCTGATTAAAGGGAAGGGCTCACTTCCTTTTTATTTCACTTCAAATGTTTTGTTAGTGATATATATGATCTATTGTTATGGAGATTCAGGCTAATTAGATCCTTTCTTTGTATTTGTAATATTATATTACTAAAAATAAAAATAAGATCATTATGTGGGCAGATGCAGTGTGTTATGTAGCAATAAAACATGAACATAAAACATTTACCTAATACAAAAAACTCTCACTGTGATGATAAAATATAAAATAATCATTTTCTTTAAACTTCTGACTACAGTTTGGTCTGATGTGTCATTTATAGGTTACATACTTGTGTAAAGGTGACTGCTGGTCCCAGAAGGATCACCTGTAAAACACAACACACCTGGCTTTGTACTTTCTTTTTTCAAAATGTTCATTATTTTTAATTTAATTTATACCTTTGTGTGTGTCTGTAACTGGTCTGAGACGGCCATTGCCTGTAAGACATGAGAGAATGACAAAACAGAATTATTTGTAAACCAATACCTTTGCTCAGTGACTTCAGTCCAGCATTAGAGCTTGTTTCGATTATAGCTTACCGTTTATACTGGGTGTATCAGCACCATCTGAGGACCAGAAGCAGTAGAATTAACCTAAGCACTCTAATCATTCTATCAAAACTAATCACTGCATTAAAACTAATCATTCTATCAAAACTAATCAATATATAAATTTTTCTATACAATTGAAGGTTAAGGGCCTTGTTCGGTTGTCCAAAAGTGGCAGCTTGGGCTACCTGGGATTTGAACTCACAACCTTCTAGCTTAACACCTTAACCACTAAACTACCTCATCTCCCATATATCAAACCTAATCATTAATTACTATATCAAACTTAACACTAATCACTATATCAGATACAATCACTACACCAAATTTTCCTTCCTACCCTCCTACATCCCTAAACCAAACCATTTTATACTGTAGCTGATCATTTGCTGTTGAGAATTAGCATATCTCTGCTACACTGGCTGCTTTTATTAAAGCTGTAATTACGCTGATAAATTAAAGTGAACTGAATTAAGGACTCACCTGTCATTTCTCCAGGGGAGTAGAACTGAACACCATTGTCAGAGGCCACTGAATAATCTAATCATATCATTATAATAAGACAAGCGAAAGACAACAACCTCTTCGATTTCATCATGTTTTAGTACAGTTTGTATATAGATAAACATGTTTACCCGTGGCAGATGCAACTGGCCCATTTCCTTCAGAGTGAGGAGCCGAGTGAATGTCTGAGTGTAAGAACAGAACATTTAATGGAACATTATTACAACATATGAACATTCTGGGTCCTGTTTCCCAACATCATTGTAAGGTTCAGATCATCATAACTAGTAGAGAAGTGTTCAGTGTGTAGTCATTAACAATGATCTTTGCAATGCTTTTGGGAAAACGAAACCCAGAATATTATTCAGATATGACTAGGAATAGGATTAGCATTTGTTTAATCCTTACTAGGCAACTTATTATTGTAATCTTATAATTGGACTTTATTTGATTCTTAATAATATAAACCTAATATTAATCATTTTAATCTTGGGGAAAGCCATGAAAGAGGAAGTATGTATACAGAAAATTCTGAAAAAGCCCTCACCTGGAGGAGCTGAGCTGATAATGGCTGGGATTTCAGGATCTACTGAAGCTCCTGTAAGAGAACTACCAATGAGAAACAAGGCAACCCAAATCTGATTCACACCAGGTTCCTCAGAAAAGAAGCAGCTACCTGAAAGTTTATTTTGTTATGCACAATGGGTCACTAACCTGTTGATTCTACCTGGAAAGCAAGTCCCATGTGATCTGCTGAGATAGCATGATTGGTTAGACATGTGGGCAAAACATCTGAAGGAGCTTCAGTGAGGTCTGAAGACATACCTATAATGTCAGTGTAGGGATCTGGAGCAAAATTGTCCCCCAGGCCGCCTGCACAGAGACACCATGACACCATGTGGGTTTCAAGCAGAAGAGACACAAAAGTCATTTAGCAGCACTTTAGGAGCAAAAGCAATGCTCACCCATTAAACCGATAAGGAAGTCATGGCTGGAATGGTCTATAATACCTGGACAGTAAATAGACACAAAGAGCTTCAGCATCTGCATCTTGATGAAATTCATGATGTTACACAGATCAGAAATTCAGAGAACTGTTACTACATGCATTCTGCTAGAATACTAACACAGACGTTTCCATTCAAGACATTTAAAATGAAAACATTTTTACAACAAGGGGTTCCTGAATTCCCTGAGCAATGTAAGGACCAAAGACCTCAACTATTTACATACTGTACCTGTCATTTCCAGATTGGAGCCAAATGATTCAAAACCACCTGAAAAATAAAACTTGTTACAGAGAACTACAAACACAACTGTTCTTTAACAGGAGATAGAACGGTGACATACCTGTTGAGTCTATCTGAGTCGTGCCCTCCATGAAATTATTCATGCCTGTGTAAGAACCATCCAATGAGGACATCACACCACAATTTAATCATGCTTAGTCCAATATCCACAAAATCTCATAAGATAGTATTAGATAATGAAGTAAATGCATAGTAAAGTCTTTAATCTCAGTAATTGTTCAATGTTCTCACCTGGGTGTCCTGTCTCTTCCCCATTAATGAGTTGTTTGTGTCCATTACCTGGAGTAATAAACCTTAATCACAACTGTTGCTTTCAACATAAGCACCTTTTTTTGATGATGGAATGATTGTCCAACATACGTACAACATACCAAACTTCATACTCACCATTAGCCTCAGTCTCTGGTTTCTCTAATACTGACTCTGAGCCTAAAGGTACCATAAAAATCATAATGTTAAATGTCAGCATGAACTTTAGAAAAATACAGTATTTCACACTATGTCCTTACCTGGAGCTTCAATCTGAGATCCAATATGAACTGTATGGATTTCACCTAAAGGAACAGAACTGCATTACAGGATTGTTTTTACCATCAGGCTGAAATAGAGCAGAAAATGTTATCATACCATTGTCACCATTTTCATGTATTGATCCATCCGTAGTTGCTGCTTCTGATCATACACACACACACACACACACACACACACACACACACACACACACACACACACACACACACACACACACACACACTTAGAAAGAAATCCTTATGGACAGCCTCTAGCATAGCAGTGAAGGAAGTAGATTGATGCTTGCTTCATTATACCTCCTGTTTGCGACTGGACTTCAGAGGACACAAAAGCTGAACCACTTGTCTGATCTGGCGACATCAGACTTGACACATGGCTTGAAGCAACATCACCTGATGACACATGGCTTGAAGCAACATCACCTGATGACACATGGCTTGAAGCAACATCACCTGATGACACATGGCTTGAAGCAACATCACCTGATGACACATGGCTCAGTGATACTTGGCTTGGTGAACCTAATGAACAAAATAGATGGGCTCTTATCTCACACTAAAGTATATAAGTAAATCCTGAACAAACTAATAAATCTACTACATTAATGTGTATGTGTATGTAACATACAGTTAGATAAATACCATGAGACTCTGAGTGTGAGTGTGGAGCATCAGCTGCACCTGCAAACAGAAAACTCAGTGGAGTCTGTATTGGGATTTAACTAAGAATTGAAATAAATTGTTAATAAATTCTTAGCAATGCTTAAGTTAAAAAAAGCCATTACCAGGGACTTTTGATGTTGAGCTCCAGTGACCAGCCACACTTAAACCTGCAACTAAAATAACATCATTCACTTTTACCTCCAAGAACCCATAGGAATGGATATGAATAGATATCCTCTTTCCTTATTTCATTTGTTGTTGGTTTTTTCAAAAAAAAGCTAGCTAATTCCCATCAACGTCTAATTATTACCAAACACAGCAGTGGAAAATGGAAAAATATCCACCAGCCCCTCCTCCCTCTGACAAAATGTACCTTCCAAACTAATGAATATAGTTCACATTTCACATTTCACACAGTTAACAACTTTCAGAAAATTGTTCTGATGTGTGGGCACCGTTTTCTCCTGAAGGACTTCAGATAAGGAGAGGGCATTATTTGGCTTAGTTTGGAAACCCTACCAAATCAGAGTTACCTTGAGAACCTGGGGGCAAAGCTTGGGAATCTCTTCCATTACTTCCTGTAAACATGTGAAAAAATGGTAAGGCAACTGCTAGACATTTCCTTTTTGGATGGTTAAATAAAACAAAGCCACAATCTATGGCTGACATGTTGTTCATTACCATCAGAACCAGTTGCTGTTGCTGAGCCACTTGATGCTGTAATGAGACATGAAGTGCTGATGAACAGAATATATGCAATTTACATTTCAATACTACTTTGAAGATTTACAAGTTTACACTGGTTCATTACACATTATAATATCATGTCATACATAACTGTTAAATATCTAATACATGATGGGAAGAGAACATGGTCCCTATCATATTCTTGGCTTAAAATATAGCCAAGGAGAGTTGAAATTAAATGAAGTCCTCTTTGTCCTCTTTGTGATCATCATATATCCAAATTAATTTTATTTTCTATCTCTGATTGGTGGTTACTCGATCCAGGGTGTATCCTGCCTTGATGCCCGATGATGCCTGAGATAGGCACAGGCTCCCCATGACCCGAGAAGGTCGGATAAGTGGAAAATGAATGAATGAACGAATGAATGATTGGTGGATTGTATTTTACATCCAAGGCTTGTCTGTGCAGCTCCAGCTCCATTCACTTTGTAACCTAGGAAATAACAAGACGGGGTCTCTTACACTCCATTTTCTTGAAAGCTAAAAGTACATTTTGAAAGACATGGGGTCACCGAATATCTATCAGACTCACTCAGGACCTTTTGGTCACTGAATACATGAGAAAATTGGGCTAATGGACTTGTTTCTTTGGTTAACAAATAGTGTTTACTCGCCTTACCATTTGGAGGTTCGCCCACCGGAGAAGTGCCAGTTAGAACAGTCACACCTTGAAGAGAACAAGCCCAGGCAAGGTTACAGTCCACTGAAATATCTTTTAGCACACACTCAACCATATGTAACTCAAAGCTTTCTTTGTAAGCCCCACAAGACTAATTTCAGTTTTCCTGCATGTACAAATGCATGGAAAAAGATGCAGACTTTCCTGGAGCTGTTGGCATGGCTTTTCATAGCCGTTGGCATAGTTGTCCACATACCTGAGCCCTAACCAGATTAAAGAATGATTGACTTTGCCCACTCGGCAGTAAAGAAAGCATAAGCTATGCCCACTGAGCTGCTTTTCACAGGTGAGGGGGTTTAGTGTTCTCCCAAATCCCTAGGAGATCTGTCCCCAAAGCTAAAAAGAGGATTAGCATCATCTTACCAGGGCCCTTGGGCACCATTGTGGCTTGCTGGGCTCCAGCTCCTGTTGAGAAAAAATCCAGAGAAACAAGAAACATATCCTTGAGGTTCTGCAAGATCAAATCTTGTTGGAGCAGTTGGTTTGGTTCTTGTTGGGTCAGTAAGCACAGGACAATGCCACTCTGTCAGACTTACAAGAACTTCTGCATTGTAAGTAACAGCAAAAAAAGCAAGCCTGTGCAATTATGTATTTGAAGTGAATTATGACTGTTTATATGGTACTTTTAACTAGGTTTATGTTTATTATTCTCATTTTAGATATGATACTCAAGATCTCACCTTTATCAACATATAAAAGTATTTTAAAAATATGTTTATGTGAGAAATATCAATCCCTGCCTTAAGTGTTCTTAGATTATAACACATTATTCTTAGGTCCACAAATATGAAATATAGTAATATTTAACTAATGTTTCAGTAATTATGAAGTAAAACATGCACTAATATTTATTGAACCAGTTGAAGCACAAACATTAACAGCCTCTGAATCATAAGTCTAGCCTTTACTACAGTTAAATATTAATATATATTAATATCTTGTTAACTCATTCTACAATACCATGACCTGCAGTATTAATTAAAATAATTTACATTATTAACATATCTTTATGTACACAATGTGGATTTTCCCGAACTACCCTTATTAAGTAACTTGTGACAAACCAGGACTAGCAAAAAGATGCTGATTAAAATCAACTCATTTCACTGAAGCTGTGTTATGAAGCCACACAGGGAGTGAGGTTTTATACCACACAACATCGAGAATAGACTTAGAGTATAGACCTGATTTTGTATTTATCTTTCCAGAGATATGGTTTCATTTTGAAACAGAGGGCAGAATAACAAATAACATTAAAGTATATTAAATTGTCGGGACTCGTACTATAGCACAAGGTCAATTCTTTATTAATACTGCATCATTATATTGAATAAGAGAATGAGTAAACACTGTGTTAATACCTAACAGTTATTACCTATTACTGACTTTTCTGGTGACATACTGAATGCGCATCCTTATCTCCTGATGAGTGCCAGCATTTATACCTCATTAAGTCAGCATTAGTTAAATATTAAAACATCTCTTATTAGTGGGCCTTATTATTACAGTTCCATTATTATTTTTGATCTTGTCATCATTAGATCTGAACACGCAAAAGATATTATGGATACAAAGCCAAGGAGTCAGGTTGGCCTATTAAACCATGGGTGAAGTTTTTAGTTTTGGTGGTAAGTTGCTAACTTGTCACCCACCCTTCATATGTTGACCTTTGGAGTCATCATCATCTGAAAAGAAAGGGGAGATGGATACAGTTTATAACAACTGTTCACAAGTCTTTCACTTTTCCGATGATTTCTTCTTTAGTTTAGTTCAGTCCTCTTGGTCACTCTTTTTTACACATAACTTGTCTATTTAAAGTAGAAACAGAAGTGTCCTTTGTAGTGCCTATGATTATCTCATAGCATTACAACATACACATTTTGTATGGTGTAGTTTTAATTCTTGTTTTCTTTTTTTATCTTTATAAGGTAAAGTGGATTAAAACCACATTTTTGGATGTTCACAGTTCACAGTTATTATATTATTAATATTATTGCTAGGTTTATTGTTGTAGCTAACATCTGCACTAATTATGTTCAGTTTATACTGACACATGTGTGAGAACAGGATTGTCTGTGGATGCTCATCACACTGAAAGTAGATCTTTATTTCCTACCCTCTTCCTCCTCCGAGAGCTCTTCCTCACCCTCTTCTGCTTCAAAATCATTTTCCTCTGGTTCTTTGTCTGGAATGAGAGATTCATGGATAACACTTTAAATAATTTCATTTTTTGTCAGAGCTTGAGGATGTACATAGGGTTAGCTGTGAAATATATTGTACACCATCATACCTTCAACTGGAGCAGCTACAACTGCTGTTGCCAGGAAGACAAATGCTACTGAAGCAATTAAAAGATTTCTGCAAAAGTAAAACATCTTATGTGGGATATTATGTATTATGTATTATGTATATTATATCAATCTTACACAACCAAAACATTCACAGGCTTCACGCCACATATAAAGCAACTCTACAGAAATATGGATTGTTTTAAATTCAGATAAACTATTCTTGTTCATTTTAATATGCAGAGATTGAAAAGAAATGTGAAATCAATGGAACAAGCAGATGAACTCATTCATGTTATATTTTACATCAAAACACAATACACTTTTAAATATCAAAATTGCAATATCAAATATTAAAATTCACTACACATCGAACACAACAAAGCAGACTGTGAAACTGATTAGAGCAGCATGCAGTGTATTATTCTTAGGTTCGAAGCTGTATGTTATACATAATCAGCAGCAGTAGCCTTGCTAAACACATAAGTCCCTGTTTGAGGCATCAGACATCATTACTTATCATTACCACATGCTAATCTATTTTTTCTTGATTTCGTTAATTAAGGGAAATATTTATTAGTGTATTTACTGACTTACCGTGACAACATCTTTAGTACAGGTCTAAGTGGGAAACTCAAGAACAGACATAGAGCAAGAGGCACACAGGTTTTTGACTTCCTTATGCTCCAGTGGGCACAAATATTTGTTTTATACCCTCCCATCCCCCATCTTGGTAAGGGGCAGGACTTTATTTCTAACCCCAGCCCTTATCAGTCTAGCTATTCCCACTGTTTATGAAAGTATGATCCAAAAATAAAAAATATATATTTGATGACATTTGGGACAAACATTGCATATCTCCAAAGAAGGCCTATAATTATGTAATGTTTTGTATTAAAGCATCAATAATGGACAGATTAATGGAAGTCTATAAACTCTTAATATGTATTCTATGTACAGAAACTCTAACATGAATGAAATCAGCTGGGGGGATCTACCAATCAAAACTCTCTCTCTCTCTAGAGCGAAGCGATCGAAAGAGGAGATATAAGGTCCAACGACAGAAAAAAAAAAACAACACCACCAACCCACAGACATATGTATCTATTAGCAGATATCGATATAGTATGGAGTTGGGCGCGAAAGAGAGCGAGCCTAGAGAGCGAGAGAGATATGGATAAAGAGAGAGAGCTGATAAAACGAGAGAGGGAGGGAGAAAGAGAGAGAGAGCTAGCTATAGCATAGAGCGAGAGCTAGAGAGCGGGAGCAGATAACCTAGCAACACCAATACAAAACAACCAACCCAGATCTATCTAGCTCTATCTCTCTATCTGGAACCATCTCTCTTCCTCTCTCTCTCTCTCCTCTCTCTCTCTCTCTCTCTCTCTCTCTCTCTCTCTCTCTCTCTCTCTCTCTCTCTCTCTCTCTCTCTCTCCCCTCTCTATCTTGCTCCATCTCTCTCAGATTTTACTGTCACACGTGTAGTCAGAAAAGAGTGACACCAGGAAGTTGTATAATGAATGTACTGGAGAAACTGCACTGGTCTTAGGTAGGTGACCTAGTTAGCAAGACCTTAAAGTGCTGATTATCCAACTGGTTCCTTCTGTGGTGTTGAGTCCAAAACTTTCTTTCCTGGACCCATTGTCTTTGGTCAGCAAAGGATTATTATATATAAGATCTTATACTGACTATCCAGGAGTAGCATTACTACAAGGGATATTTTTTACATGAAGACATCTATCCATATGCATTAACAGTATCAGTACAGCTTAATGCATTAATGCTGCTTTTCTGTTACTGAATACCTGCTACCTTGGCGGAAGATTGCATTCCCGTTCCGCTTGCCACAGTAACAGGCAAGCTTTCTGCTTTAGAATGTAATTAATGAGAGCAGGTACCATATTTATTTATTTAATAAGCTCTCTGTGATGAGCTGCTTTACTTCAAACAGGCTGTCATTGTTCCATTGTGAAAAGTACTGCTCAGTATTATTTTACATGTTTGTGTTATGAGTAAAAGATTCCATCTCCTATTATTCTCAAACTTCTTCCCATTGATTCTTTATCAGTTTGCTGTGAACTGACTGAGAGGTTTCCTGTCACCACAATTGTTTTGAACCTCCGTGTACAAGCTGGCTCTAGAGTAAACTGTTCCTTTGGAAATGAGAGCTCAAATCTGCCCCACAAGATTAAATGACCCGGTTCAGAGGTGAGGATGTATAGAAAGGCTACATTATTACATGCAAGAGGGGTCTGCTGGTCATTTTGCCAAGATTTCTCTTAGCCAGATTTGTGTCCTATGCTTCTCTGGCTTCCTGCAGGCCTGCCTGCTCCAGGACAATGGCCCTCTGTAATGTGATGAAACCATAGCAGCTTTGGAGCCTATCTTGGGTGATGAGATTAGATCCCAAATCCTTGGTGCTGGTTCCATCCAGTTTGGCTGAGGTTAGGGGTCAGCCACTGAGGTTATGTCTCTGTTCACACAGAGTTTGGTGTGCCATGTTGACAGAATTAAAGGGGCAGAATACAAGATGTTTTCCTGGAAATTCACAGGCTTGGAAAATGTATACAGTAAAACACACAACAAAGATTCCGCAGGTGTTTTATTATTAGGTTTCCATGCTGAAGTACAACATGCGGGGAGTATGAGACACTAACTGAAGAAAATTTGCATTTTCACATTTTTCTCATGCGTACAGACTGTTTCCTCTGTTCATGTGTTTCAACAACATCTCAAGCCTTGTTATAAACAATCTTTTATCTTGTTGGTCAGGAGACAGCTCTGCTCCTCTAGAAGAGGATGCTTTGTTTAGAAACAAGTTCTGACTGAAATTATGGGACAAGTGGTGTTTGAGTACCCAGGATATTCTGTATACTGTATAATGTCTATGGGAGGAATCCAATCTGCAGTATTGCTTGACTAATGGTATAAGTGTGGGCAGATTCAGGTAGACATTATGATTAATCACGGTGCCTCATGACACACATTAAGTCAGTCGTATTAAAAAAGAAAACAGTCTGCACATTTTCATAGCTTTAAGAGATAAATGAAGCTCAATATGATATTACTAAATACAATATTATATCAATTCCAGTGATGCCACACATTTGAAAATGCCTCCCAAACAATTGCTATGAGGCAGAGTAAAGAAGTCTTGCAAGATGACTGACTGGCTGGTCACAGAAGACACTTTCAAAACGTAGTCCTGTCCGGTCTGAGTTGCAGAATAACTTTGACCATTCCAAGAGCAAAGACTAAGCAGAAAGAGGCTGAAGAGCTCCTACTCTTTTGAGTTAATGCTAGTAGAGAAGTCAATTTTAGCATTGAATGCATGACTCCCCACAAAAGCGACATCATTGGGTTTGTGGCTATCGAAAATAGCAGCCTCATGTACCTTAAGGGTAGCAGGGTCAATCCCTGCTGAGAGGAATTCCATAGAGGAAAAGGGGAATTCCAGCACTGTACCAACAAAACAGTGGACTATGTTCAATTGGCATTGTTTGCACAATGATGCATAGAGATGCCATTTTAGGGCACACAGTTTCCTTGTGAAGGGAGCTCTGGAACTCAGTAGTGTCTCATCAACCTCATCTAGGAGATTGGAATCTATGAGTTAAAGTTTCCAAATCTCTTGCTGGGGTTATAGATTGACCCCTGCACTTGAGACAGAAGGTGGGAAGCTCCCAAGGAGTGACATCCAGAAGAGACATTAGGTCTGAGAACTGGACAGTAAAGAGCCACTTGGTCCACTTGGTGAACTCTTGTTAGAATTCCTGGGAGCAGAGCTATCAGAGAAATGCCAGCCTCTGTGAAGGTGTGAATGTAGCCCACTCTGGTGTTTAATGTAATAGACCTAGTTTTGTCCATGCAGACCAACCAATGGTAGCCCCTCAGTTGTTGAAGATAGTTTTCAATGCTAGAAACACTGCTTTCATCTTCAGGCAATTTATGTGACAAGAAAGAGTAAAGTTCAAGGTTGGCAGAAACACCCCTTGAGGGCATCAAAAGTGGTCAGATACACAATATAATGGTGTACTCTCCAAGGGGTTAGGTACATTTGTGCACTCACAAATGTCAGGTCATCAGAGAGTCTCTTCCACCTTTAGCATCTCTCCAAACCTGTGCCAGATCCACAACAATTGAACAGTTTGACATTGTGCACATAAGCTGAGTAGAGATTCCTCCAACTTCTCAACACCTCAATATGGAGACTAGAGAAGAATGGGAGATTTTTTTTTCGGGAGATTGTGCATCGCGTGTCAACTGTCTTTGAATTGACAACCACTTCTTGCATGTTTGGTCAATCTAAATTATGCTTAGCCACAGAAGGAGTCACAAGCTCACGCAGCTCCTCAATGTGGCAGATTGAGGAAGCTTCTCTGCTGCTGCCCCCACATGCATGCCCACACTTCCCCTGAACCATATGCGGACAGCAATGGTTCCTATATTGGATTAGAAGAGATCACAGAGCGAGCTTCTGAATCTGGAACAGGATCATTCAAGGTTGAGGCTGAGGCACCACTTCCACCAATTTATCCTGCAAATCCCATGATCAGGACCCAAGCCATGAGGTTCAGATGTACTGTTTTCTCACCATTTCAACAAATAAATGAACAATTGATGTAAAAAACAAACAATCCATACATACGGTTTCCTGAAGACAAAGGGTATTCCATGATGTTGAAGAACTTTTATGGTCTTGCTGACTTTGTCTGCTACATCAACTGGCCTCATCATCTCACTCATTTTCTACCGCTTTATCCGAACTACCTCGGGTCACGGGGAGCCTGTGCCTATCTCAGGCATCATCGGGCATCAAGGCAGGATACACCCTGGACGGAGTGCCAACCCATCACAGGGCATCAACTGTCCTCATGTTAGTCAATAGAAATACCGAGTACAAAGACGAATGAGGATCCAAATGCAGTTAATCCTTTTAATGAACAACACAGGACACAGGAACACAGACAGGTAGGCAGAACTAGGCAAAAACACTGGGCTGAAAGCAAACAGAAAAACACACGTACACGTATAACGACTCACGACAGGGAAGTGAACAAACAGTGAATATTTGACATGAACCAATCACCAAGCAGAGACAATGAGAGACAGAGACGACACACCTGAGGGAAGGATTGAGTACAATTAGTGTCCACGGTAACCAACAAGTGGGCGGGGCAAAACAATCAACAGCAGGGCAAGACAGCAGACAGAAACAGGGCAAACACAGACAGGCTCATTACAGACCCCCCCCCACCCCTTACGAGCAGCTTCCAGACGCTCCCAAGGCCAGAGAAAACTAGTCCAGGAAGGTGGAGCGAAGGCGCCACAAGGGTGGGAGGGCGGGTTGAGTTTGTGTTGTGGCGGAGCCGGCTGAGCAGGTGGCCAGGGCGGAGCCGGCCGAGCAGGTGGCCAGGGCTTAGCCGGTGGAGCAGGAGGCCAGGGCAGAGTAGGCAGAGCAGGAGGCCAGGGCGGAGCCGGCGGAGCCGGCGGAGCAGGGCGGTGCCGCAGGTGGAGCCAGAGACCAGAGCAGGGCCGGAGACCAGGGCAGGGCTGCCGATGCGCTCAGTGAGCTGGCCGTAATTGCAACCCATGGTGGCACTGGGGGTGCTCTGAGCCTGTAAACAGAGACAGGAGGTAGAGGGGCTGGCAAAGCCAGTGAAACAAAACACAGGACAGATAACACAGGAAAACTGGTTGGTTCAGGCCAGGCAGAGAGTTCAGGGAGCCCAGAAACGACCATCAGAGTTCAGGGAGCTTGGGTGTAACCATGTTGACTGCGTTATCCGACTCAGTCATTTCGGTCGACCCGGCCTGTTCTGTCGACCCGGTCGGTCTGGCCAGTTCCGTTGGTCCGGCCGGTTCCGTCGACCCGGTCGGTCCGGCCGGTTCCGTCGACCCGGTCGGTCCGGCCGGTTCCGTCGACCCGGTCGGTCCGGCCGGTTCTGTCGACTCGGTCGGCCCATCTGGTTCCGACGACCCGGTCGGCTCGGCTGGTGAGGCAGACAGCTTAGGGATGCCGGACGCCCGAACCGACATCATCGGAGTATCCACCAGGTTGGAGATTAGCCGGTTCGCACAGGCCTCAGCAGAGCCGGCTCGGTCACAGGTGTACATGGTACTGGGCTGGACGGAGTCACTGTAGGGCATTCCGGCATCCGTGGCTGGTTTGGCTCCGTAGCCCACGGACCCCGATGCTTACTGCCCCCCCAAAAAAATATTTAAGGAAGGCTTTTGTCTCTCCACTGCCCATGGATAAGGAGGACCTGGCCAGGAGCAATGCCAAGTTGACGAAATCCGACAACGACCCCATCTCTCGACCAGCCGGCATTAAGTAGCACAGATTGTTCTCTAGTCCATACCTGAAGATGTCTTTGAGAGCCTTAGCATATTAGCATATAGCATAACACCTTAGCATATTCCTCGATGGGCGAATCTTCCTGACGTGGGCAAAATAGGATTTCTGCTCGATCCTTTTGTGGCGAGTCGTTCTGTCACGGTCAGGCAAAGACGAATGAGGATCCAAATGCAGTTAATCCTTTTAATGAACAACACAGGACACAGGAACACAGACAGGTAGGCAGGACTAGGCAAAAACACTGGGCTGAAAGCAAACAGAAAAACACACGTACACGTATAACGACTCGCAACAGGGAACTGAACAAACAGTGTATAAATGTGACATGAACCAATCAAAAAGCAGAGACAATGAGAGCCAGAGACGACACACCTGAGGGAAGGATTGAGTACAATTAGTGTCCATGGTAACCAACAAGTGGGCGGGGCAAAACAATCAACAGCAGGGCAAGACAGCAGACAGAAACAGGGCAAACACAGACAGGCTCATTACAATGTGCTCTTCCATCTAAATGGAACCACATACAAAAAGCCCATGACATTGAAACCACATACAATATACTAAACCATATACAATATACTAAACCACATACAATATACTAAACCATATACAATATACTAAAAAACTTGCACTAATGTATGAAAACAATATAACTAAAAACTATATACTAAACCCACATTAGAAAAACTATGAACTAAAAGCATTTACTAAAAACAAATACTACAAGCAAGTACAAAATCCAAAAACTAAAAACCACATGCTAAAAAACATAATAAAAACTATATGTTAAAATCTACATACTGAAAAACACCTACGAAACAGCATACACTAATATATATAAATATATCTATATCTATATATATATCTATATCTATATCTATATATATATATATATATATATATATATATATATATATATATATATATATATATATATATATATAAGAAGCATTGTTACCTCATTTATCTCATAATATTTATCCCAACATTTAATTATTATACAAATGCTCTATCCAGAAAAGGCTACATTTACAATTCACGTAAAAAACCCTGTGAAATGAGAGTCACTGAGTGTGACTGAGAACCTGTATGTAAGGTAAAGGCAAACCTTTTCTCACAGATATCACTCCCAGGACCAGAAAAGACACTGAAAACCTCTTACACCGTAAATTAAAGTGTAATATTTCAGAAAAGTTTCTCGTGCCCTTCCTCGCCTTTTTGACTCTTTGGGAAAGTGGGACGCTGAAGGCTGGGGCTTGTAATACTTTTCCAGGGGGTCAGGCTTCACTGGCTGTCTGCATTTGGACATTTACTCTGGTTCTTCAGTGGCTCTCTGTGTAACACTGGTTGGGAAATTAAATGGCTGGCCACTTGTACTGACTGGAAGTGAGTCGTGCTTGAGCTGGCAGGGCATGGGCTCTTTTGTTTCTGTGCTGTTTAGTGACTATTGTCTGTTCCTCCACCTCCTCACCCTCCCACCTTACTTGAGCACCAGGCTTGGACCACCAAGTTTAGTTGATATGTAATGTGAGTATGAGCCCCCGGTCTGAGGACCATTTAGAGTCACACATGGAAAAGTATTTCATTGAGAAAAGAAAAAAAAAGAGTTCTTAGATAATAGATAATAGTTCTTTTTTTGGTCTTCTTGGACCTGCTGAAACATGACCAAACTTTAAGATTATTTCTGTGATCTGATAACATTCACCTTCAAACGCAGGCAGGTGCACCTCACTTCAGCAAGTGCTTATCATGTGCACTCACAGTTGACCAATTACAATATAAACCCACTCAGACAAGAGCTTGCATTGCAAACGTGCAAAAAGTAGTTCCTGATGATTGTGATGTTCATATCTGAATCAAACCTCTCTGATGTGCATACAGTAAATCAAGAAAATAATATAGGAAAGCCATCATCCAAAGTAATTAATAAAAAAATTTTAAAAGTCGATTTTATTTAAGTAATTAATTAACTGTATCTGAATCTTATTTTCAATTTCAATTTTTATAATTATCCAACAATTCATTATATGTGTATTATATACACAATATGAGGTTACATTTACCCAAATTAGTGTCTGTTGTATAAAATGTTCTGTTTTACAGCTTTGGAGCTTCTATTCTAGTGATATGTTCAGATACTTTCGAATTGAAATATTCAGTGAATCAGAATGTGTGTTATGGGGGTAATATAGAAATTCTATGATATGGTGGGACCAGAGGCATGGGGGTTTGGGCATCGGGACCGTTTTCCCAATGCACTAGGATGGTTGGACTGGGCACAGGAGGTGCAGGAGGTGGTGGCATGATGCACATCCGAAGACATATTGGTCAAACAGGACCTCTCATGTATGAAATGGCAGATGTGCTAGATGCCTGGGTGGCCACTGGGGACTGAGGTTTGGGCTTCGTTATGAGTCTAAGCAGGTTGCTGGAGCTTGTTAGGAGGAGAGGCCATGTGTTTATGTGTCTTTGTGTATGTGTTTGTGTGTATGTGTCTGTGTGTATGTGTCTGTGTTTATGTGTCTGTGTTTATGTGTCTTTGTGTATGTGTTTGTGTGTATGTGTCTGTGTTTATGTGTCTGTGTTTATGTGTCTGTGTTTATGTGTCTGTGTTTATGTGTCTGTGTTTAGGTGTCTGTGTGTATGTGTCTGTGTTTATGTGTCTGTGTGTACGTGTCTGTGTGCATGTGTCTGTGTGTATGTGTCTGTGTTTATGTGTCTTTGTGTATGTGTTTGTGTGTATGTGTCTGTGTTTATGTGTCTGTGTTTATGTGTCTGTGTTTATGTGTCTGTGTTTAGGTGTCTGTGTGTATGTGTCTGTGTTTATGTGTCTGTGTGTACGTGTCTGTGTTTATGTGTCTGTGTTTAGGTGTCTGTGTGTATGTGTCTGTGTGTACGTGTCTGTGTGTACGTGTCTGTGTTTATGTGTCTGTGTTTATGTGTCTGTGTTTATGTGTCTGTGTTTAGGTGTCTGTGTTTAGGTGTCTGTGTGTATGTGTCTGTGTGTATGTGTCTGTGTGTACGTGTCTGTGTTTATGTGTCTTTGTGTATGTGTCTGTGTTTATGTGTCTGTGTTTATGTGTCTGTGTTTATGTGTCTGTGTTTATGTGTCTGTGTTTATGTGTCTGTGTTTAGGTGTCTGTGTGTATGTGTCTGTGTGTATGTGTCTGTGTTTATGTGTCTTTGTGTATGTGTTTGTGTGTATGTGTCTGTGTGTATGTGTCTGTGTTTATGTGTCTGTGTTTATGTGTCTGTGTTTATGTGTCTGTGTTTATGTGTCTGTGTTTAGGTGTCTGTGTGTATGTGTCTGTGTATATGTGTACGTGTCTGTGTTTATGTGTCTGTGTGTATGTGTCTGTGTGTATGTGTCTGTGTGTATGTGTCTGTGTGTATGTGTCTGTGTATATGTGTACGTGTCTGTGTTTATGTGTCTGTGTTTAGGTGTCTGTGTGATCGTGTCTGTGTGTATGTGTCTGTGTTTATGTGTCTGTGTTTATGTGTCTGTGTTTATGTGTCTGTGTTTAGGTGTCTGTGTGTATGTGTCTGTGTATATGTGTACGTGTCTGTGTTTATGTGTCTGTGTGTATGTGTCTGTGTGTATGTGTCTGTGTGTATGTGTCTGTGTGTACATGTCTGTGTTTATGTGTCTGTGTTAAGGTGTCTGTATGTACGTGTCTGTGTTTAGGTGTCTGTGTGTATGTGTCTGTATGTATGTGTCTGTGTGTACGTGTCTGTGTTTATGTGTCTGTGTGTGTCTGTGTGTGTGTGTCTCTGTGTGTACATGTCTGCGTGTACGTGTCTGTGTGTATGTGTCTGTGTGTATGTGTCTGTATGTGTGTGTCTCTGTGTGTACATGTCTGTGTGTACATGTCTGTGTGTATGTGTCTGTGTGTGTGTTTGTCTTTATGGGTGTGTGTGTGTCTGTGTGTACATGTCTGTGTATGTGTCTGTGTTTATGTGTCTGTGTGTACGTGTCTGTGTTTATGTGTCTGTGTGTATGTGTCTGTGTGTATGTGTCAGTGAGTATGTGTCTGTGTTTATGTGTCTGTGTGTATGTGTCTGTGTGTCTGTGTGTATGTGTCTGTGTGTATGTGTCTGTGTGCATGTGTCAGTGAGTATGTGTCTGTGTTTATGTGTCTGTGTGTATGTGTCTGTGTGTATGTGTCAGTGAGTATGTGTCTGTGTTTATGTGTCTGTGTGTATGTGTCTGTGTGTCTGTGTGTATGTGTCTGTGTGTATGTGTCTGTGTGCATGTGTCAGTGAGTATGTGTCTGTGTTTATGTGTCTGTGTGTATGTGTCTGTGTGTATGTGTCAGTGAGTATGTGTCTGTGTTTATGTGTCTGTGTGTATGTGTCTGTGTGTCTGTGTGTATGTGTCTGTGTGTATGTGTCTGTGTGTATGTGTCAGTGAGTATGTGTCTGTGTTTATGTGTCTGTGTGTCTGTGTGTACGTGTCTGTGTTTATGTGTCTGTGTGTACGTGTCTGTGTGCATGTGTCTGTGTGTACGTGTCTGTGTTTATGTGTCTGTGTGTATGTGTCAGTGAGTATGTGTCTGTGTTTATGTATCTGTGTGTATGTGTCTGTGTGTCTGTGTGTATGTGTCTGTGTGTATGTGTCTGTGTGCATGTGTCAGTGAGTATGTGTCTGTGTTTATGTGTCTGTGTGTATGTGTCTGTGTGTATGTGTCAGTGAGTATGTGTCTGTGTTTATGTGTCTGTGTGTATGTGTCTGTGTGTCTGTGTGTACGTGTCTGTGTTTATGTGTCTGTGTGTACGTGTCTGTGTTTATGTGTCTGTGTGTACGTGTCTGTGTTTATGTGTCTGTGTGTATGTGTCTGTGTGTATGTGTCAGTGAGTATGTGTCTGTGTTTATGTGTCTGTGTGTGTGTGTGTATGTGTCTGTGTGTATGTGTCTGTGTGCATGTGTCTGTGTTTATGTGTCTGTGTGCATGTGTCTGTGTGTATGTGTCTGTGTGTATGTGTCTGTGTGTATGTGTCTGTGTGTATGTGTCTGTGAGTATGTGTGTCTGTGTGTATGTGTCTGTGTGTCTGTGTGTATGTGTCTGTGTGTATGTGTCTGTGCGTATGTGTCTGTGTGTGTGTGTCTGTGTGTATGTGTCAGTGTGTATGTGTCAGTGTGTATGTGTCTGTGTGTATGTGTCTGTGTGTATGTGTCTGTGTGTGTGTCTGTGTGTATGTGTCAGTGTGTGTGTGTCTGTGTGTGTGTCTGTGTGTATGTGTCTGTGTGTATGTGTCTGTGTGTGTGTGTCTGTGTGTATGTGTCAGTGTGTATGTGTCTGTGTGTATGTGTCTGTGTGTATGTGTCTGTGTGTATGTCTGTGTGTATGTGTCTGTGTGTATGTGTCTGTGTGTGTGTGTCTGTGTGTATGTGTCTGTGTGTATGTGTCTGTGTGTGTGTGTCTGTGTGTATGTGTCTGTGTGTATGTGTCTGTGTGTGTGTGTCTGTGTGTATGTGTCTGTGTGTGTGTGTCTGTGTGTATGTGTCTGTGTGTGTGTCTGTGTGTATGTGTCAGTGTGTGTGTGTCTGTGTGTATGTGTCTGTGTGCATGTACAATGTGTATTTCCATAAAAAACATGACCTGAGCTTTGTCTGACAACTCTTTTTTATTAGAATTGGTCCCTGTGTGCACATTTTAGTGACATTAATTAATCTATATCTCTGTCATTGCAGTAATTGGCAAACAATTTGTGTCGTTAAATCACAATTTCATCACTATACGTCCAGAGATATGAACTCAATGTACAGTTAAGCAGATCTGTCTGTACACATTTATTTTAGGAAACACTTTAATATATTTAAATAAGCAATATGTCACGTGTGTTTGATGTTTCAGCCAGACACCATCTGGCTGCGTTAAGGAGAACAGTGTCAGTCTAGAAGATGGAGCACAGTCAGATGGAAATATTGTCTCTTAAAGAAAGTTCCACAGACATGCTTGTGGTCAATGATTTTGTCTTTAACAGTATAGAACAAAAATACAAACATTATATTTGTGACTAATTACTAAGTTTCAATCTTTCTATGTTTGAATAAAAAGAAATATTTTGACCTATACGTTTCTCCTCAAATTAAACAAAACAAAAAACAGAACATAAACCACACAGAATAACTTATTTTCCATCCAAGAACCCTTCATCAGTGGGGACAGAAAGTTATAAAATGTTGTTAGCTGTTAGCACAGTGACTTCTGTTGCTTCTCTTTTACTTCACCATTTACTGTATTGCGTGACCCTGCATAAGAAAATGTAAAAAACACACAACAATTATTCTGGTCAGTAATCACTCTTACATTAGAGTGAGAGACCTCTAATTCTATTAATTATTTGATTTTCAATTCAGGTACCTGTTAAACTGTTTCAGCCAGTGGTACTCTGGTGCTAGGAGCTTAGAGAAGCGTTATTGCTTCCAACAACAGACCCTACAGAATAGAATAAAAAATTATACTCCAGCTTCTTTTACATCATCTTTTTTTTTAATATTCCCACATACAACAACTGTGAATATATTCACACAGTGTGAACATTCTGTCACTTCTGCTCTAAATTATACATCACAACGTCACACTTATCTGACACCTTGTGGTGTGTCATCTAGATGATCTGGCTGGTCAGGTACATCAGATGGGGCTGCTGTCAAGAGACAAGATTCAGTTATGGGTGTTTGTGTGTGTGTGTGTGTGTGTGTGTGTGTGTGTGTGTGTGTGTGTGTGTGTGTGTGTGTGTGTGTGTGTGTGTGTATGTGTGTGTTTGTGTGTATGTGTGTGTGTATGTGTGTGTTTGTGTGTGTTTATTGTGTGTGTGTTTAATGCATGTGTGTGTTGTGTTTATGTGTGTATGTGTGTGTGTTTATTGTGTGTGTGTTTAATGCATGTGTGTGTGTTGTGTTTATGTGTGTATGTGTGTGTGTTTGTGTGTGTGTGTGTGTGTGTGTGTATGTGTGTGTATGTGTGTGTTTATTGTGTGTGTTTAATGCATGTGTGTGTGTGTGTGTGTGTGTGTGTGTGTGTGTGTGTGTGTGTGTGTGTGTGTGTGTGTGTGTGTGTGTGTGTGTGTGTGTGTGTGTGTGTGTGTTTATTGTGTGTGTGTTTAATGCATGTGTGTGTGTGTGTTGTGTTTATGTGTGTATATATGTATTGATGGATGTATTTCAAGTCCATATTTTAGTGTTTTAATGCTAATGTAGTTATTTCTTACCCTCAGTATCATTCTGCACTTTGTCATCTTCATCCATATCTGTATCATTAGCTTCATCTAATAGGATTTAATAATATCATCAAACTGATGATCAACTACAAAGAGCTGAATTCACTGAATTGCCCACACTTTATTTCATTAGCATAATTCTCTTCCTCCCTCCTGTGAATCCCGCCTGTCTTTTGAAGCTATGTGTTCTTATCACTGCAGTGAATTCAACCCAATAGTCTGGTGGAAATGACCATGAAAAGGACTTTTACATACCAGTTGTATCTACATCAGTGTCTTCATCAGTGTTCTCTATAATGGCATTGAGAAAAAGGTTTCAACATCTACAAGATAGCCAATAAGATCAAAATACTGCTGCTTATTTAAGAATAGTTATTATTTCCTTACCCTGTGATTTAGACTCTGTTACATCCCTTGAGTCATCATTGTCATTCTCATCTAGGAAGTGGAAATAAATCATATTTGAAATCATCTGATTCAGGTGAAGTGAAACTTTTGCTGTGCTGTTTATGTGTGTGTCTCACCACTGGAGTCACCCTGAGAGTCTTCAGCTGTTTCAAGTGATGTTGCATCTGGACAACATGATCACAGAATATTAAATCAGCAAGACACTGAGTCTGTACACTAGACTTGAAAATTCTACTTACCAGGAGTAGAATCTATCTCTGAACTATTAGCACTGACATCTGACACTGCAGAGAAAAAAGTACTAAAAATGTACTGACATTTTCTGTGCATTTATCTGCAATTTTATGCACAGTGTGCAAAATAATATCAATAAGAACTGAGAATGTACCTTCTCCATCTGTCTCAGTGCTGTCCTTGTCAGCATGGTCCATGCTGTCTGAACTTTCTTTATCAGTGGACTCACTGCTGCTCATCTCTCTGTCCTGACTGTCCTCTTTACTTGAGGAGTCCAAGTTCAGCGAGTCTGGCTGGGAGTTCCTCGTAGATTCCTCAAACTTGTTCTTTGTCTCTTGGTCAGTGTCCTTTTCCTCCTTCTCATTGCTTTTGTCAATGCTTGATTCATCTGTGGTGTCCTTGTCACTGTCTGCACTATCCTCCTCATCTGTTAAGTCTTTGCTATCCACATCATTGTCTGTGTCTCTGTCTCCATCGCTGTCCTTATCATCTTTCTTACTGTCTCTATCGCTGTCCCTATCCTCATCTTTATCACCATCATCTTTATCACCATCATCTTTATCACCGTCATCTTTATCACCATCATCTTTATCACCATCATCTTTATCACTGTCATCTTTATCACCATCATTTTTATCACCATCATCTTTATCACTATCTCTGCCATTGTCTGTATTTCTATCATTGTCTTTCTCAGTGTCCTGATCCTTCTCTTTCTCAGTGTCCTGATCCTTCTCTTTCTCAGTGTCCTGATCCTTCTCTTTCTCAGTGTCCTGATCCTTCTCTTTCTCAGTGTCCTGATCCTTCTCTTTCTCAGTGTCCTGATCCTTCTCTTTCTCAGTGTCCTGATCCTTCTCTTTCTCAGTGTCCTGATCCTTCTCTTTCTCAGTGTCCTGATTCTTGTCTTTCTCAGTATCCTGATCCTTCTCTTTCTCAGTGTCCTGATCCTTCTCTTTCTCAGTCTTCTCAGTGCTGTCACTGACCTCTGTCATGTCTGAAGAACTTCTTGTGTCATGGTCAGTATCTTTGTCAGTATCAGCAGACTTGTTGGTCTTGTCCTTTCTTTCTGATGAATCTTTCCCTTCAGTGTCTTCTCTGTCTCTAGTCTCATCACCATCTCCGTCACTGTCCACAGCTTTACCGGCAGCTTTGTCCTTATCCTCCATCTCTGAGTTTTTCTCTACATCTTGTTCTTTACTGTCCTTGTTTGTATCAGCGCTGCTGTCTGACTTCTGCTTTTCAGTTTCTGGAAACAAAGTAATACACACATGATATAAAGTGAACATCGATTTCACCCAGTTAACATACACATTTCAGGCAATTACTGATCAATTGATGTTTTGAGAGAAATTTTTTATTTTATTTTGTAATCAGTTTTTGTCCCAATATAAATGCACTCTGGTCATTTTTAGTAACTCTGCAACAAAACTGATTAGAGATTAACCTTTAACATGGAAAAAAATGTGTTCTATTCGACTGGGTTTAGTAACATAATCTTATTTCTGTTTAAATCTCTTCAGACAGATCAGACAAATAGTGTATAGATTATTGTTTCAGTAATTTAAAGGCAGTTATCAAACAATTCTTCTCATGTTTAGTGTTCAGAGGTGAATGTTAGGATCAGGACAGTAGAGCTGTACAGGTGAGTGGATGATGGAATTATATAAGAGACCATGAGTAATGATTGTTGTTAGAAGGCATATTGATAAACCATTGATTATTCATGTTAACACTGTATTATGTGAATGAGAATACCTTTAGAATCCTTGTCTTTATCCTCATCACGTGACCCTGTCTCTGTACTGGAGGAGGTCTTGTCTGGAACAGAACGTCATTAAGACATTCACATCTAAATGTCTGAACGTTGTCTACTTTATCTGATATAATGGATGGATTCTATATGTTCTTATAATGATCATTTTCTTTGATTTCTTGAAAATATTAACATGCATAGTTACTCATTCTAATATGCCTATAACTCCCTCTGTCTCCTAAAGGTGTTTATTTAAAAGATTACAAAATTATCATTCACTATAATGAGCCACATTATGGTCCTTAAATACAATTACAGAAAATTTAGATCTCCATTTGAAATTTAAAAGAAAAATAAATAAATAAATAATAATAATCTATGGTGAAAATTCTCTGATTTCTTTTTATGGCTTTTTACTGTTAACATAATTAGCCTTCATAACCTGTGTAATATGGCAAAATGTTATAAATGTTATATTTGACAGTGTGTAGACTCGTAGTTTTATTCCTGTCAGTGTGACTGTATGCTGCTGTCTCACCCACAGAGTCCATTTCATCTGATGAGATTAGTGTTGAATCCGTATCTGGAAATGTAAAATGTTCAAATATGCAAATCTTCAGTCCTATTATGATTTAAGCCTTTTAATGTTTAGTTGCATTATTTATTTATAGTTATTTATAATCTTACCAGCAGAATCTGTCTGTGTGTCTGTTACTTCTGTGTCATCTGTAAAAATGATAAATAAATCATACATTTCTAAAGAGATAGAACTATAGCAAGTGATATCAGATCTCTCTCTCTCTCTCTCTCTCTCTCTCTCTCTCTCTCACACCTAGTTTATTTTCTGTTGATGCTCGTTCGGCCATGTCATCTACAGTTAATGGAATTAAATGATTTTCATTAAAATGATATTTCTTCTTCCTGTTGTTGTTGTTTTATTTAACGGTGAAAGACTTTTCGAGTTTTGCACTCACCTAGAGGATCTCTATTATTCTCTTCAGCTGGGTCTAATATTCAGAGCAAAAACACTGATAATTAAAACTTATTTATTAACTAAACATATGTAATAAATCATGTTATGGACTCACCTGATATGTCCAAGTCCTTTTTTTCTACTGCAGATTCAGAAGAATCTAAAAAAAAATAAAAAAAATCACAACCATACTTAAACATAATTAAAAGGTGAAATAAAAAGTGAGTGCTTATGAATATAAGTGTTTTTAAAATGTATGGACTGATAGACACACTGATGCTCACTGCTGTGTTCCCTCTTAAACTTTTTCTTTCTTACCAGTGGAATCTGGACCACTCGTGGTTTCATCCTGACTCGTGTCACCTGAAAAAAAATCATAATATAAGATCATAATCAGAATTATAGCAGTTTTTACTAGACCATAGTCACAAAGCCATCACATGCCATAACATTTTACTTATCATTAAGTATGAAATCTTATTGTTTCTTTCAAATAAAAAAAAACTTTTTTTTTTTACATTTTTGCTATAAAGTTACATTCACAGTGTCCCAAAAGCACTGGAGCATAAAGATGATTGTTAATGGTAGAAAAAGCATCATACTGAATGACATCATTTTAACTGTTTGTGTGTGTGTGTGTGTGTGTGTGTGTGTGTGTGTGTGTGTGTGTGTGTGTGTGTGTGTGTGTGTGTGTGTGTGTGTGTGTGTGTGTGTGTGTGTGTGTGTGTGTGTGTGTGAGAGAGAGAGAGAGAGAGAGAGAGTGTGTGTGTGTGTGTGTGTGTGTGTGTGTGTGTGTGTGTGTGTGTGTGTGTGTGAGAGAGAGAGAGAGAGAGAGAGAGAGAGAGAGAGAGAGAGAGAGAGAGAGAGAGAGTGTGTGTGTGTGTGTGTGTGTGTGTGTGTGTGAGAGAGAGAGAGAGAGAGAGAGAGAGAGAGAGAGAGTGAGAGAGAGAGAGAGAGAGAGAGAGTGTGTGTGTGTGTGTGTGTGTGTGTGTGAGAGAGAGAGAGAGAGAGAGAGAGAGAGAGAGAGAGTGTGTGTGTGTGTGTGTGTGTGTGTGTGTGTGTGTGTGTGTGTGTGTGTGTGTGTGTGTGTTTCTAAGATCTTACCTGGTTTTTCTGTTGTATCTGCTGGGTCACTTGCTGTACCTGAAATTGAAGAGATATAGCCATGAGCTTGTTTAGTCTTTATTAGCACATATTGTTATCCTGTCCTTTCTTTTAAGTTATTCATTTATTATTACGATTTTTATTCAAACTATGTGTAAACCTTCACTCTGGTCATACTGTGATCAACATTACCGTCTCTGTTCTCTGAAGAGTCTTTTCCATCTGTAGTTCCTGTTAAGAGAACAAATGTTAAATCAGAAATATCTAAACAAAAGTGTTCAAAAGAAAACTTTGCTGCAGTATTTCTTTAAGGTCATTTAGGGAGCAGTGCAGAGTCACTAACCCGAGTCTCTGTTTACGGGGCTGTTAGTCGGGTGAACTTCATTGTTATCACCTAAGAAAGAGAAACAATTGTGAAAGGTTTATGGTGTGGTTCAGTAAAATGGACCAAAGGAACATGACTGCTCACTGTATGTTAATTTGATTGATTACCATCAGCAGCAGATGATGTGACACTCTGATGTTAATGAGTCAGTGACTAGCTTTTGTGTTTACACCTTTCTCACTGGTCATTGTGTAAATGTTCATCAGCATTGTTTTCTTTATGTTTGTAATTAAATTTAATACCTACCCATCAATACGTCTAGCGGTGCCTGTGCTTTGTCTAAAAAAACAGAAAAATAATAAATAAAAAAGCTTCATTTAGGAATCATTGCCTTTTGCTTTCTGGATCACGTGAATATTTACTGAACACTTTACAACAATAGTTATACATGTCTTTCATCATTAAACGATTCTAAGAAAATGTGAAGAGCATAATGTAACATGTCCTTACCATCGTTGTCTGTGCCATCTAGAGGAAAACCCAGAGAAATTAATATAAATGAGAGATCTTAGTTTCATTATCTATAAGGAACAGGCTCCTATAGACAGCTCCTTAACTCAGGCTCAGGTGAACAAAACGTCTTTGTGTGCTCTAGAGGAACATGGGCTCTGATTACACTCACTTTGGGGGAAGCACAGTGCACCCCCTTGAAAGAGAGGAATTGTTTAACATTTACAATGCTACAGCGCTGCATTGTTAGCTGCTTCACTGAAACTATAATCATGTAATAATGCACTGATGAAGAAGGAGGTAGCATCAGTGACCTGGGCACTTTATTAGCCCTGAAGAGAAATAAGTGTTGTGCAGAAATGTTTATGGAAGTGTTTCCTTACCACTGATTGGTGCAGACAAAGCGACAGACACGAAAACAACGACCAGCAAAACAACCATTGCCCTAGAAAAAGAAACACATGCAACAATTAAATTAAAATGTAATTAAATGACTAAAAAAATAAAAAAAATCATTTTAGTGCAAATATTTTATTTAATTCAGGCTCAGATTTGACAGATTTATTGCTGCAATCTTAGAATATTATTGTGGATAAAAAAAAATTGGTCTTAGTCCCAGTTCACTACTAATGTACAATCACAGTTATTGTATTATCAGTAACTAATGATGAATGTTCACACTTCTAAAAGTGATAGCACTTAAGATTTGTCCAACAATTAAAGTAACAATAAGCAATAATTAACCTGAACAGTTTCACATGACAGCAAAGTTTAGCTGTTGTTTGAGTACATGTAGAATACAAAGACGTGATAACTCATCATGCTGAATTAATTCATTCTGAAAACAATCCAAATCTCTTACCGTGTGTGCATCATGACAGAATGGTAGAGCAGTCTGAAAGAGAAGGAGGGCGAGACAGGCTTTTCTGTGCTCTCCTGTAAATCTGAATCCTGGCTGGATCATGTCCTGCAGCTTTTATACCATGAGCCCTCCCCGAGCTTGAGGAGGCAGAGCCTGTAAGACAGAGGTGTCACACGGGAATGATTTGAGTTGCATTCATTAAAACAGGGTTAAGAGCCAGTGCTGTACTACTGTTGTTTGTGTTTCTTGTAACTGGGCTAGCCTAGCTGTTCAGTGTCTGCCATAACCCAGCCCCAGTTCCTCAATATCTTTGCCAGTACATTTTCCCTCCCCCATAAACACACATCACCTATTGGATCGCCGCTGAAGATATCACATGTTGCTGTTTTTATTATTTCTTGTTACCTCAGTTTTCTAAGAAACTGCACAAAGAACTGAGGGTAACTGAGGGTCCTGCTTCTCTGTGTGAGATTAAGTGCTTGCCTTTTTGGCAGTGTTTCAGAAGCGGGTACAGGGGTCCATGAAGCAACTGCGGATGGGAATGGGAATGGGAAACTAATCTGCTTTTGTGACTTTTGTGATCATCTGAAATGGGGAACATTCCTAAAATCTGTCCTTGTGTAAATTCAGGTCTCAGCCCTAACTGACCCTAAGCTGTAACAGGTCTAACATTTCAGAATCAGAGTCACTCAAGAACATGTGTAAAAATACAGACCTAAAAAGTGCTTACATAATAAAACAGGATGAACAATAAATACAGGAGTAAGTGATAAAATAAACACAGTACATGAGAGTCTCTGGTGACGGCAGTCAGTTCTGCTTGTTGAGTGTGATGTGATGCTGGTTCTGATGGAGCTACCATGTCCTGAGTGATGTTTCTGGAACACATAGTTCTGTGGTTGTGTAAGGTTCATAGTGATGGTCTCAGAGTTTGTGAATTAAATTGAGACCTTTAGATTATTAGATCAATACCAATAATCTATAATAACAATGCTATAATTGTGGTAATATTCAGTTACATACCATATCATCTATAATCATATATCACATAAACTGTCATATACACAACAATACATTATATACTTAAGGCTTGTGATATTTTCTCTTATTTTAAATTACTTCTTACTTTATTATTATTAGAATATTAGAGTAGATTTGATCATTTTTTATCTCTGATTGGATTTAGATTGCAAACAATGTGTAGATAAATTAAATCAATAGGGCCAAAGTACATGTAATGTTTATCACTGTACTATCTTATGGTCTGATTAAAGGTTGTTAGGATATTGACGAGTTTATAGGCATTTCAGGATTTGCCCTGATGACACAAAATATGTCTAGTTTTATTTCTTTTAAGTTCTTTTATTTCTCTAAACACAACTCAAAATCATGTATAATGGCAGTTTGCAGTACAATGGAACTTACACTTAAAGAAGAACATTACATACAAGAAATGCAATCATATCTAATGGCTAAATTTTCTTAAGCATAAATGTAGTTTTTATTTGTTTAAGTTGAATTTTTTTGATACCACTAGGAAGTGAAGGCATTAAGAGTTCCAGTTGGAAATATCTTTGCACCATGCAGATGATTAGATGTTTGGAGGTAATCCACATGTAGATGTTGCTTACATGTTTCATCAAGGAATTCCTGTTAGTCCAACATCTAAAAACAAGTGGTTAAATATGCATTTGTGTGGACTTATTCTTTGTACCACTAGATGAACCACATAAATTTTGGTCCTGATCCAACCATTGTTTATTTTATATATTTTAAGGGTATTTGAGGCATATGTGTGACTAAGGCAGACATAGCAGTCAACACTTTTGGCATCAATCACTGTATTGTTCATACATAATCAGTACAAACACCGATCAGCCAGAACATTACAACCACATGCCTAATATTGTGTAGGTCACCATTGTGATGTCAAAACAGCACTGACCAATCGATGCATGGATTCTATAAGGTGCTACATGTCAAAGTCACATCCACATGAATGCAGGACCCAAGGTTTCCCAGCAGAACATTGCCCAGAGCATCACACCGCCTGCTCCGGCTCACCTTCTTCCCACAGTGCATCCTGGTGCCGTCTCGTCCTCAGGTAAGTGACTCACACGTGATGTAAAAGAAGAGACTTCACTCCCCACATGTATCAGTAAGCTTTGGGTGTCCATGACCCTGTTACCGGTTCACCAGTTGTTTTTTCTTGGAGCATTTTTAGGTACTAACCACCGCACACCGAACCCATGACCAGCTGTATTGTAGTTGTTCTGACCCAGTTGTCTAGACATCACAGTTTGGTCTTTTTCAAAGTTGCTCAGTGTTTAATGCTATAGCTTGTAGTGTATAGTGGCATACAGGTGTACATTTATATAATAAATATAAACATACATTTACACTTTAGTTCATTACATTGACAATAATAACAGGAAAGCTTTTTATTCAAAACACTTATAAAATGTGCATATTTGTATGCTAATGTGATTGTTAATGATTAGATGAAGGTAAATGAAGTTGTGATGAAATGAAATGCTAGCCAAGCAATGAACGTTGAAAAATATTGCTAGCTATTTGCCTCATTCCAAGACAAAGCAGCATTCCTGAGATGGAGGTAGGGGTTCATGCTGCTTTATTATGCTTCATTTGCTCCATAGGAAAATATTTTCAGTCTAATTAAATCAACTAATAACATGACGCATGAACGAAGTGGAAAATTGGCAATGATCCAGCTTGTCCATGGCTTTACAGTTTTAAAGTCAATGCCAATAGCCAACCTCTCTCACAGTCTCATAACACATATGAGACTAAGTGAGTCTTACAACCTTTACTATGTTAGCAACTTTTGTTTTCATTTGTTGTGTTCGGGGATTACCAGCTTCCAACAAAAAACACTGCCATTAACCAATGTCCAGAGTGACTGTAATTTAAGTATGACATCTGAAATCGGAGAGCTGTTATATGTGTGTATAAGGTCTCAACGATAAGACCATACATTTGTTCAGGTATAGAGGGAATTAGCACAAGGATAAAGGATTTTTGTTCTATATATCGGTCTAAAAAGACCCCTGCCACTTTTTAATTCATTCCAAAACTCCTCAAGGTCTTCTGACCAGTGATCCAAGACAAAGGCGAGATCAGGCTGCTTGGGCAAATTACCTTATGACCATTTACACATCCTTTTAAGCTCTAAGAGTATGTGGGAGATTCCATCACATAGCAGGCTGGAATACCTTAGCTGGGATACCTTATCTTTCAGCCTGCTACAGCTAAATATAATACAGACAGCAAATTTGACAAAAATGTGGCCATTGTTTTCCATATTTTAATTAATTAACATTAAATTTTAAAACACCTGAAATAACATTACAGTATATATCTAGGTGTCTAGCTGGGGATTTAAAGGTAGAAAATCTGACTCCAAATATTCCTGATAGCTTTTTATGTTGGGCCAAATATTTTCTTTGACAAATAATATATCTCATCATAATGTATTGTTAGTGATGTGTGGAATGTGACTCATTTCCCTGATGGCAGAGATTTGAAGATTTCAAGATTTCTGGAAGATCCTGTCTCACCTTCTCATGACATCTAAACACATACACAAAAAAGCTTTGTGATAAAGAAAAATGGACCCTCACCATCATCACTGGTGATCTTCAGGGATGTGTTCTGTCTCCACTGCTATTTTTCTGTACTACTAATAGCCACTCTGTCAAGCTCCTTAAGTTTATAGATGACCTCCTGGTGAGGATGAGAAGTCTGAATACAAATGGGAGGTCAAACAGGTGGCTGCTTGGTGCAGTCACAACAACCTTGAGCTGGACACGTTCAGAACACTGGAGATGGTAGTGGACTTCAGAAAAAAACGCTCCATACCTATGCCCCTCAGCCTTCTGGACAGCAATGTGGCTACAGTGGAGTCATTCAGAATCCTTTGCTTTACCTTTTCCGAGGACCTGACATGGGTGACACACATTAACTCCATTGTGCCAAGGCTCAGATCCAGCTAAGAAAGTGAAATGTGCCACGTAGAACACAGTTCTACTCAGCCATATTTGAGCCTGTCCTATGTTCCTTTGTCACTCTGTCACCAAATTTCACAGAAGGAAACAACAAACAGACAGGACCACTGAGAGGATTATTACAGCCCCCTGCCCAAGAACTCTATAGCTCCAGAATAAAGAAACATGCAAGTAGAATCACTCTGGACTCATTCTGCTCTCTGGTTGGCGCTACAGAGCACCTAAATATACTTTTTTTACCTTGTATGTTTGAACATACTTGACAATAAAGCACATTCTTATTTTGAAAAACATCAGGGTTTCACTGCAAATTAATTATTTACTCTCATTTACAAACTGAAATTTTAAGAGAGGATTCTAAATGACTATCCATTTTATCTAGTTTATCTAGTCTAGTAGATAATAATACACAAAGATACATGAGGGGCAATGTGCATGCTCAGTTTTGTCTTGAAAAATGCAGTGATGCATTTTACATATATGTGTGATGAGAGCTGTATTGCTTTGTGTTGAAATCTTGAGGTAAAGTGGTGAAAGTAGGTCACTGAATAAAATAAACTCAATCTTATTAGGAGTGAACCGATCATATTCACATATTTTCATCGGTTAGTTAGTTACGCTATGTGTTTACATACCATTAGAATCAAAATCCCATAATGCTCTATAAGACACTAGTTCGACTCTCATCTCAATCAAAGAAGAAGGAAGTTTTATTTCTTTTGTTTACAGATTCACAACAAATACATTTGTGTTTACTATCCAATTAAGCTGAAAGTGTCCTCACCTTGTATGAAATAAAGATTAATAAGACAGGCAGAAATTTCAAATAGTTTCGACTCTGACCAGCTCCCAGGGCCTGGTGCTGCAGGAGGTCTGTGGGATTAATAATGTAAAACTCAGCGGTAAACAAATAGGACATAAACCAGGAACAGCTATTAAACCTTTTCTTTGTTCTTGTACCTGCATTAAGACATAAGCAGATTAGATTCATGTGGATGTGGGATATTAATCATGATTTCAAACTTTACTTTCAGATTTCTGACATTGTTTAGTTTGTTTTATTTATTTCCTATGTCTAAATAAGTTTTGCACACAATTTATTGGATGCAATCTCTGTTCTGAAGATTCTTTAAGCATGAAGCCTCTGTAAATGATCCAAAATGCAGCTGCCCGGCTTGTTTTCAACACCCCCACCCCCCACCCCCCCGCTGCGATCCCTCCGCTGGCTTCCGGTAGCTGCAGCATCAGATTCAAAACACTGATGCTGGCCTACAAAGCCAAAACCAGACCAGCTCCCTCTTACCACAAAGCCCTCATCACTCCTCACACTGCACCCCACACCCTCTGATCTACCAGCACTGCTCGACTGGTTCCACCATCTCTCAGGGTAAGAGGTAAGTGTACTACAAGACTCTTCTCTGTTCTGGCACCGAGGTGGTGGGATGAACTTCCCCTAGAGGACAGCTGAGTCACTGGCTATTTTCAAGCGGCGGTTGAAGACCTACTTATTCAGGAAACACTTCAACTAGCACTTCTTTCCTTATCTTTTGCATTTAAAAAAAACAACAACAACAAAAAACACAACCTTTGACACTTTTTTATTCAATGTTAGAGATTTAAGCACTTATGTACATACAGCCAAATGCTGTAAATGTAAATGTAAATAAAGCAGACTCATAAAGCATTTTAAATTGATGTCATACAGACCTTCTACAAACAGCTGTAGATGGCAATGTCAGTACACTGAAATACAAAAACAACTACCATGGTCCGGAGGAAAAACTTCCTAAAATGATATTAGGAAGAAACCTTAAGAGAAACCAAACACAGAAAGGAAGATTGTTCACATCAAGTAAAATTATGCAGTGAAACAAGACTACAATTTGCTTCACTTGTTGTGGGCCTTCCTTTGGATGAAGCCTAAACCAATGTAAAGGAGAAATAAAAATGTTCTTTATTTTCAGTGAATCTTAGTAACCCTAAGTAATCTAAGATCTCCTCCCACCACTCAGCCCACAGAGCACTCAGTCGTCATAGATACTACAGCTCAATTGTAATTGAATGAGAGAAGGCTACTGGAAGGAAACTCTCCTAATGTATTTCACATTTTCTCATAAAAGTAAACATACTACATCTCTCATACATAATGCTTAACAAGAACCCTCAACTATTGGACATACACACTGGGAGTATTGGAGGTACTGGCAACCAACACACGATACAATTCCATTTCTCTTTGCCTCACCTGGGTGACGTAAGTACCCATTCTCTCATATTTGTTATAGACAAATGGCAGTGAGGGCCTTATGCTCTGAGTCCTGGGGCCTCCACTAATGCTGTTTTGTGGTCAGAGGAAGCATGCTGGCTGGCAGCTTGAGTTGTGCCAGCAAAATACGAGAAGCTGCATACAAATCTCCAATAAATGGAAGCAGACCCAGGAAACCCTTAAACTGTTTTAGTGAGTGTTGCCTATGCACGACAACTTGGATTTTCTCATTCACTGTGTTGATGCTTTTACCCTCCATGCCCTAGTTAACTAGGTACTTCTAGTCAACTCCCTCTACAATAAAGTTGCACTTTTTATGGTGCTGTTTAAGTTTTCTGTCAGTTAGTGTTCAAAGAGTGGCCATGGGCAGAAATGTCCTTCAGAATACTTTTAAATGTGGCTGTGGCCTTGCAGGGTGAAACAGCGAAGCCAGAGACACCTGCTAGTGACCTAAGTGAAGGTCTGTGAAGAGAACAGGATGAATCTGAAGACAAAATCAACGATTGTCTGAGTCTCACTGCTTCCCGATAACTTCAGTTTGTAGTCCACAGGAACACAATGGTATTCTTATTTCAATCACCAGCAAAATGATGACTCTCTGATGCCTGCTCACTCAACCTGTTGGATGGTTTTGTTATCAGCCTCCTGCCAGCAAAGGTTGAATGAATTTGCTGAATATTCATAGATATTCCAGTGCCTAGGTTACGATGCACTAATTCTATCTTAAATTTGCATAATAACCTTTTTTATTTTTATCATGCATAAAATGCTATTCACAAAATTGCAGCCTTATGCATGTGTCTTATTTTTGTATTCAAATATATAGTTTGAATAGTTTTTTTTGTTTGTTTGTTTTTTTGCACAGCAAAGCCAAAATTAATAATAAATTTGACAAATCATAATAAATTAGATTAATAAAGTTGATATCCCTCACTGTTACAACTTCAGACACTATTCCCCCTCCTCACCACCAGAGGAAGCCATCGCAAGAATACTGAGAATTTGAGGTTATAAGGTTCCTGTTCTAGTGTATTTATACCATGCTAACGTTAATTTTTTTTGCATTAACAGCCATTTGACGTAATTGTCAGCTTGTTGTATCAAGCTGTTTGTTGTTTCCTTGTTTATGACCTTGTTCTTTTTCCCTGTTTTCCTGCTTTTTGGATTGTGTTTTTTGGATTTGTTTGCCACATTGGCTGATTTTACTGGAACACTGCCTGTCTACTGACTATATTTTCTGCTCATTGTCTTTGGATCTGTTTGCCTTGTTGTATGCTATTGGTTTTTGACTCTCTGTTTGTTTTTTCATACATTTTTGAATTTTGGCTTTATATTATACGCATTGTGTGTTTGAATAAACTGCGGATGTCCAGCGGATTTTAGTCAGTTCCAAGCCCTCTCTGCACACCAACGTTAGCCACCTACCATAAGTAGCTCATGGCCTTGCAAAATGCCAATGCTCACCTGCTCCAACCCCTTCACACGCTACCCACTGATAGACCAGAACCTATCAAAATAGCAAATTTGGAGAAGTTCAATGGCTTTATTAATCACTGCAAAGGCTTCCTTCTTCCACCAACTCGAGGCATATTTAGAAGACACTACCTATGTCGCTGCTCACTGGGAAGGCCCTGGCTGCTGTTTGGGACAAATGACATTCAGGTACGTGTGTCTTACTCCTACTTTTCCCAACTGATCCAAGACATCTTTGAGTATCCAGCAGGGGGAATGGACATGTCTGATCAGCTGTTGTGACTCTGTCAATGCTCAGAATCTGCTGCACAAAGTAGGTGGAATGATACAGCTGTGAGGGCAGTCTTTCGTCTTTTGGGAGGTATTACATGTCGAGAAGGCTTGCAAGGAACACGATGGGACATTGGCGCAGGATTATATTGATGAAGCCCAAGCAGCAGGGTTTATCCCTCCCTCCATGTCACCAGCTACACTGGGGTTATTCTTCATTGGGGTTATTATTCGTTATTCTTCTGGGGGCCTTCCACGCCCCCAGAAGGGCAAAATGAATACTTGGTTATACTATATGGCCTAACTAACCACCTGCAGTATTCCAATTGTTTGTGAATCCCATCTTTTGGGATTGGTTGAACTCCATCATCTACCTCAATGATATGGAGGGCCTGAGTTTTAGAGTATATCAGTATGTCAGCCATGAAAATCCTGGGATACACTCAAAACACCAAAAGGCTGTCAAGCCTGGTGGTCCCTTGTCTTTATTCACTTCAATTTTACAGTGACGTACAAACCCATCACCAAGAACAGTAAAAGTAGATGCCCTTTCCCACCACCACAACCATGCTAACAAACCTCCCACATCTGAACCCACCCTGCCACCATCATCATTGTGCCCATCAAGTGGGATATAATGTAGGAAACTGAACATGAGCAAGCCAATGAACCCATGGCCACGGAGTGCCCGCCTACCAAGCTGTACATCCCCCAAAACATTCAACAAAGGTTCATCTGGTGGGTTAATATGACAATGCATTTTGGTGGTCCTCATTGACTACAGATATCAAAGACTATGTTGAAGTGTGTTCCATCTGTGCCCAAGTCAGAACATCCTGCCAGCTATTCTGTGTTAAAACCCCTTAACATAACCCACTGCCCATTGTGTTACATTGCCATAGACTTTGTAACAGACCTCCCAGACTCTCAGGGCTGCATTGCCATCTTAGTAACGGTAGACTGCTTCTCCAAGGCCTGTAAACTTATGCACCTGATGGGCCTTCCAACGTCAATGAAAACTGCTAAAATGCTCATAGATGCCTTCGGTGCAATTATTCATAAACATGGTATTAGCTTCCACTGTTATGCTGAAGACACAGAGCTATATGTTTCAGCTAAGTCAGATGTGACCTTAATAAGATTGAAGATTGTGTGAAGAACAACAGGCAAACTAACTTCCTTCTGCTTAACTCTGACAGACAGAAGCACCACATGCAGCCAAAAGTAAGCTTTCTAATTACAGAGTAACTCTGGATAATCTTGCTTTCATCATGTGCAAAAGTGAAATGCCTTGGTGTGATTATTGACTGATCTCTCATTTGAAGCTCAAATAAATAATATCACAAGGGTAGCCTAAGAAACATTGCTAGGATAAGGAATATGATGTCACTAAATGATACAGAAACACTAGTTCATGGATTTGTTACCTCTATGTTGGATTACTGTAATGCTTTAGTGTCTGGATGTTCCAATAGAAGCATAAACAAGCTCCAGTTAGTCCAGAAGTTATGAACAGATCTAAAGGGTTCATGGGCATAGTGTTTGGTGAACTGGGATGTCTGGATGCTGTTGCCTTGCCACCCTCACAAGCCACTCAGGTTTGCTGACTGTGGAGTGGTGGGATGCTTTTACATCTCAGGAAGATCTCATGTCTGTGTCACCTTCTGGCTCTCCCTTACAGTTATGCTGTCATAGCTGGTCTTGCAGGAGTCCCTGTCTGCACTTTGCACATAATGTACATTGTCCATTACATGATTACAGTCTTACCCACCCCACAATCTCCCGGTTGAGCTATACATGCCACTCGTGAGATCCAGTATTCTATAACCTACTTTATCAATCCTGACGTTCTACCCCTCATTGTAGTATCATCTGCCAGGAATTGATCTGCATGCTCAGCCAGTGACTCATGGGATTGCTGTGGAAGGGGCTGCCCTGAGGCTGTTATGCCTTCGAACCACTGTTGCATCAGTCAGCTGTATAGTCTAGCCTTTATCAGCAATCATTTGAAGATGTTGGCAGGAAGGAATTAGTGTTGGGTCTGTTGTGAACTCAGTATTTGTAGAACTTTGTAGAAAAGACATTATTTACATTTTCGTTATTTCCTGTCCATTATCACTCAAATGAGGATGGGTTCCCGTCTGAGCCTCATTTCATCTCAGGGCGTTTTTACTTGCCACCTTGCCTTCCTATTAGAGATAGGTATAGATGTTAGAGATATATAGTTACTTAATTTTAAACTTAATTTTATTTACTGTTTCTGTACTTCTGTAATGCTGCTTTCAGACAATGCAAATTGAATCGTAGAACACATCTTCAGGAACTACAGAATACCGATTGTTTCTGAAAGTGGGAACCAGTTCACCTCCAGGATATTGCAGGAAATTTGTAAAATCCTGGGAATTAATATAAGCCTCAACTCAGGGTACCACCCACAATCTAATGGCCAAGCTGAGTGCGTCAACCATGCAATTGGGTATAAACTGAGAACTTGTAGGGAGCAACAGCGCTGGAGTGATTTTGTTGCTTGACCAGAATATATGACGCACACATTCACAAACCTCACCCCATTAAAGTTCATGTTGGGCTACCAGCATCCACTATTCACATTGTCAGATGAACCACTGGACATCCAGTCAATAGACAAATGGTTCACCCAGAGCCAAGAAACCTGGGAAAGTGCCCATGTACACCTCTAGCTGCCCGTCCGACACCAGGAACTGCAGGCCAACTGTCGGCAATGCCCTCACCCTCCCTACCGGCCAGGTCAAATGGTGCGACTCTTCACAACATGTTACAACATTGAAATTACCTTGCAAAAAGCTCAGCCCCTGATTCATTGGCCCCTTCAAAATACTGCTTAGCAGTCACTTACTGCCTGCAACTTCTGCCACAGTACCGCATCTTGCCTTCCTCCCTCCTCTCCCTCCTCAATCCTGCTCATGCCCCTCCATCTAATAAGGAACCCCCAGCCACACCCCCAGCCACCGCTGGAGGTCGATGGAGCTCCAGCATATATTTATTTGAATGTGTTTGTATTTATACGCAATGAGAAAGTTTGAGGTGACTGAGGTGACTGTAGGGAGGAAAAACTTCCTTAGATGGTAAAGGAAGAAACCTTGAGAGGAACCAGACACAAAGGGGAACCTCAACCTCATATGGGTGACACTGAAGGGTGTGATTATTGAGTTTCCATATCTACTAAAGAGTAGATGCCAACTATATTTATCAGACTGTATATTTATCTCACTCATCATCTGATTTATTACTAAAATCTGAAAAACCTTGTTTATGCAGTCATCTAGTCCAGATGATTCCCAGAAACTTTATTCATTTATTTATTTTAATTATTTAATTAAATTATTATTATTTAATTATGTTAAAAAAGGTTGTAATGATGCAAGTATAAATTTAGGATAAATTAAAATAAACCGGAAATAAAACTTTGTTTGCTCCGATTAATTATGACAGTTAAATGACAACGTCAATCACAATTTACAGCACAAAAACATGCGCTAGCTAGATGCACATTTGGTGATTTGCTAAACAGTGATTGGTCTATTTTGAGATCTAAACTTGATACAAAATGAAACGGTAGTTATGAAGTTATAAGTTATAAAAGGCACCAGCCAACGCTGTATGCTTGTTACAGGCAGCTTGTTCATATTCTGTCTGTAAGCATTTCACAGTTATGGGATGTATTTGTTTTTGTCCATAATCTCTTAATAAAATAGCCTTGCTTAGAGATTGTGTTCCTTTTTGTTTTAGCTCTGTCAGTCTGTAAGCAAATCGCAAATCCTCACAAGCTGTTGGAGGAAAACACAGAGAGAAGAGATGGGGGGGGGGGGTCATGGGTCATCAGCAGTCTAATATTGGGGTCGCGGTCTGAGAAGTTTGGGAACCCCTGATCTAGTCTGTCATGGGGCAGCAGAACCTGCTAATCTTCTGCTAGGGTTTTCACACCCAACAAAAAACACTGAGTATCCTGGGGTGGAAATGCCTTGTTGATAAGAGAGGTCAGATGAAAATGGCAGACAAGTTTAGTCTGCCAGGACAGATATGGAAACTCAAATAATTTAATAAAATTTATTTGTATAGCACTTTTAACAATTCACATTGTCTCAAAGCAGCTTTAAAGAAGTATAGAAGCAGAAGGAAAATAAATCAAATAAATTCATTCATTCATTCATTCATTTTCTACCGCTTATCAGAACTTCTCGGGTCACTCAGGCGTCATCGGGCATCGAGGCAGGATACACCCTGGACGGAGTGCCAACCCATCACAGGGCACACACACACACTCTCATTCACTCACACACACACACACACACTACGGACAAATTTCCAGAGATGCCAATCAACCTACCATGCATGTCTTTGGACCGGGGGAGGAAACCTGAGTACCCGGAGGAAACCCCCGAGGCACGGGGAGAACATGCAAACTCCACACACACAAGGTGGAGGCGGGAATCGAACCCCCAACCCCTCAGGTGTGAGGCCACTAAGCCACCGTGCCCCCCAATAAAATAAATTATTAATAATAATAAGAAGAAGAAAAATAAATTAATACATACATTTTAAAGTATTAATTTAATTTAAAATTTTTAAACTATTTATATCTAACATTTATCCCTAATGAACAAGCCGGAGGTGATGCTGGCAAGGAAAAACTCCCTGACATGATATGAGGAAGAAACCTTGAGAGGAACCAGATTCAGAAGGGAACCTCATCCTCATACACAATTTTCTTACCATTTTCCAGCCTTCAGATGTCCATTTTCAGTAAGTGCCCAACCTCAGGTTCCAGTTGCTGACTGACAGGAGGTTGGTCACAGAGAGTGCTTCTACTCTTCAACTACACAAAACACAAAACCCACTGATTATTGGTTGATTAACCGCTATGGTAGGAACTGGGATGGATTATAAAACATGACATAAGAACCTCTTATGTATTAACCTCTAATCATATATTCAAGTTCATATATTCAGTAGATGTACTGAATTTCACAGTGTAAACTGTTCACATTCCTGTATATGTATGTATTAAACAGAGGCCACTGTTTGTTGTCTATTTAAACTAGCTTAACTTTTATAGACAATAAGCAAAAAGCACAGAATAAGACTGATCAGAAACCATAACTAGTTCAAATTAGTTAACACTTGAGATCAAAATTTACAGAAAGGAACATTTAAACCTAATAAAATTATATAAAAGTGCTCTTTAAAATCCTTACAGCCTGTTTGTGCACCCAGCTTAACTAATTTCTTACATAATAAGATCCCAAAAATGCCAACAAAATGCCAACTGGAGATTGGCTGAAGGTAGAATTAGTTTGTTTAAGGAAGAGAGGACCAAACAACTGCACTTCTGTTCTATTGTATAAGCCAAAATTTACTGGACATCTTTTATAGAAGATGGAGCTGCCTTTCATTAAAATTCTGAGCTTGTCAGCAAAAGCCTAGCTAATGACCTCCAATGCCACTGTAGCCCCTTTCTTATCCACACAAAGGAAACTCTAAGAAATAAGAAATTAACTGGATTAAAAGATGTTTAAATCTTTAATTGCTTTCCTACAGCATTATTTTTATTTAATGCATTTATTTTGTATTAATTCATCCTATTGCTATTCCAGTAAGATTTTTGTTTGTTTGTTTATTGCCAGAATTCTGCCTTTCTAAAGTAAAATGTGTGTTTTGTATATGCCATGACAGTCCCTTCTATTCTAAACTGCTCTTTTATAAGTGTCAGTGGCAACCATGTTTGAGATGTAAGAATGTGCCTTGGCCTGCTATAGCAAATAGGTTGTTTGTTCTGAGCTCTCTGACAAATCCGTCTCTCCATGACGTCGATCTCTGTAGTGTGGGCAGAGTTACAGAGTGGAAAACTGTGTTCCTGCCAAAGCAAGTGCCTAACTATAAACATTATTTCACATTACAGCAAAAATAACAACTGTTACAAGGCTGAAGGTAAATACTATGATATTTGACATGAAATCAATAAAATAGCTGTAATGCGTCCTATTGCCACCAGGGGACAGTGATGAGAATCAAAGTTGGTGAATTAAATATATACGTTATATATTTTCTCAAAGATATTGAGTCAAATGGAGATATTCACCCCAGAGAAAAATGTGGATAGAAACATATGTAGATATGAAGAAAGTGATATAAATTATATAATCATATAGTATTAATGGATGATGGACTTTATTTATAACAAATCAGATAGTGGTGTGACGAACTGTGAAGCTGATGCTCACAAACCAAAAGGCCTTTGTTACTCAGGGTTGAGCTCTCGCACTTGGTTTTTAATTCAGTGGTGAAAGATCTACATGTTGTTTCAGAATGAGTTGTGTGAGTATGGTTTTAGTCATGGTCTGTTAAGGTGGATCACTGCAGTCCAAACAGAACTGGGAACAGGAAGCTGAGTGTTGGCTGGAATTCACATGAATACTGGGTGAAAAATATAGAAATATAGTATCTCATTGTTTTATAAATTAATCATTAATCATAAAATGATAAATCATTAGTTCCTTGATGTATGTGACCAAAAGACATCAGCACAAGCTGAATACGAGGAGTTGGTTTCACTTCTCTTTGTGCTGTTTTGGGTTTATCTCTTAAATTGTTGGTACGGTAACAAAAAAAATTCAATTCAAGTGATCCTTTTGGTTTACACCCTACTTCTTCATCTGCCTATACTGTATAATCAGTTTGGACGTCTCTGGCAGGCTGTCTGAGAGTTGTAAGTGGACTTCCAAGATTAAATGTGTATATACTATTAATATAATACAATCATTTATTTTTGTACTTGAGGATTACTGTTGTTTTGCTTCAGCCAGCAATTAAAATATAATCTCTTTACCAACAACAGGGTTTTCCTTTCCCCTAGAAATGAGAGCTGGATCTACAATAAGGAGTTGTCTTATTTACGGCTGGTTTTATGTGACGTGTAAGTATCAGCAAGGTGTTAATACACTGTGTGGGTAAACGTAAAACCACCACAAGAAAAAAAACCATGAGGTGACCATCTGCAGAATGTGTGGCTCAGAGGGGGGAACAGAGAGAGGGAGGAAGGAAGGGAAGAAAGAACGAAAGAGAGAGAGCGAGAGAGAGAGAGAGAGAGAGAGAGAGAGAGAGCTGTGATTGTCTCAGGGGAGTCAGAGGAGAAGCCTTGAGGCTATCGACTTCAACACAAGAGAAAAACCTGACCTTTACCAGCCCCACAGCAGTGATGGCAGTGAGACAGTGGCATATATTGTCAGAGAGAACGGTATAGAGTGTGATATCTGACACAAAACTATACAACCACAGACTTCTTTCTCCAGCCTACATGGACAGTGAAGCGAAGCTAATGCACTTTAACTATTCAGTGTGTAAAAGGACATTCTACTCAGCAGAGGCTGCAAACTTCACACGGGGCATTATTATTTCATTATAATTATCTTTGAGCAGGAGGTAGAGTGACTTTAATTGTAATCTTCGAGTCCATGTGGTGTCCCTGAGTATGTAGGATGCTGAAATCTGAACTGACATTTTTATTTTAATGTTTGTTTTTATATTTGCTTTTCAGACCACATTTTTGGAGCAGCAGGCTGTTTAAAAAAGAACATTAACAACAGCTTATTATTTTAAATGTTTGTATTATTATTATTATTATTATTGTTGTTGTTGTTGTTGTTGTTGTTGTTGTTGTTGTTAAAACACTCATAGATAAATATTATATAAATGTCTGCTAAGTAATACATTTTTCACACATGTACACAAGAACAGGACAAAATCTGCATTTCATAAAGTCTTATTTGCTTCAATGTTTATTTTTCATACAACATACAGAAAGAATTATTTAAGAATAACACATTCATGATTTTTGATATTGGAAAATGATATTTAATAATGATAAATACTGCTCTTATAAAAACGTGATCAATGACAAAAGAAAGAAACACTTTAAACACTGAGTTTGTGTTGAAAGCTTTTGCAAATTTCTGTTGTAAAAAAAACATTTTAAACTAGTGTTCTTTAAAATGCTATGGCTAGTCTGAACACACAATATTCAGGTAACCAGCACCGGTGAAAAATCTCATCATCAAGTCTGGGCATCTGAGAGATGTTTGGTGTTTTCCTGATGAAGTAGAATCAACATGTAGAACTTTATGTTTCAATCAGAAATGAACATCTACCATGAATCCTGACTGTAATCTGAGATGATGTTGGCTGTCGTGTGAACGAATTAAGCCCTGACTGATACGTTTCGTCCCCGTATTTGAAGAGTGATTTAATGCAGAAACACCTTGAGAGTCTCAACTCTGTGCTGAATGCTAGTTTCACAACAAACAAAAGCAAACCAACAAAAACAGTCAGTACAGTACGTAACAACAGAATCACATCTAATTATTAAAATAAAGCAACAAAATAAAATAAAACAAAATGCCACTTAATACAGGATTGCTTCTGCCTTTCTTCTTCTCATAGTCCTTCCTCCTCCCTGCGAACATTTCACAGCCTGCTATTTTCAGGAGCGAAGGGGTCTCATCCTTTTCTTGGAGGCCACAACAGGCTTACTGCGCTTGCGTTGGTTTGCAGTTTGTGATTTAGCAGGACGCTGCACTGGAGCTGCCTTCACCACTTCTTCTGACTCTGGACTCTCATTCTCTGGTGATTGAAGAGATTTTCATTCAATTACACAAAAATACAAAAAATTCTATGTTTGAACAAATGATATTAGTTCATATCCATAAGACTATGAAAGAGAAAATTACCATCTTGTTCTTCAGTGCTGGATTTTGTGGCATCTACAAAACAAGGAATAATTAAAAACCTATGCACTTAAAATATCCACTAAAGTACATAGAAGAAGGTTGTGAAAAGTACAAAGTATAAAGTGTATATATATATATATATATATATATATATATATATATATATATATATATATATATATATATATATATATAAACCCTTATTCTTCCTCATTACTGAAAAATGTAAAAGAAGACACCTCCTAAAAAAATCTTCTTTTTTGTGTCTACATTTTATAACGCTGATCTAATCTAATGAGTGATCTAAGAATAAATATTAAAACAAACTCACCGGCTGTTGTCACATCATTGGCTTGAGGCTCTAAAAAGTACAAGGTTTGTCTTTAATGTCACATTTTTTAATTCAGAAATACATTCTATCATTCAGTGAGAAATATTTGTTACTCACCAGCAGCCTGGCCTGTTTCTGCACTTGTGCTGCTTGCATCTTTAATAAAAATTCTTATTTTAATCAGTCTGACATTAACATTTTAATATTGAAATTTTTACATTTTCTCAAAATGCCAGAACAGCTGTGCTTTTTCTTACCAGCTGTGGCTCCATTATAAAAATGTGGCTCACCTGTAAATGATAAATCATAAATCACAATGATATATCACATGTTTACTACGTGCCATAATCTGGATTGAATGATCAGGAGTTTCTTTATAAAAGTGTCATACATAAAATGAACATAAAAAGCTGAGATATTGTTTTGGATCGTTATTGATTTGTTAAATAAATTTACAGTTTGATATGCTGGAACAGTCATATATTAATAAGAATGATAAATTAATACCCTCTTCACAAAACTGATAACATTACAATGATGGCACTAGAGGGCAGTCAAATACTGAACTGTTTCAGGAGTTCGCTTTTGTAGCAAATGCTCTAACACCTTGTGTGTTTATCATGAATCATTTTATAATAAATGTTTGTGATGATTCTGTGTGTAAATAAAAGCTAAATTTTCAAATAGAATTGCTTCTAAAGTAATAAATAAAATAAACTCAAGCCATACAAGATCTGAAAACTACAACAAACTCACCCTTGGGCTGGTCAGGTGACACAGAGTTCATGCTTTCTGTGAGGATAACCATAAAGGACATCACTGAGAGTCACAAAGATAAACACACTGCACACTGTGACATGAATCCTGAACACTGAGTGGGTGTGTAGACTCACCAGTGGGAGCTTCATCAGACGTCGAGTCCTGATCTTTAGACGAAATGAAAAACAGTGGATTAAAAGACTAGGCTAGAATATAATTTATTAATCATTATTATTATTATTATTATTTTTTATATGTTACATATATATTTCTCTACGATATTAATGTTTCTTACAGACATACCTGTTCCAGTGGACATGGCTTGAAGACCCCCATTTGCTTCAAAATAAATAATAATAATAATAATAATAATAATAATAATAATAATAATAATAATAATAATAATAATAATAATAATAATAATAATAATATAAAGTTCCATTTAGCTTAGGATTATTATGCTGAACGTTAACTACCTATAACATACATTTCAGTAATTGTACTGAGCAATAAACATAATTTTTATGCATTGTCATTTTTGTTATATATCAGAAGATCAAATAATATACATATACATGTGTTAGCTACAGTTTTACACTGGGTGTAAATTAAGATTATTACATGAATATCCACAGTTTCTTTATCATTTTTACTAAATACTCACCTGTATCCAGGTCCGCTTCAGCAAGCAGCACTGCTAGTGTGCAGAAGATGATAATATTCCTGGATAATTAAAAAAGAAAAAAGATATGACATGATCTGAGAATAAATTCGATTTTTAAATTGTGAATGTCATTTGGTGCCATAGTCTAAAATTCTGAACTGATTTTATCACCGATATTATTCACCCATGCAGGAATAGAGGGACACATTTATGAAGAAACAGAAGAAGAAACATCCAAGTGCCGATCAATACTCACATCTTAAATGTCTCTTGATGTTGAGAGTTACTCTGGACACCAAGAGACATTTAAGATGCAAGTCCAGAGGGACATGGATATGTAGTTATAATTGGTAATTTTCAGAAGGCACACTGAATAATTCATGATTGACAATGTGATAAACAATTTAATTCGGCAGTATGTCTATCAAAATTAAAGAATTGTTTTGTACAAGAACAAGACAATATAACATCATATTCAGAACATATAGAGTGTTGTTAAGTCGAGTTTCATTATAATATCCCATAGCATCCAAGTTAAGCAAACTCTCTAGTACTATAGGTCTGTATCCTGACATATGCCATGCAGGCAGTTGAAAAGAATATTATATGTCACTGTGGAAGCTTATTAATCATTATGTGAAGTTCTAATTTTAATATCGACATTAAACCTGATGAAGAAATAAATAAAACGAATGAACACAAAGGTTATGACAAACAGAAATCACAAGCAATTCACAATGAATATAATCTTAGGGTTGATTAAAATATAACATACAACACAAGACAACAATCATGTAGAATATCTTATTACCTGGTCAACATGTTCAGAGGTCTTTCTCGCGTGCTGCAATCTACAGTACAGGGCTAATATTGCACTTTCACAGCTCCTGGAAAGGGATGAGATATCCTGGCTTTTTATATGTATCCAAAGTACACTGGGAATGTGGGAGGAGAGACCCTTATTGTGAAAGAAGAGGACAGGGGGAAAACACCAACAGCTTGAATTACATTAATTGTGTAGCTTAATGTAAGGATTCCTATATCGCTTACTTTCCTACATTTTATTTAAAGGTTTTTTTATTACCCCTCCACACTGGCAAATTGTTGCCTTACACTAAACCTTTTGTTATCAACTGCATATTTAACATTAAATACTTCACTATTGATTCACCACACACAAAATACATTCCAAAAGACCCCCAACCCTCTCCCCTTCCCTCACCTCCCTCTCTCTCTGTGGAAAGTTCAGTATCTACGTTACACTCGCTGAGGTAGTGTTAAGCTGGTGCCAGGTACCAAGGTCATGGCTGCGCACTGAGCTGTTTGGTGAAGTTGATGACGGCAAACTTTGACCAGTAGGCCTGAACCTGGCCACTGTGAATGCATCCAGTCTCTCGAGTCTAGATTTTCCTGCATCACACTGGAGGAAAACGTACTTAACAGGGGGATTCCCAGGGTCACTGAGGGCAGCTTTTTTGGAAAGAAATGGTAATTTAATTAGGCTGTAAATCAATAGCGACCTGGCAGCGGATTAGTGGAATTTTTACTCTTTAAGAAGGTTGGTGTTGGGGAAATGGAACCTGTTTTTGCCTTATTGACAAATTGCCAAAGATAAAGTTCCAGGCCACCGATGTAGGCATTGTAGAAAACTACTTTTGGAAAGCGTAGGTGATCTGTACACAGTAAGTTCATCTTTCTTTAAAAGTAATGTTTATGAGAACCTCTGACTTAAAAAACAAACTTTACATTTAATCCCAGTCTATGAAGATAATTCTGTGAAACAATGCTGTGTTCACAAGACCAGGCAGCAGTGAGTTAAGTCTAATGTGACAATTAAAGCATTTGTGACTTTGACATATTCACAAAAATACTTTTTGTTTCTTTAAGAGATTGATTTCCTAAGTTTTCATGAAATAAATAAATCAATAATGTATAAGGTATGAAATAAAAGTGAAGAAATGAATTCTCTCATTATACAGTGAGACATTTCTTACAGTTGATGTGTTGGAAGCAGGAAAATGGTGTTTATCAATCTGAGTGACAAGAGCCAAATTGTGATGGCTAGACAATGGGTTTAGAGCATCTCCAAAACAGCACGTCTCATGGGGTGTTCTCGGTATCCAGTGTTTAGACCCCTTTAGAAAATACAACCAATAAACCAGAGACAGGGTCATAGTTGCTAAAGTCTCACTGATGGATCAAGTAAAGGCTCGCTGATCCGGCCTGATCCCACAGAAGAACTCCATTAGCACAAACTGCTAAGAAAGTGACTGGTGACTGACAGAAAGGAGTAGGAGTCAGAACATCACAGCTTTCTGCATATGGAGCTGCAGAGTGTCAGAGTGACCATGCTGACTCCTGTACACCACCCAAAGCTCCTACAACGGACACGTGAGCATCAGAAATGGACCTTGGAGCAATGGGAGAAGGAGGCCTGGTCTGATCGGTCACGTTTTCTTTTACATCACGTGTGAGTCACTTACCTGAGGATGAGACGGCACCAGGATGCACTGTGGGAAGAAGGTGAGCCGGAGCAGGCGGTGTGATGCTCTGGGCAATGTTCTGCTGGGAAACCTTGGGTCCTGCATTCATGTGGATGTGACTTTGACACGTAGCACCGACCTGAACACTGATCCAGACCCAGTTCTCAAGGGGAATTTATACATACATACAAACCAGAGGCATTCATTTATTTAGATTATTAACAGTAATATATCTCTATGCCATAAACTTAAATCTAAATATATAACCATTATAATATCTCAAAATCCAAACCAGCACAAGCTAAACTTTTTACAATGCATAGAAATATCATGAATATTAGATAATTAGACAATATTATGCACAATTACTGCATATTTAATGAAAAAGGTATCAACTACAAATAAAGATTGGAATGTACAATCCTACTGAAAAAAGGGGGGGAATTCCATACAAACTGAAAATAAATGGCACGTTCCACACACTTACGCATCTAAGACTAATACCCTTATGTGTCCATAACAGGATAGCCGCTGTGGACATTCAATCTGTTGAGTCTTTTTGCGTTTTATCTGGCCGAATGAATGCCAAAAGTGAATGGGCTGTCTCCAGACAAGACAGGAAGTCTACTCATCTGGGTTTTATGTTTCCTGGATTTGTTTGAGCGCCTGTGGCAAAATAGAGCGGGCCCCTCTCAAGCTGAACAGAGGTTAGAGTTGTGATAATGGGCGAAAGTGGTTCTCTGTATTAGAGTTACATCTCACACGTCCTTCGTTCTGGTATTTAGAACTAGTTGGGTCTGCTCTCAAAGGATCTCTCTGTCTGTACACTAAAAGGATTTCTCTCTTTAAGTGTAAAGGGATAATTAACCTCAGTAAGTGCGCATTATGGCTGCTTAGCTGTCTTTTAATAGAATACATTTGTGAGGGAAGTCTTAGAAAGTTGGTAAGGTCAGATTTACATGTGTATGCAAGGAAGCCCCCGGACATTTGGGAATTTCAATCTAGTGCTTTTTTGTGGAAGGAAGTGACTGGATACCTGAATTACACCACATACACACACACACACACACACACACACACACACACACAAACCTGTACAGTTAAGTAAACTCTAAAGTACTGTGCATTGGATCTGTGTGGAAGCATTTGTCCTCTCTTGACCAACAATGCTTCATATTGACAAAGTAAATTTGGTAAATGGAGTATCATAATTTAGAGGCAACCTTCACTGCCTTCCATCATCATGAAAAATTACACTCTATAACCAGCACATACCAGACAGGATTTATTAAAAGACTGGTAGTACTAGATGGCTTTTTAATATAGACAGATTATCACAAGGCCTATTGCTTGCACTGTGGGAAAATAATCTGTAGACATTTACTACAGATGCGACAGTTATTTGACAGAACGGTTAACGCAGTTTTTTCAACAGGATTTGTTATACGTCCAAGAAGTTTGCCTGAGCATGCATGTAACACACTAGGCAAACAAATCAAATACTACTGATAGTTATTAAAGAGAAATACAAATAATGGAATCATGTAAATGCCAAACATATTTATAGAATACATGGTAAAATTGTGCAAGTGATATACAATGGTCTTAATTGTAGTTATTCTTTTTTAAAAATATACATCTGGTCAAAAGATGGTGGACACCTGACCATCACACCAAACTGTTCCCACAAAGTTGGAAACACACAATGGTCTAGAATGTATGCTGTAAGTTCATCTACTGAATAGAAAAACACATATTTGTAGCTGCCACTAATAATACAAAGGTGAAAACTCATTACTTTTTGGTTCGACCCATTGCTCAACCACATCACCACTTGAATTCCCACATGATTTATAAGTAGTGCAAACAGGAGATGGTACTGCCAGTGAAGAGTTTGATTTTGATTGACTAAAAGTCTGTTTCCCTTGTGCATTTTGAATTCCTCACAGATTACTGGAGGACTCATTGTAGGGTCCTTACTACTTTTTATTCCACCAGCCCTCTCTTTAGGGGACCATTAAGACTGCTGAGATTTTACTTAATTTATTTTTGTAGATGTATTGTAGTTTGAATATAATCAAATCAAATATTTTTTTTTTTGTATAGCACTATAAACAATGGACAATGTCACAAAGAAGCTTTAAGAAATATTAAAATTCAGAATAACATTTATGTGATCCATAATAAGTAAGCCAGAGGCAACAATGGCAAGGAAACTTTGAGATGAGTGAGACTCAAAAGAAATCCCATTCACATCTGGGTGCCACCAGATTGTGTAATTGTAAAATAATTCCCTTTCTATGATTGTACACTACATAGTCATGTGCAATTGTGTAACCAGGAGCATTTGAGCAATGTATAAGTATCAGAGTGAGAGAGATCCCAGTTCACCAAAGTTCTCTATGCCCCTGAACTCCAGATCTGCTTATCATCCTATGAAATAACTATTTACAAAAGGTACTGTATGAGTAAAAAAGAAAAGTGCTTTCAGCTTGAACTTAAACACTGTGTCTGAATCCCAGAAGGCTGTTCCATAACTGCAGGGTTGTGTAAGTTTATAGTTATGCTGTTATAGCTAGTTTTACCTAACATTCTGTGTTTATCTCTAACACGATGTGATTCCCCAGGAAATGTAGTTGATTAGTGTAGGTGATATATGAATATGAATTGTTGGCAGAACAGACTATTGTGAAAATTTATGATGTTTAAATATTAGTGCAGTTTTAATATTAGTGTAATGTGTTGTGCAAAGATCTGGTTGAGGTATTAAGTGTTGTACAGAAATGTCCAGAATGGTGTGTTGTTGAATGGCCTGCTGAGAAAAGATCCTCCTCAGTCTCTTTGAGTCGTCCTTCAGGACCCTGGGCGCATCTCTGGCCGCAACACAGAGAATAGTCTATTGTTCAGATTTCTGAGGTCCTTCTTTATCTTCCTGGCCTTGATCCAACACTGCTTGCTGTATACTGACTTCAGGTCAGGGAGCTCAGTAAAGATGGTTCCCTCAGCTGATTGCACCACCCCTGGATCATGCTTGGTGTTTCCAAACCAGGCTGTAATGATTCCCATCAGGTTGTTGTCAATGATGGTTATTCAAAAGTTTCTTAGCAGTTTTTAAAACAATTTAAAAGTGTCTAGATGGTAAAAACTCTAACGGGCCTTTAACAGGATGTTAATGTGACAGGACCATGACAGGTTGTGAACAATGAGGTGGCAGTGGAAGCTCCTATAATGCTTTATTCTGAAGTCCTGTATCAACTCCATTGTCTTTCTGAAAATCCTTCTTGTTATTGTAGAGCTCAGGCACACCCCACAACAATGTTGTCAACAAACTCCGCAATGGTAGAAATGTGGGTAGTGACCACACAGTCATAAGTGTACAATGAGTACAGGAAGGGGCTCAGGACACAACCCTGGGGGATTCCAGTACTGAGGGTCAGAGAGAGTGAGACATGTCTGCTTGCCCTTACTACTTGTGGTATGCCTGTCATTAGGTTGGAGATCCACTGACACAAGGATAGGTCTCAGGACATAGTAGTGAGTTTGGGCCAATTTTCCAATAATTTGGGTGGCTCCGACTGCTAGTGCTGGGTTCAGCCTTGTCTCGGTGAAGCAGGGGAGATGAATTTCCATCTGGAACTGAACCCTTTCCTTGAAGTCTTTGATCTTGTTTCTCAGAGACTGGATATAGTTTAGCAGGATACTAGGCAGTGGAGCATGATTGCACAAGCCTTCAGCCTGTTCCTGACACCAGCACATTTCCACCAGGGAGTGCTGATTCTGGTCTTGCTCTTTGTTCATTCTCAGGATCTCATTCAGCAAAGATGTATTCTGTGTTAAAAAATTGTGGTAGATGAGTGCATTGTAAACCAATAGAAATAAGAGTGTTTCTGCCACTGCAAAAATGCAAAACAAGTGCAAACATGAAACAAAACCTCAGCTTCATCTCCCAAAACGTTTTTCATCTTGAACCAGGCTTTGGTAATGGACCTGTGTTCACCACTGGAGAATTTAATTAACCTCTGGGCAAAGATAAATAGCCAATCAAATTTGCCCACTGCTTTCAGTTCTGGTTTGCTCTACTGATAGTTAAAAAAATCCTGTCCAAAAGCTGTGGAATTTGGGCATTTTAGCTACCTTTAATTCCAGCTACAATTACACATTTTGTGCTGCCACAAACCTCTTAATTTTTTGCTCATCAGTCATCAATTTATTCAACTAATCACATGTTTTCGAGAATTGTTACAGTCATTGTTACTGTACTGTCCTCTCTGAACGCTCCTGGGTTTCTTGGTTCATCATGATTATACTCAGCAGTAGTTACCATTACTAACGCCTGTTTAAAGCTGATATGATGCATAAAGTCACATAGAGCCAAAAACATGCATCTACAATTGTTTCCATCGTCTTTAAACCTGTGTATTGTACACATACTGTCAGTTTATTGTTCCTGCCTTGGACACTAAATTAGAAACCGCATGTGTAACTGCTCTCTTTCTATTTTTTTTTTACTCCATGATTTGCACGTTTATTTCAATTGCCAAATAAATTGACCGAAACCCCTCATTTTTCAGTGTCTGGGTTTGTGATGGCGCCCCCAACAGGCGCGGATGACTTTCTCCCTCTGTTCTCCAGCTAAACCTGTTTGCCTGTCATTAAGACCCGCCATATTGTCTCCCTGAAAGAGCTAAGAGGTAATGTGTTTCTGTTTAACATATTCATTTAGCGTTTGCCTTAAATTGTATCTGGGAAATGCAGCTTGTGAATGGGCTTTTCCGATTAGTCAAGTTCCGTGCTTATTTACAATGAAAACAAAAGACAGAGATGTAGCTTGCTATGCTAGGCTAACGAGTTACGCTAGGCTAGCGAGCAATGCTAGGTTAACGAGCTATGCTAGGCTAACGAGCTAAGAAGCACGACAGCTGTGCATTGACTGAACCCCGAGGCTCAGCGGTAGCATCCAGGCTACAAACACCGCTAGCAGCATAATGTACTGCAGTGATGTCTCCGGTGACACAACGCACTTTCCTGCCTGTACAAACAGTGTAGATCATCCGCTTAGGTCCAGTTATCAGTGCGCGTAATAAAGCTGCCATTGTGTTACTTTTACTCGACTTTACTTGGTTCAGCAGTTAGTTTCTGTCTCTCGGCACTTGTTGGGATTGTTAGCGAGTTTATAACCAACCAAACAAACCAGCCGACGGTAAACTGACTGGTATTCGGTGTGTAAATTTGTGTTTGTTTGTTTTTATATAAATACTTGTATACGGATTTTAAACATTAAAGACACTGGGTCGTGTTTATCTCCTGTTTCTCTGTAATCACAGTTTCTCGGCTGTTTTAATCAAACAGTGCGGTTTGCTATGTACATTTAACACGACTAGTTAACCAGCTGTCAGACCAGTAATGTACACAATCCGGGTCATGAGCTGAGATTTCTGCTTCATAACAGGACAATTTATTAAAAACCTTAAAACGGATTTTATTCCAGTTTAATATAAATCTACAGGTGTTTTCTGCCCATATTTTTATATCAAATATATTTGAGAAATGAGAATTTGAGAACCTTTAATAAATGTCTATAAATAAAATGCTAATGTTATTGTAAATTGTGATCATCAGCCTGCAGGTACATGGGACTGCTGTGGAGGATCTGAACTTCTGTGGTCACTTTTCAGTCACATTTCATGGCTTCAGCAGGACGAATTTTATTTATTATAAAACTAAAATTAATTCAGAAATGTTAATGTTCATATTTATAAATCAAAGTCTCCTGGTTACACAATGGCATTTATAGTGTACAGAAGAGAAATGATTAATAATCCCGCTCTCCGGTGTCACCGAGATGAGGATGATGACGAGGTTCTCTTTTGAGTCGTATCTCTTAAGGTTTCTTCCTCGTATTGTCTCAGGGAGTTTTCCTTGCCACCTAAAATCGAAAACTCTATCATTTTATTCTGATATTTTAAATTCCGGTAAAGCTGCTTTGTGACAATGTCAGTTTGTAAAAGTGCTGTACAAATAAAACTGAATTGGATCACTTCTGAATTTTAAAACAGGCCTAATGCATTTATCTAAATTTTCACAATTAAGTTCACTATCTTCCAGTAATCAGGGAATTACTGATATGTCGATGGCTGATCTTAGACTGAGTAATGAACACATCCTAACTCATTAATTTGAAATAGTTCTCTAATTTGATTTGTTGCATATATTTCCATTGGATCTTGTCTTGGCAGCAGTATGTTTTCCCAGTAGGTGTTTTCCCTATTAGGTGTACAGTACTGCTACTAGAATCGAATTATTTACTGCTATGATGCAGCACTGTTGATAAACAGTTAAACAGGCCACATGTTTTGCTAGTAGACAATAGAAACTTCTTCGGTCAGTTTTAAAGCCTGCTTCTTTTTTATTAATTGTATATATGGCATGTACTGTATGTACAATTATTTACAACCTGAGTAATAAATTACCAAATTTTATTGTTATTTTTATTTCTGTCCTTAAATATCATATGTTTATGAATTGTTTATATATTGTTTAGCCGATTGTCATTGCATGGGGCATTTCAGTAACGGTGCAGATTACAGGAAAGGCTTGACAAGTTTGTTGTGTGCTTTTTGTCTGCTCTCTTTATTGGCTCCTGTTTGAGATACAGTATTTTGAATACAGTATTTTGCTCTGTCAGTCTCTGATGCAGTTTTTTCTCAACCATATTACTATAGTTTGTAATCATTTCAAATGTGGCATTTCCAAACCCGACTTTTCTACTGTTGGCACAGGATTTGTGGCTTGCACGTTTTTGGCCACAGCATGTGATATCAAGTTCTGCTCTGATATTGAATGAGACTGTTCTTCCTTTAAGGTAGTTGGAAGTCAAAACCTAGGAATTTCTGGTATGATACTTTTGACAATAGACCATCTGTCCATTGTATCATACACTTTTCTACTGTTTTGAGTATGCTGCATTTTGATGGAATATTTATGGGAATCATCTAAGACAATCAAACACTGGATAATGACACTAATAGTGATTCATTTGTTTAATGAGCCTCTTCACAATTCTGACATTTGATTGGACCTCACTTTTAAATCTTAAAGTTATGTTTAAATGTTTGTGTTAATCTAATTCAAAGATTTTTTTTAAACTCTCCCACAAAAACTCAGCTGTGGAAGAGGAAGTTATTTTTACGCACTACTATGGCAATAAAACTATTGAATAACATTAATTATAATAATAAGCAATTGCTTGTCAAACACTGCGTAATGCACTTCAAACACTGTGCAGTATACACTGCATAATCTACAATAAACAACGTAATATGTACATCAAATACTGCATAGTACATTGCATCATTTGTCAAACACTGCACGATGTATGTCATACATTGCATAATATACAACATTTACGTCAAATTTACTTCAAACACCATCATTTACGTCCAGCACTGTCACCATTGATTAATGTACATCAGCCACTACGTCATGTACTGCATAATGTACGTCAAACACTGCGTAATGTACGTCAAACACTGCGCACACCAACCACTGCGTAATGTACGCCAACCACTGCGTAATGTACACGAAACCCTGCGTAATGTACACAAAACACTGCGTAATGTACGCCAGCCGCTGCGTAATGTACGTCAAACGCTGCGTAATGTACACCAACCGCTGCGTAATGTACGCCACTGCGTAATGTACACCAGTCACTGCGTAATGTACACCAGTCACTGCGTAATGTACACCAGTCACTGCGTAATGTACACCAGCCGCTGCGTAATGTACGTCAAACACTGCGCAATGTACACCAACCACTGCGTAATGTACACCAACCACTGCGTAATGTACGTCAACCGCTGCATAATGTACATCAACCGCTGCGTAATGTACACCAACCACTGCGTAATGTACGTCAACCACTGCGTAATGTACGTCAACCACTGCGTAATGTAGGACACTGTGTAATGTACACCAACCGCTATGTAATGTACGACACTGCGCAACGTACACCAACCACTGCGTAAGGTAAGTCAACCACTGCGTAATGTACGACAACCACTGCGTAATGTACGTCAAACACTGCGTAACGTATACCAACCACTGCGTAATGTACGTCAAACACTGCGTAATGTACACCAACCGCTGCGTAATGTACAACATTGCGTAATGGATGACAACCACTGTGTAATGTACCCCAACCACTGCGTAATGTACGCCACTGCATAATGTACACCAGCCACTGTGTAATGTACGTCAAACACTGCGCAATGTACACCAACCGCTGCGTAATGTACACCAACCGCTGCATAATGTACGACACTGCATAATGTACGTCAACCACTGCGTAATGTATGACACTGCATAATGTACACCAACCGCTGCGTAATGTACGCCACTGCATAATGTACACCAGCCACTGCGTAATGTACGTCAAACACTGCGCAATGTACACCAACCACTGCGTAATGTACACTAACCGCTGCATAATGTACGACACTGCATAATGTCCATCGACCACTGCATAATGTACGTCAACCACTTCGTAATGTACGACACTGCATAATGTACACAAACCGCTGCGTAATGTACGACACTGCGTAATGTACGTCAACCACTGCGTAATGTACGACACTGCGTAATGTACGTCAACCACTGCGTAATGTACGTCAACCACTGCGTAATGTACGTCAAACACTGCGTAATGTACGACACTGCGTAACGTACACCAACCACTACGTAATGTACGACACTGCATAATGTACACCAACCGCTGCGTAATGTACGACACTGCATAATGTACACGAAACCACTGCGTAATGTACACGAAACCACTGCGTAATGTACGTCAACCACTGCGTAATGTACGTCAACCACTGCGTAATGTACACCAGACACCGCGTAATGTATGACACCGCGTCATGCATGCCAACCGCCGCGTCATGCACGCCAACCGCCGCGTCATGTACTGGTACATCAACCACCACGCCATGTACGACAACCACCGCATAATGTACACCACTGCACCGTGTGCGTCAATCACCGCGTAATATACACCACCGCGTCATGTACGCCAACCACCGCGTCATGTACGCCAACCACCGCGTCATGTACGCCAACCACCGCGTCATGTACGCCAACCACCGCGTCATGTACGCCAACCACCGCGTCATGTACCATTGACAGCAATGGAATTAACAGCATTACATGAGATTTCACCTCGTCTGCCACCATGAATGAAGTCTGCCTCGCTCTGCTTGCACTTAAATTAAATTTCCCCCTACATTTGGCTAGGTTTCAGTGCTTTAATCCAATTTACAGTATTTTCCGCACTATAAGGCACCGTATTATAAGGCGCATGCTAAAACATACGGTCTACAAAAAAGGTAACAGAAGCAAAACAGTGAGTTTATTTGAACTTTATTCTACTATATAACAATACACACACATTATTTTTAATCAATCTTCTCCCACAAATCCATCAAAGTCCTCATCTACTGTGTCTTCTTAACTTGACGCTTCCTCCACTTCTGAACCATAGATACATTGATGTTGAATTCTTTGGCAGCTGCTCTATTCCCGTTTACAACTGCGTAACTGATAGCCTGTAGTTTCAATTGTGCCTCGTAAGCATCTGATTTTTATTGGCGGATGGCAAACCAACTTAAGGTGCATTTACCGCCACCTACTGGACTGGAGTGTGGAGCGCATAATGGTTAGGAAGAAACAAATGTTGTTCTGCAACATACTGGTATTATACTGTACCTACCGGAGGCGTGGCGGAGGTAAGTGTACGTACTGTACGTATTACGTAATGTTCTCTGATTGGTTTATCGCTGCCAGCATACGTAGTGTATGTATTACGTCCCTGTGTAAGTGGGAAATGGTCCGACAGTCAATCAAGCGGAGCGCTTACCAAAGTCACACAACATTTTTACAGATTTTTGGAACTCGGTGCACACACAAGGCGCACCGGGTTATTAGGCGCACGGCCGATTTTTGAGAAAATTTAAGGCTTTTAGGTGCGTCTTATAGTGCGGAAAATACTGTAATAGCCTATGGTAGGAGAATAAAGTTTAAAGACAGTGTTTATTGTGTGTGACTGTTCATATGCACTAGGCTATCATGTGTATGTACATACCTGACCTGGTTTAATATGACATGTTGTTAATTGTTGAATCTTAATTTGGTGAACATCTTCCCTTTATCACAGAGCTGACAGAAGCAGCAAGACACACGTATAATGTCTGGCCCATTGACCAGCCGATCCCGGGTTTACCCAGATGTCAACACACAGAGACCTCGGGAGTACTGGGACTACGAGTCACATGTTGTGGAGTGGGGGTGAGCCTGCTGGTATTTGTGGTGTTAAGGATATAGTATAGTGGCCTGAAACAATTGCGTGGGTGTTGTTTGGACCTTCTTGTTTAGGTCTTGTCTGGAGCATATTTAATACAATATATCATCTGTTAATCCTGTTAAATCTGTGTTTGACCAAACTTTTGTTAGAGCCACTGTGCCATTTATACTTAGTTTTTGTGTTCAACCACCACCCTTTATGCATTTATGTGTCTTCTGTTTCTTCCCACTGAAAATGTGAAATAAGCCAATCTACATGTGAATCAAAATGGATTTACAGTTTTGTGATCATTTTAAGAGGAAAAACAAAAATGAGGTTAAAAAGAAAAAAGGCTAAATAGACATAAAATGAAGTGTATTATTATTGTTGTTATTATGGGGCAAGCACCAAACGCGCCAGGCACCTTATTTTTACTCTAACTGCTAAGGAGGGACTGAGGCTATATCAACAGCACACTGACACAAATCTTGTTAGACATTTTAAGGACCATATAATTATGCCATGTAGCAAATTTGGTGACCGCACCACCAGTGGTCAGAAGTTACAATAGCATGCCAAACATGATGCTTAGATGGAATACAATAAAATGCTACTTCTCCACCAAATTTTGTCCAGTCGTCTCCAAATTTGGCTCATAACATTTTAAGGCCAGTATAAACAAAATTCAGCAAATTACTATTGATATTCAAAACCATTTGTGCATTATCACAAAACTTTGGCCGTACCTAGCAACAGCTTTTGAGTAGTGACCTAAAACAGTGGGCATCGTCAGGTCCATGCCCTGAGCCCAATGCAACAACTTTTTTTTCAGCACCACCTACTGGTTGCAATAACGTGCTAAAAATTTCTTCATCTAACTTCAATTCAATTCAATTTACTTCACTGTACTGTACATTATTGCTTCTTCAAATTTTGTCAGATGTTCCCCAAGTTTGTTTCACATCATCTTAACACCTGTCAAAACATCAAAGTAGCAACAGATTACAGGAGAGGTCACAGCAGTAACAGCCCTTTCAGTTATGGCTCTACTTTACTTTTCTTTTATTATTATTATTGTGGTTATTATTGATTATATGCATTTTTATATTATAATAAATTATTATATCTTATATAGAATATTATTAGATTTTCAATATTTTTATTTAGTTTCAATAAAAATGTTAGCATATTTTTTTAATGCAGCTTCTTGTATTTGTTTTTAAAGGAACCAAGATGACTACCAGCTTGTTCGTAAATTGGGGCGTGGCAAATACAGTGAAGTTTTCGAAGCTATCAATATCACAAACAATGAGAAAGTAGTTGTTAAAATACTCAAAGTAAGTACTTTAGCCTAATTGTGTGCTTAGCATTGATTAATGAATAGATTTGATAAATAACTGTACAGAATATTATTGTTTGGCAAATGAGAAATGACAACGGATAGATTTGTGGAATGGAAGGATGGATGGATGGTCCATGAGTATCCTAAACACATAATAGAATGTGTTATGCCATAGGAAGTCCTTGAGAACTGCAACTGGAGTTCATTTCAGTTTACTGGAGCACATTATACCTGAACAGACTAGACCTCTTACATTACATGCCATCCTGACTCTTTATTTTCCAGTTCACTGATGAGCATCTTTGCCAAATAAGCGTGTTTGTATTGTGGGCTTTATCTTAAAAAAAAATTTGTAACTCAATCCTGTGGGCAGAATCCCAAATTAAGAGAGAGAGAGTGCGAGACTTTCTTTAAGACAGAATTTCTCTTTTTTTCTACAAAGGAACATGGCTCCAGATTTATTCGATAACATTTTGCAAGATGAGAGGTTTCTTTCATGCTAAGTGATAAATGCTTGTGAAGATTAACTACATCTCTATAAATGTAGCCAGGATTTTATTTTTGAGTTTCCTTTTACTGGAGACAGGATGAGACGAGTGCAACTCAATCTGAGCCTGGAGTTGAAAATGTTTTTGGATTCAGTTTTTGTCTCTTCTTTTTTCTTTGTCTACAGCCAGTAAAGAAGAAGAAAATAAAACGGGAAATAAAGATCTTAGAGAATCTGCGAGGTGGCCCAAACATCATCACACTTTTAGATATTGTCAAGGATCCAGTGGTTAGTATCATAGAGCATCAAGGATACGATACATTTAAACATTTTATTTTGTACTAATGAATATTGTGGATCAGTGGTTATTGAATAAAAATTGTAGATAATAATAACCTGTTTTATTTGTAGTAGTTATTAAATAATGGACTAATAAGGGACTGGCTTCTCTCTGTTTTGTCCAAGTCTCGAACACCTGCTCTGGTTTTTGAACATGTTAACAACACAGACTTTAAGGTGAAACTCTTGTTTTTTCATATAAAACCTAGTCATGAATGACATGCTCTGTAATGAGAACCCAGCTTTTACCTTATTTTACAGCAATTGTATCAAACACTATCAGACTACGACATCCGATTCTACATGTATGAGATCTTAAAGGTGAGTTTTCATTCCTTGGTATACAAAAAATAGACAATTATTTTTTATTTCAACTTACCTGAATACAGAATATCTGAATTCCTTTTTGAGGATTTAAAATACTGGTTTATTTCATTTCAGTTACTGTTTTTAGTTCACGTAACTAGCAGACTAGCTTGTCACACATTATTATATTATGGTACCACTTTTATGTTTTGTTGATCAGTTTTCTGGCAACCAGAATGTAGGACTGAGGACTGATTTGTGCTCTTGGTGCACTTACATGCCAGGACTAGTTAATATACAGATTTGCACCCTCTAATCCTAAGGGAGGTTACTTTTTGGAATTACTCTTAACATCCGATTTGATTCAGATTACTTTGATTAGTTCGTTTTTCCTGATATGGTTTGAATGCAACACACTAGAAAACAAAAGCCTGTATTCATCCAAATACAATGCAACACAGCAAGATGCATATCATTCTTTGCATATCTCAGGTGGTTAGGAACTTCAGGTCAGAGCAAAGGGCCCTGGATCAGACAGGGTTGGAGCAAGAACCCAACAGTGGACAGCTTTACTTCTCTATAATTAATTTGGCGTTAGTGGTGAAGAGCTGGGGTTTGACACATGTCAGGTTCAGAAATCTGAATCTGCATATCAGTTACTCAGTGTTTCTTATTTTGCTATATTTTGAGTATGTTCTTGAGCCTGGAAGGAGAATTAATATCAGAGGCATTTGGTGAAGTTAAGGACATTTTCTATATTTCTTTGGGTTCTTCCTCTCTAAAATGTTTTGGTCTTTCATTTCACTGTTTTCTCATTCAGTAGTATCAGACGTTAAATACGTGAAAAATGAGTAAAATAAGTGAATCCTGTCTTCTTAGGCCTTGGATTACTGCCACAGTATGGGAATCATGCACAGAGACGTCAAGCCCCACAATGTCATGATTGATCACGAGCACAGAAAGGTAAAGTCTGGGATTCTTTGTTGGTGTGTTTTTTTTTGTGTCACACTGGACTCCTCCTTCAGCAAATGGTGCAGTGTTGGTTTTCTTCTTGCCTTCAGTACCTGAAACAGAAGTGTTCACAGCCACATCAGTGATGATAAATGCAGGCAATGCAAAGACCGATAAGGTCTCTGAGGAGACACAATGTCACATGACACAGATTTCATGCCATGTTGCTATAAGATGCAGACCACTGTGTGTTTGGTTTCTCAGCTTCGTCTGATAGACTGGGGTCTGGCTGAATTTTACCACCCAAGTCAGGAGTATAATGTAAGAGTGGCCTCTCGATACTTTAAAGGACCTGAACTGCTCGTTGACTACCAGGTTAGTTTTATACAGCTGTCAGATCTTTTTTTTAAAAACTCCATTATACAAAGATGAAATTGTCATTTAATTATATAGTGGAAGTAGTAAACTTATATGTTTTAACTAATGTATTTTCTCACATAACACATAAAGAAATGTATTTTTTTTTACCTACAGTTGTGTTTACTTTTTGCTAATGTATAGTTTATAATATATTATAATTTTTATCCTCTATTTTGTACTAATCATTATGTGCGTATACAGTGGGTTCAGAAAATATTCACACCAGGCCACAAAGCTATTTCATGTGTCATTACTGGTCTGATGTGGTACCTACCAGAATATTTACACTGTATGTTTAACAACTTGACCAAAATAACTAACAGGGTCATAAGAATCTTGCAACATTAATGCTGTCGATGTTATCATCAAGATTATGCTAACAGCAAGGGAAATGCTATGAATCACACTTAAACCCAGTAGACTGACCCAGCTGTCAGTAAAGACAAAAATGTTGAAGATGAAGTGATGACACCACAAACTGTAAAATCTAGATTATACTTTCTCAAAAACTAGCCATGCTTTCCTCTCTTACCTAGACATTGGTCCCTGTTCCTACTCTGGCACATCACTGTCCACACCTTGACCCTGCATGTGACTGATAAATAAATGGTTATTTATATTTGAACAAAACTCTAGTAACAGCTTCAAGTCACATGCAAATAGTTCCTAATTCACTAGCTGTCGTCATTTTTTTTCAGCAAAAAGAACTCTACAACTGGGTGACAGTCTGTTTTATTTGCAGAGTTGTGGAAATTGTACTATTATTCATCATCATCCCACCAAAGTACAGAACATATAAATGCCTTTACTATTCAGCAGCAAAATGTCCATCACTATTACTTACTACACAACAACATATTATAGAGCACTTCATTGTCAGATTCTTTTTGTTTATTTTACTAATGTATGTGTAGCTTTAATGATGCATGGGCATGCCAAAGAAAATATCAACCCTAAATATTTCCTCTGTTCTTGTGACTGTCAGATGTATGACTACAGTTTAGACATGTGGAGCTTAGGCTGCATGCTGGCCAGTATGATTTTCAGGAAAGAACCATTCTTTCATGGACATGACAACTACGATCAGGTGAGTGGTGTACATGTACAGTAGTTTAAAATTGAGCTTATTTATGTTACACACTTTAGTGTCACACTGTAGAGCAGTAGCAAAAATGATCTATAGATTTGATCAATCTAAACCCCAGCTTACTCACTGAAAAGGAGACTACTTTATTATATATTACTTAAAAATACGGTTCTAGCACAATATTCTGAACCATATTTAAGATACAAATTTTTTCTTCTTTATTTTTTTAATATTATGCTCATTTCATTCTTAGTAGTTTGTGGTTCCATCAATCTGCCCGACATTATTTATACTTTAAAAATACTTTAAATAATGTGATGCATAGCAGAGACAGTTCAGCCCAAAACCACCAGATTTCTTTTCATGAGCATAAAAGTGAAACTGAAGTACAGTGCTTTAAATCCTAGACCATCTCTAACCGTGCAAATGCTTTCTTTGGTTCCAATGGCCCACAAGGCCCATTATCTCCATCTTAATGGCTTCTTGCAAAAACAAGTCAATTTCTCATATGATTGAAATATAGTTTGTGCTTACATTAAGCAGGAAGAACAGATACTGTTGGCCTACAGAATGATGTTCAGAATGTTGACTGATGGTCTTTCCATGAAGGCTTTTTCACATTAGTAATGTCTTTACAGCTTGTACGAATTGCCAAAGTTCTGGGCACAGAAGACCTATATGACTACATTGACAAATATAACATAGAACTTGATCCACGGTTCAATGACATCTTGGGCAGGTAAGACCTCAACATTTGGTTTATACTTTTATTTATTGATTTTATTTTTTTATCTGCTGCTACTAAATAATTTGACTGTTTACAATTGCTCTAGTTGCACAATGTACTTTATAATATACAGTATGCACACTGGTGAGCGCTATTTTATGTATTTGTCTTGTAGTGTTTTGTATTGTCTTTTGTCTCACACTTTTGCACTAGGTTGCACGCATTGCACTTTCTGTAACTAGGCCTAAAGTCCTTAGCTCTGTGTTGTGTAGCACAGCTTTGTCTCATTTCACTATGTACTAAATCAGCTATATATGGTTGAAATGACAATTAAAGCTACTTGACTTGACTGATGTTTTCCTATTTTAGCTCCGTCATCATGTATTGAACTTGTACAAGGTGTTAAGAGCTTGATGGGCAGTTGGTGGATCAAGTGGTTAAGGCTTTGGGTTGTTGATAAGAGCTTCAAGCCCCAGCATTGACTATCTGCCACATTTGGGCACTTGAGCAAGGCCCTTAACCCTCCCAGCTCCAGGGGTGCTGTATCATAGCTGCCCCTGTGCTCTGGGCTCTGACCCCAACTCCAAAGTTGGGATATACGAAGAAAAGTTTTCCACTGTGCTGGAATATATATGTGACAATAATAAAGGCTTCCATGCCCCATTTCATTTCATTCATTCAGTTTCTTCTATTCTCTCTTTCCTCCAGACATTCCAGGAAGAGGTGGGAGAGGTTTGTTCACAGCGAGAACCAGCATCTAGTCAGTACTGAAGCTCTGGACTTTCTAGACAAGCTTCTGCGATATGACCATCAAGCACGCCTCACAGCCCGGGAGGCCATGGAGCACCCATACTTCTGTGAGTCTCAAATATAGTACTAGCTAGTAGTACATGGAATTTTACCAGGTCTACAGATGTATCACTAAAGAATAACAAGAACTGGCTAGGCATTCATTTAGATCAAACACTGCAGTTTTAACAACTGGTTTATGCACAAATTAAATGTATACAAATAAAATATATACAAATATGTAGTGTGAATTCAGTGAAGATTGGGCCACTATATTCACCTTTGTTTCTGCTCCTTTGTGTGTGTCACAAGCTTATATGAATACAACTTTAAACTATTTTTCAGTTTATCTTCTTTATCTTAAAGATTATTGTACCTTGTGCAATGATTATTGTTCAGTGTTGGACAAAGTTAAACAAATTCATTGCATCATTACATTATATGTTTGTTTCAGAGGCAGTTATATGCTGATAAACATTATCATTTCTCCTTTCACAGATCCTATAGTAAAAGATCAGGCAAGGATGGGCTCAACATCTGGGCTGTCCACTGGCTCCAATCCTATCAGCACCTCCAGCATGATGACCGGTAAAATTTCCAAGTGCTATTTTAAATTCAATCCATTTTCACGTTACCTCACCTAGTTAATCGGCTTAGAAAGGTTGGTTGGACTGATCTTCTGCTCTTGAGCCCTTGTCCTATTCTGTTTCAGGAGGTATTACATCCATGTCGTCGTCCCAGCCCATGGCCAACATATCTGCGTCTCCTGTCATGCCCTTGCCCAGCACTCTGGCTACACAAGTCCCTGCTACTGCTGGAGCGCAACCCTGATGAGGATTAACTAACTCCTCTCTCTGTTTCCAGCCCTCATTTTTATAGCAGAGACAGAATTGGATTTGTCTCCTTTTTTCTTTTGTTTGTTTCCATTCAGTAATTATTCAATGCGATTCGGACACACACCAGACAGTGTCTGAAAATGTAGCTGCTGTATTTTATGATGGTGTCTAGAGAAGCAACCACACTGTAGAAATTTAAAAAAGGATAATAAAATGTATTTTATATGTCCCTAATTTCTGTTGCTTTTATTTTGCTATTTTGAAAAGGTCAGTATTGTATCCCAATTTTCATGGCACTGTGCCAATATTGTCTCTGTGTCAGGGGCTGCACATACTTACAGTGGATATAAAAAGTCTACAAACCCCTGTTAAAATGGCAGGTTTTTGTTGTGGGAAAAAAATTAAACCAAGATAAATAATATCAGAACCTTTTCCACATTTACTCAAATTTCTACCTATATATATAAGTGGAAAAAGAAAATGTATTTGAAAAACAATTAATGTACAAAAGCTTGGTTGCATAAGTGCACACTACCTTTAACATTTGAAGCACCTTTAGTTATCACAACATTCAGTCTTTGTGCGTCAAACAGTTTGGCACATCTCTTCAATATTTTGCCATTCTTACTTAATTCTGCTGAAAATCATTCTACCACTGTCAGATTTTTTGGAGTATCTCCTGCACACAGCCCACTTCGGGTCACCCCACAGATTTAGACCTGGCTATATTTGTTGATTTGGAAGTTCAGGTTTTGATTTTTAACTTCTTACTCTTAAAAGCTTACAGTTTCTGTCGGCTACAATTTCACAATAAAGCTATTAAATGTTCTGACCTGATTTATCTTGGTTTTATTTTTTCACACATTTCAAGCAGGAAAAAGTTTACTCGCCCCCTCTGTTAAAATAACAGAGGGGGCGAGTAAACTTTTTCTGCTTGACCAAAAAAAAAAAAAAAAGTCACACATTTATGACCGCCTATTGATTTGATGACACTGATGGGAGAGACAGGCTGCTGTGTAAAGTCTTCTCCAGCACATCCCAAAGCACCTCAGTGGAGTTTAGGTTTGGACTGTGTAGTGGCCAGTCCATGAGTGAGTGTCTCATGCTCCCTGAACCTCTCTTTCACACTTTGAGCCCAATGGATCCTGGTGTTTTCATCTTGGAACATGCCCATGATGCCTGGGAAGAAAAAAATCCATTGATATAAAACCCTTTTATCATTTCTTTATATTTGTGTAGTCAACTGACCTCCATTTTGGACACTGCTGAACCTGGGCAACTGAAGCAGCTCCAAATCATCACATTGGCTTGTACGGTAGACACTAGGCATGATTGATGCCTCACTTCATCCTCCTCTACTTACCCTGATGCTGCCATCACTCTGGTGTAGGGTAAATTTACTCATCAGACCACATGACCATTTTCAGAGTCCAGTCTTAAAGCTACGCAGCTGTTTTCTCTCAATCTCTTGAGTACTCTGCATTTTGCATGTGGAAATAATCTTAAATTCACAGTTACACATAGTCATTAGTGCTCTCCAATCACAATAGTTTTGTTTTGTTAAGATTTTTTATTAGATTTTAGTTCTGACCATGTTTCTTCCTCAAAGTTGATGGAGCTGCACAGTCATTCCAGGTTTAATAATGTGCTGAACAGTTCTTTTTTATTTTTATTTTTTTTAAGTTTCAGTGATCTCCTAGCTTGTTTTCTTTGCTTATTGCAAGTCCCTTCTGAAACAACATATCCTTTCCATAACCCCAGGATATGTCTTACATGATTATTTAAGAGATGAGAAGTGACTCAATGAATAAAGGTTAGATATCTTGTTACCAGCTGGAAAATATTAATCGCTGCAGTAACTGCCCAATAGCAAGCTCTTTATTGCAGGTGGTGAATTTATTTTATTTTTTATACATGCAGTATACACTGTACTAGTTCTGATTTGGACTGGAAATGGAGATGTGCACTATGGCTTTAAAACGTAAATATGAAAGATCAGAAAAAAATAAAAACACAAAGCCTGCCTGTGAAGCCCTCTATTATTACAAATTGTGAGATAGTCACCTGTCATAACAAGACGGGCTCAGCATCCAAATCTTAGTGGGATTTGATAAAAGTTTATTAACAGACTTTTCTTAAAAATAGACGGACTAGCAAGCCAGGTCAAATGGATTGACATCATCTGGATGCCACTGGATCTTTGCAGCTTCTATGTCATTGGTGATTTACAGGTAAGTACTGAATGAAGCCGGGGAATAAAATGTGAAAACTCTATATATACATATACACACACATAGAGGACTTTTCAGAATTCCCTATTCAAGTCTATGGGATGTTCGATCGTCAACTACGGGAAAACCGTCGGCACTCCGAAATAAAAACTTCGTCCGGAATAAGGTCCTAAAGAACCTGTCCGAGTTCGGTGTAAATCACTCGAAAACTTGCCGAGTTATAAACCTCAAAATTTTATAATGGAAGTCTATGGGAAAAAAAGGCCAATTTGAGCTTCCGAACCGGGAATGCCAGAATTCCGATCGCTTAGAAAAATAGAAGCAACAAACTTCAGACCAGGGTCTACGACATATCCGAATTTGGTGCATGTGGCTCGAACGCCCTAGGCCGCATTTTTTAAAATAAATTTTTGTCTAAGAATAATAATAATAACTAGATTTGTAAAGTTCGTCGCGACAAACTTTGATGTTGGCTTTGACGGTGCAAGTATTCGCAAAGGCCGGTGCATTTTGGAGGCAAGTAGACAGAAAGATTGTGAAAGCTACTGGACCGCTAGGGTGCCAATACTTTTGGAGGTGAGCGGACATGAGCATGTGACGTGATCCGAATACCCGTGAGGTAGTTCCCCTCATTGTGCTGAGTGTTTTGATATGTCACATGTCCATGTTGTGCAAATTTTTGATTTCGCTTGTTTTGGGGGCGGGGCTACACGTGACATCACGTGACATGACCAGAATACCCGTGGGGCAGTTCCCCGCAATGTGCTGAGTGTTTTGATATGTCACATGTCCATGTTGTGCAAATTTTTTATTTTGCTTGTTTTGGGGGCGGGGCTACACGTGACGTCACGTGACGTGACCAGAATACCCATGGGGCAGTTCCCCTCAATGTGCTGAGTGTTTTGATATGTCACATGTCCATGTTGTGCAAATTTTTGATTTCGCTTGTTTTGGGGGCGGGGCTACACGTGACGTCACGTGACGTGACCAGAATACCCGTGGGGCAGTTCCCCTCATTGTGCTGAGTGTTTTGATATGTCACATGTCCATGTTGTGCAAATTTTAAATTTTCACGTGTCGTCACGTGTCGTCACGTGACATGGCCAGAAAACCCGTGGGGCAGTTCCCCTCATTGTGCTGAGTGTTTTGATATGTCACATGTCCATATTGTGCAAATTTTTAATTTTCACGTGTCGTCACGTAACGTCACGTGACGTGACCAGAATACCCGTGAGGCAGTTCCCCTCATTGTGCTGAGTGTTTTGATATGTCACATGTCCATGTTGTGCAAATTTTTGATTTCGCTTGTTTTGGGGGCGGGGCCACACGTGACGTCACGTGACGTGACCAGAATACCCCTGGGGCAGTTCCCCTCATTGTGCTGAGTGTTTTGATATGTCATATGTCCATGTTGTGCAAATTTTTGATTTTGCTTGTTTTGGGGCGGGGCTACACGTGACGTCACGTGGTGTCGAGTGACGTCACCAGAATACCCGGTGGGGTGCCAATACTTTTGGCAAAAAGTGGCTACTGAGGGTTTGTACATTTCATGTCAATACTGCAGTCATTATGGGATTCTACTTATTATACTGCATAGAACAGTACATGCAATTCTTCATGTTGGATGTATTGCATGTGTGAGAGCTTAGAGGACTTTTCGGAATTCCCTATTCAAGTCTATGGGATGTTCGATTGTCGACTACGGGAAAACCGAAAATTCCATCGGAACTCCGAAATAAAAATTTGGTCCGGAGTAATGTCCTAAAGAACCTTTCCGAGTTCGGTGTAAATCGCTCGAAAACTTGCCGAATTACAAACCTCAGAAGTTTATAATGGAAGTCTATGGGAAAAAAGGCCACTTTGAGCTTCCGAACCGGGAATGCCGGAATTCCGATCGCTTAGAAAAATAGAAGCAACAAACTTCAGACCAGGGTCTACGACATATCCGGATTTGGTGCATGTGGCTCGAAAGACCTAGTCCGCATTTTTTTAAATAAATTTTTGTCTAATAATAATAATAATAATAATAATAATAATAATAATAATAAGCTTATAACGGAAATCAGAATGTTGGCTTCTACAAAGCCAACATAAAGATTTGTAAAGTTTGTCGTGACAAACTTTGATGTTGGCTTTGATTGTGCAAGAATTCGCAAAGGCCGGTGCATTTTGGAGGCAAGTGGACAGAAAGATTGTAAAAGCTACTGGACCGCTAGAGTGCCAATACTTTTGGAGGTGAGCAGACATGAGCATGTGACGTGATCCAAATACTCGTGAGGTATTTCCCCTCATTGTGCTGAGTGTTTTGATATGTCACATGTCCATGTTGTGCAAATTTTTGATTTCGCTTGTTTTGGGGGCGGGGCTACACGTGAAGTCACGTGACGTGACCAGAATACCCATGGGACAGTTCCCCTCATTGTGCTGAGTGTTTTAATATGTCACATGTGTATGTTGTGCAAATTTTTGATTTCGCTTGTTTTGGGGGCGGGGCTACACGTGACGTCATGTGACGTGACCAGAATACCCATAGGACAGTTCCCCTAATTGTGCTGAGTGTTTTGAAATGTCACATGTCCATGTTGTGCAAATTTTTTAACTTTGCTTGTTTTTGGGGTGGGGCTACATGTGACATCACGTGACGTCACGTGACATGACCATAATATCCGTGGGGCAGTTCCCCTCATGGGCATGTGGGGCTCATCCCCACATGCCCATGTTGTGCAATTTTTTTTATTTTCATGTGAAATCATCAGAATACACGTGAGGAAGTTCCCCTCGTTGTTCTGAGTGCTTTGATATGTCACATGTACATGTTGTAAAAAGCTTTTTGATTTTGCATATATCGGGGGTGGGGCTGCGGCACAACCGGAAAGCCAGTCGATACACCAATTTAAAACTTTGCTCAGAGTATCACCCTATAGGAGCTGGCCGAGTTTAGTGTAGATAGTTTGAAGCTTGCCGAGTTATAAACCTCAAAATGTTATAACTTAGAAAAAATTATAGCAAGACCAGGGTCTACAACATATCCGAATTTGGTGCATGTGGCTCAAAAGCCCTAGGCCGAATTAAATTTTATAAATTTTTGTCTAAACTGAAATAGGAAAACAGAATGTTGGCTTCTACAAGCCTACATAATAATAAGCTTAAATAGGAAAACAGAATGTTGGCTTCTACAAATACATTTCAGATGAAACGTCTCTAGGTTACGACCAGAACCCTAGTTCCCAGAGGAACGAGACGCTATGGGAACGCCCCTGTATGACCGCGTTCTGTGTGTAATCTGACCAATAGGCATTGGGACATGATGTCGTCGGCGGGCAACGTCGCATTTACAGGAAGTTACAAATGGCTGCGAGATGGACAAGACACTAGCTCCTGCGAAAGAAGGTAAGCACCTGCAGGGAGTGTGGCATGGACACCAGCTTTTTAGACCAGCTAGTCTTAAACTCCAGGTGAGACGTGGCCACGGACAGGGACTGCAGATCCCTGATCCCCTTCAGGGAGGAAATCGCCAAGTGGAAGGTGGTCTTAATAGACAGAGCCGCCAGTACAACCGCTTGATCCCAGACAGGCACTCTGGGTCGCGTCCCGGGCCTCAGCCTCCAGGTGCCACATAGGAAACGTGTCACCAGTGGATGCCTACCCAGCAACTGCCCCACCGGTGGGGTGCTATATGCCGCGATGGCAGACACGTAAACCTTCAGGGTCGAGGGGGTTAACCCAGCAGCAAAGTGTTCTTGTAAAAACACCAGAACTGAGCCAATCGGGCAGTTAACTAGTTGTTTCCAGGCCATGGTGCTCGCACCACGACGTGAACAGTTGCCATCGTGCGGCGTACGACCTCTTCGTGGAGGAAGCTCTGGAGTGGAGAAGGGTCTCTACTACCTCGGTAGAGAGACCAGCCGCTATGAACTGTGCCCCCTCAGGGGCCACAGCCACAGCCTCCACAGCTCTGATATTGACCCAATATTGGTAAGCTTCACCCCCGAAAGCAAACCTGTGTGCAGGGAGGATGGAAACGTGACAGTATGCGTCTTCCAGATATATTGTGACGAACCAGTCCCCGGACCTGATCTGAGTCACGTCCTCCTTGAGGGTGAGCATTCTGACTCTGAGCCTCCTGAGAGAGCAGTTCAAGGAGCATAGATCTAGAATGGGACGCAACTCACCATCCTTCTTCGGAATGACAAAGTACCCTTGCGTGAGGTGGCGGACCCTCCCCTCCACAACGAACCTTCGGGTGGAAAGGTGGGGAGCAAACCGCTGGAGGGAAGCTGCACCCTGAGGCACATCTCGTGGCAGGGCTGGCAAACACGGCGAAGGCAGATGGGAGGAGCAAGGTCCACGGCGAGGCCGGTGGAGGGAGCAAGGCACACGGCGAGGCTGGTGGGGGGAGCAAGGCACATGGCGAGGTAGGTGGGGGGGGTAACGCACACGGCGGCACAGCCAACGAGGGCCGAGCGACGTCCACAGCCAAGCAGAGGGGCCGAGCGACGTCCACAGCCAAGCAGAGGGGCCGAACGACGTCCACAGCCGAGCAGAAGGGCCAAGTGACGTCCACAGCCGAGCAGAAGGGCCACGCGACTTCCATAGCCAAGCTGAAAGGCCGAGCGACATCCACAGCCGAGCTGAAGGGCCGAGCGACATCCACAGCCGAGCTGAAGGGCCGCGCATAACCCCCAACGCACTGCTGCCAGATCCACGTCCTGATGACCAGAATAGAAGGGTGGGAGGGTGGAAAAGATCCTTCGCCCTGGGCCTACTCTAAAAGGGGGCAAAAATGGTATGGTGACATCCTCCGCGAAGGAAGTGAGGCGACGACCGCTTCGGACGGAACCAAAAGGAGCGGCGTCCCTCACCGGAAAAGATGTGGAGCGATGTCACCGAAAAAAGAAAAAAGGGTCAGAAGGACTGCCGGAACAGTCCAGGGGAAGATGAAAATATAAATATAAAAGACAATGATGACACAATAAGGATCTGGTGTGGAGACAGGGAGGGACTGACGAAGGCGGGGCAGACACATGACGAGGAAAATAAACAAAAGGCACGTGGCCAAAAGTCCGGGCTGAGTCCTGACAACATCAGACCTTAAAGGGGCATACAGCATTAGAACAGGTATACATTAACATGCCATGATCAGTAATTAGAGTATAACTGATGTTAAATAAAATTTTGTTTTCTGACACATGAATAAAATACACCCTTGTCAGGAAAGTAAGGAGCAAATAATATTAAGTCAGGCAAGCCTTAAAAGAAGAAACACATTACAAAAGGGTTATAAGAATGAGAACCTTAGAGTATCTTATCTACGGGATTTATTAGTAAAAGGAATGTCTCATTGTGTTGTGTGTGTGTGTGTGTGTGTGTGTGTGTGTGTGTGTTCTGGTTGAGGGCCCCTATGAGTTCAATCAGAGAAGCGGCATGGGGTTATCTGGTCTTTGTGTAGGCTCCAGTCATTCTGGAGCCAGTTGTGTGTGTGTAAAACTGGGTTGCTCATCGGTTGATTGAAGATTAGATGCCGAAGTTTAGGGTGCCTTGGACATGAAATCTAAATGACCTGTACCAGACGCCACACTGTGCAAATATCAAAAGCTCTTTTTAGGTAGGTAGTGGTGTGCTCTCTGGTGAAAGCTAGCAGAACACTTTGCATGAGAACCCAGCTATAGTCCGTCTCAACCTGGTGTATGTGCATTTGTGTGTATTTGGACAAATGCAATGTTAATTGCATGAGCCAATATGTGATTGGAGGTACTTAATGCTCATTTGATAGCATTTCACAGATTGGTAAAGGGGGAGCATCCTGAACCCTTCCTGGAAGCTGATCTGCAATTTTTGAGACCACAACCCCAGTGGCATCCAGATAAAGGGACACAGGAAGCCTAGTGCGTAAATGGTCGACAAGAATACTGATTCCAAGCTCAGTGTACATATGACCAAAGGGGTCCTTGCTAAAATGCTGTATATATCCTGGTAATTAAAAAAATCTGGTGTCACATCCTCTAAGTATTCCTTGCATGAGTGTGGAGTAGTTTGTTCTTCCTAATTTCTGAGCAGATTAACTTCAGCACATTACCTTCAGCACATATTTCCACACAAAAGTTCTTCTTTGGGTGTAGTTTTGAGTGTTGAGTAGAAATAATGACTAGGTCCACATGTAATTGCTCTTGCAAGTGCTCTTCTTTTGAGGTTTGTTGCCTATAAACGAAGATACAAAAATAAAAATGAAATAAAATTGAAGGGACAAACCACAAAAACCAGGTGGCAGAGAGAGAGAGAGAGAGAGAGAGAGAGAGTTAGTTCACACACACTGAATATAGGGGTTAGAAGTGGGGGCACATGTAAAGGTACTAGTTACTTAACAACCTATCCCTTGGTGTTTATCTGGAAGTTTGGATATCTCCTTCGTTGCTATTTGTTATTCTTAATTTTTTTTATTTATTTCCCTTTTTATTATTATCAATTTTGGTTGTTTTTGTTTGGTCACATTTTGTTTTATTACTATTAGCAGTAATTTCTTTTACTGAATTTCTATTTTGACATTTTGTTATCTGCTTTTATTGGTTTTTATTATTATCATAATTTGCATCTCTCTCTTTTCTCCCTTCTCATTTATTTTCCTCCCACTTCCCCTCACTTATTTTAAATTAAACTTTAAACAGAGTGTGAAGCTAAATTTAAAATTCAGTTTCAGCTATTTAATTTCAACTTTATAACTCTTCCCCGTCCAGGCCTCGTCCTGCTCTATCACCTTTGTGCTGTGAGTTGATCCGTCTATGTTCATTCTATTTAGTTGAGGTGTAAGGTAAAGACCTAACTGGGAAATCATCACAGAAAAACTTAGCAAATTAAAGTAGCCAAATTTTTAGATTACCCATTAGGCAAAGTGAGTGGACAGAACATTCTCGCCTATTAGCGTAGGCCACCAATATTGTAAGAACTTGCATTGGCCCTTGTCTCAGTCTCTCTTCAACAGTGAGCCAGCATGTCCAGACCTTCCAGCCATGAAACATACTGGGATCAGCTAGAGACCTGGTTGAACGCCATGACGGGTACCCTTCTACCCGAAACTGCTGCTGATCTGCAACACCTGAGCCGGGAACAGCTTGATGGCCACATGAGTGCGATGATGTCCCATAATCCTACACAGGACTATAGCCACGAGGAGCTGGCCAAGCTCTTCGGATTACTGACCTACAACCTCATCGCTCGGGTAAAATGGATGAAGAAAAAAAATTCTCGTCTGCAACAGGAATTGTTGTCATTACAGATCCAATTTGAGGAGGCTCAGAGGAACCTGGCACAGGCTCACAACCAGCTAGACCCAGTCCAGGCAGAAACTCGGAGTCAACGAGAAACTGCAGATGAAGAGGACACAGAACTGCAGGAGAAAGAAAAAGGACTACAACAGGCCCTGACCGATCTCCATGCGGACCCAGCACACAGAGAACAACAGGAAAAGGACACTCAGGAGGAACTCCGACAAGCCAAGGCCCTTTTGATGAGAGCAGAGACTGAACTTAAGGATGGAGTTGCCAAAGCTAAGGCATACGAAAGGCATCTACAAAGTGACCCTGAAAAGGAAATACCAATGTGGAAGTTCCCTTAACCAGTGGACCCATACCCCCAAAAGAAGAATCAAGAGTGGGGTGAGAAATCCCGACTTAAGAACTCCCCAGGGTGGGAGACTTTTCAAGAAATCCCGCTTTCCAGTCACAGTGTGCCCCATAAGGAATTGGACAAACTGGCTAGAAACATCCCTACTTTCACGCCAGACCCTGCAGGAGGCTATTACATACATGCCTACCTGCAAAACATCGAGTCATTTACAGACTGTAGCTAACGTCACTACACGAGACCAACTCTACCTCCTCAGGACCACCTCCAGCCGCAAGGTGCGGGGAGTCCTGGATCGGCAACCAGACAAGATCAAAAAGGATTACCAGAAGCTTCGAGACTTAGCCGAAAAGCCTATGCCAAGCAAAGGGGGGAGGCAAATAATTGACATCACCCCAGTCGACACGGCCCTCCAAGCATTGTCCAGGCTGCCAATCCCGACCACCACGATTCACCTGCCTTTGACCATCATAATCTACCAACCAGCCGACTTTCATAACTGTTGGATGACGAAGTTCCCTTTCATCAGAAACTTCAACACCCAAAAGGGGGGATATGTAGCGTCTGGTACAGGTCATTTTAGATTTCATGTCCCAGGCACCCTAAATTCCAACATCTACTCCTCAATTAACCGATGACCACTCAGTTTTACGATTTTATTGAGGGCTACACCCACAACTGTCTCCAGTGTCTGGAGCCTACACAAAGACCAGATAACCCCATGTGGCTCCTCTATTTGAACTCATAGGGGGCCTTCAACACACACACACACACACAACACAATGAGACATTCCTTTTACTAATAAAACCCGAAGATAAGGTACTCTAAAGTTCTCATTCTTATAACCTTGTTTGTAATGTGTTTCTTCTTTTAAGGCTTGCCTGACTTAAAATTATTTGCTCCTTAATTTCCTGACAAGGGTGTACTTTATTCATGTGTCAGAAACAACATTGTTATTTAACATCCGTTACACTCTAATTACTGATCATGGCATGTTAATGTATACCTGTTCTAATGCTGTATGCCCCTTTAAGGTCTGATGTCAGAATGTATACGAAGCTATCGTTTTCTTTTTACTTCCCTAATGAAAGTGCATCTTGTTTTATGTTTCATTTTTGTTTCTTTGCCTTTATAAGAACACAATATCATATTAACATCAGTTACCCTTCGATTACTGATCTGTGTATATAATGTACTGCTGCCTTTATACCGTCATTTCCCTTCATGTTTAGTTTCCACATGACCACAAAATTATCAGTTACTCGTTTTTTAAACAACGGTGTATTTTATTTGAGCACGAAAGGCGCCATACCGTCTTAATACACCCTGGAGCAAACTTTAAAGTCATCTAAAAGTTTGATAGGTAAACCACACCCACAGACACCTGAAACAAAGGGAGCTTTTCCCTCCAAAATCTAAGGCCATAGCATTGGCCATCTCCCCAAAGATGGGTGGAGTTCGCGACCTTTAAATTGTCACAAACACCACTAATCCGTGGTCAGACTTTCGGAACAGCTTCAAGACGACTCCATCTTCCTTCAAAGAAGTTCCAGCAAGCTTTACTTCCAAGAACGACAACTGCTCTGATCTTCAGGAGAACTTGGAAGAACGTCTGACCCCACCCTAACGGACTTTTCAGAGATTTCTCTGTTGCATCCGGACTCTTGTGCAGTAAGCCAATGCAAGTAACCGTTTCCTCTACCAATCAATTTAGATGCGTAATTTTAAGTAGGAATCTTTCATTGAATCTTAAGGTGAATTTAAGTTTCTGTGATGATTTCCCAGTTAGGGTGTGATTAATTTTGAAGTTTAAGCTTGCCATTCCTTTCCTTCCTTTCTCTAATTTCTTCTTTCCAGTCTCTTCCTCCCTTTCCCCAATTTTAATTTCTTTTGTTTTATTTTATTTTCATCTTCATTTTCCCTATTTCTTTTGTTTGTTTGTGTAGTTAGTTTATGTTGTGTTTGTCTCATTCATTAAATGCCATATTTTTGTGCCAAATAAGTGATTGTCTCTGAGTATCGCTCACAAATTAAGGTACCTGCAATATCTGGTCTGAACTACATGCTCTATTGAGTTAATTTAATTTAAATTACGGTATACAGTAAAAGGAAAGCGAATCTTTCTTGGCCGGGAAGATACCGCCTTCATAGAATTAATAAAGGTACACGGCCTGTTCGCCGGACGAACAGACCAAATAAGCGTAACCTTAATTCCAGTACCGTTAATTTCAACTTAGGTTAAAATATTTAGAAGTCACTATAACACGTTATAGTTACTTATAAATATTTACCTTGCTTTGTGAGCCAAAATCGCTACAGCGTCCAGGGTGGCCTTAATTTAGTGGAACCTTTCGAAGGTCTTATTTTGTTCCATTCCTTTCTGTTAAGAGTGATGGTAAATGCAGTGATGTTTATGCACCTTTTGTGCTGTCCTGTAAACATTTGGACCAGCATCTCCCAATGGTGCATTTTCACTTGTTTCAGTTCCTTCCAGGTTCACTCTGGTATCCTCTGGGGCAATGTTATTTAGACCACTATCCTCAGTTGCACTCTCTCTTCCCAGGTCTGCTGTGTCCTCCTGTGAATCCATTTAGTTTGGACAATATCTGCCTCAGTGTTGTATGCCTCACTCTTTCCACATCATTACTGTGTCTGTGGTAGATCGTATTGAGCAGTAAGTGTATATTCATGAACATTTGGCCATGGAAATTAGATATTTGTGGTCAGCACTTGTTTTAATTAAATCTGAACAATATAAGAATAAATAAATACTAGTACACATGGTAAATGGAGATAAAAGTCTTGTGTGGTATCAACAGTGGTTTGAATATCTTTGTCCATAATTAATATATGATGCTATTATTTACAAGAAAGCTAAAAATGTATTTCTTTTATAAAAAAAAATCTGTTAACATTTGTTTATGGTTAGACCGAATACTATTTGGTTTGATAGTATGATTGTCACGGACAGCGCGTCACACGCACCTCTCGAATGCCAGCAAAGGGAAGCATCCCCAGAATATTAAGCACTTCTGGACTACACCTCCCAGAATCCTTCACTGTCACTGAGTACACTGCCACCTTTTCCTCATCAATCACTCCCTACATAAGTTCTACTTGAACTCTATGGCAGTGCGAAGTCTTGATGTGTTTCTACCGTCATTCTGAGCGTTTCCTGTGTATGTCTAGTTTGGTTTTGATCCTGTTTCTGTCTACTGGCTTTCCTGATTGCTTGCTTCCTTACCCCGCGTCATGACAGTAGATTCCACGCTGCACAAGGCAACACGGCACAGTTAAATACACAGGGTAATCACAATGGGAAACAGATGTGTAGACGGGTAGGAGCAGACGAAAGCGGGGCAGACACGTGATGAGAAACGTAAACAGATGCACATGGCCAAAGTCCGGGCTGAGTGCTGACAATGATTCTTAAAGCAATTAATTAATAATTACTTGGGCCACAGCTAAAGTGTCTTAATATGTTGTGGGTCCACTATATACAATTGCTGTTGGATGACATAATTATAGAGGCAGACAAAATAATTTACCTCCATTTGGCATAATGTCTCCTGGCTCCAGTGTTGTTTGCTCACTTGGATTTTTCATGGCTAGTTGGTGCCTAACACCATTTCTGTTTTTGGTCCATATGACCCATAGCCAGTGCCGATTCTTTCTTGTGTCCTCACCAAACAAAGCAATGGATACATCTGACCATATGTCAGATGAATATCCCTGGTCCCTGGGCAGTGGTGGCTCAACTGGTTAAGGCTCTGGGTTGTTGATCAGAGGATTGTGGTTCAAGCCCCAGACAGCCAAGCTGACACTGCTGGGTCCTTGAGCAAGGCCCTCAACCCTCCCTGCTCCAGGGGTGCTGTATCATAGCTGCCCCTGCACTCTGACCCCAACCTCCTCAGTTAGGGTATGTGAAGAAAAGAATTCCACTGTGCTGTAATGTATATGTGGTGATAATAAAGGCTTCTGTGCCCCGTTCTCTCTCTCTCTCTCTCTCTCTCTCTCTCTCTCTCTCTCTCTCTCTCTCTCTCTCTCTCTCTCTTAAATATCAACTTTCAAAAAACACAACGGCTTCCTTTTTCATGTCTACCCATGTTGATGGGTTTTGACCTTAGTCTCTTTTGTTTTGCTCTAAAGAACCCACAGTATTACACCTTTTAAGGTTTTGGCTTATCTAGCTGCTGTTCATCAGATGATTGCTCCAATTTGTCCTGAATGGATAGAAGTACCTCCCACAGAGGTACATTCCCACAAAATGTTATGTGAACACTACCAAAAAAAAAAACACAACAAACGATTCTGCAGAATGAGCTACGTTGTCACAATAAAAAGCTCATTCCATTTAAATCTTTGTTGGACTTTAAACATACCATTTTTAGATTATTCTTTATTAATTCTATTTTTTCTTGTTTATTCATTTATTTGCCTTGGGCAGTTAATTTTTTATGATTATGTTATGTTGATTATTTGGTTTGAAACATTTATAAAATAAATGATTTTATTTGATTATTGAGTTGTTGCCTTCTATTGTGATTTGGTTGAGGCTAATATAGTTAAGCATGTTTTGGGGTCTTTTTTTGCTTTGCATCAGACTACAAGGAAAATAAATGTTGTAATTAGATGATATATTGTGTGTGTTTTGCACAAGATTAACACAGGGAGACATAATTTAGGATTTTATGTTGTGTTATGTTAGGAATTACAGAGATTTCTGTTATATTGGTTTTGTAGTTTTACCATTGTGGTGAGGTTCAAAACGGAAAGCAAAACTTTGGGACTATGTTGTTTGACTATTTACATGCAAGTGTATAGTGAGAGTGAACTACATTAGCATATGCTAGTGTGCTGTTGCTAACTAGCACTTAACTATAAAGATCTGATTGAATGTGATGTGTATGCAAGAAAGCTGTACATAATTATCATTGTGATGAGTGGGGTGGAACTGAGGTCCACTGAAGTGAGGCTTGGCCGTTCCCATGGCTCTTAGCCACACCCCACTTGTCAAATTTTTTTTTAAAGCTCTACAAACTTAAGGAAAAAAATGTAGTTTGTTTTTCAAATGTTCTGTGGCAAAAAGTTTCCTCAATTTTTTTTAACTTATCAAGTTTAAAGTGAAACAATGGGTTAGTAAGCCTAAGTTGGTTGATTTATGCATAGTTCATATTTGTTAATGGGCCTAAAGTTATTTTGGAGGCTGCTATTGTTAGCAGCTATATTATTTTTTTCCATATAAAGTTGTTCATAGCTTTAAATGAAATAAAATTTTCTTTCTTAAATATCCTTCCTGCTACTTTAAAGAAACACAATCTTGAAACCAGGATTTTTTTTCCAAGTAGCTTTTAAAAAATAAAAAATATTTTATTAAGAATTATTTTAGATTTGATTTATAAAATCCCAATTAAAGTTAATGACAGATATTCATTACCATTATTATCAAAATATGACAGCAACTTACTCACATTGTTACAAAGATATGCAGTCATCACACGGGTACCAATTGTGTGGTATACACAAGACACTAGAGGCACGGTGGGTTTGGTCCCTCTTCATCTCAGGTGCATGTATGTGTGTGTCAGATGACCTCTCTGTCCTTTTACCTCGGGGCACCAGCTAAGGAATATGGGTCATACAAATGGGTCATACAATAAGAAAAATTATGTGCATTGGAGGAAGGAAATCAGATGGTTTATCTAAAGGGTTTTAAGATTTGGTTTGTGATTACCAACACAAGAAAGACACAGTTATTACAAAAAAGAAAAGAAAAGATTAAGATTAGACACTAGACATGCAATGAAAAAAATACCGCATGGCCTGCAAAATTGCATGCTGCATCGGTAGGTCAAAGGAATTTATGGTCATCTTAACCTGGGCCTTAGACTGAAAGTAAAATGAGCATTTGGGTAAAAAAAAAAGGTGAATCGTTTGGACCAATTAAAAAGCCTGGGTGCTGGGATCGCCTTTTTTTGGTCAGGCTAGATGTCTGGTAGTTGTCTTGCTTCCTTATCTGATTTCACTGGACATTTGTTTGTGTTCATCCATTGGCATCCAATCAAATTGTAGCAAACCATTCTCAACTATAGCAGTTAAAGAGGGCCCATTTTATAAACTGGGCCCCCTGGTAACTCATCTTGTCTGCTGGTGCCCTACATGCATATGTTCATATTTCAGCAAAGCATGCTGATTTGCATCTAAAAACTTCAGTGACACATTGGCCAAAAATGCCATTCACCAGATTAATCACATTATCAAGGCTTGCTTAAAAGCTATGAAAGTGTTTCCATTAACAAATATTTGTGCTGTGGTAGGTAGGCTATAATGAGTTTGTTTTAGTGCAACTATAAAAAGCAATGCATTTAGTCTTATCAAATGTTTTTCAATAACATGAAAAATTCAGGACCATGGACAGTGACAGTTCTGCAAGACTGTAAATATTGATCAGTGAATATTTATTATGAAATTGAGTGAGTTTAATGTCAGATAAATACTGAAAACAGCATAAACATAAAACATAATATTTATGTTAATTCAACACCTTGTCAACAATGTTACATGCCTCGGTTACTCTAGCGATTTCAGGTATGTGCTGTTAGCATGTAAGCGTTGGCTAATTCGTTTTTATTTACCTTTAATGGTTGCACTAATGGCTCGTTGATTGCACCCTTAGCCTGTCTTTTCATCATTGTGTGTGTCCCTGGCGGTGGGTGTTCGGATCTGTTTACTGCCCACCTTTCAGGTATGAGGAAGTTGCATACCATATCTAGCTTCAATACAGGTTGGGAGGCGCGAGTAATGTGCAGTCCTTGTACTTTGGTTTAATAGCGGGTTATTTGAGGGCTGCGTATCCTGAGCGGTGAATTGATCCTCGTGAACTCATCTATCCGCACTTGGTAAGTTTTTTGTTCGGTTTTGCTAAGGGGAATTTTGGCGTGTATTTGCGAAATTACTAGTAATTCTGTTTTGTACTATTTGTTATAGGATCGTCCCTCTCTTTTCGTCCTGGCAATTATCACTGCAGTTTACTTTTTCCTCCGCTGCGCACCGAGTGACTAACATTGGCTTACAATCATTTAAAGGGACTTCTGCTGCTGCCATCTGGTTTCTGGGGTAGTTTGAACTGACCTGCCCTGGTCTACTTTGGGGTGCACGATCGTCTATTTCTTGGGACTGGCCTAAGAACGACGTGGCCCTCTTTTTTTGAGTCCTGTTTCCATCAAACTTTTTATAAAGGTTTCTGTGGTGTTGAATCGTGACTTCTATTTGCTTTTCATTCATTCTGTTTCTGTTTTACATGAATTTATTTTGGTTTTGATTTCTTTCAGGAGCTGGGGGTCCCACGGGTGAAAGACCTTTTGGTGGTGGTGCTATTCCAACGTGTGCTGTGCGACATTCTTGAAGTGTACGAGTGTGTGCTCTGAGTTCACGGTGAGGTGTGTGTGTGGAAGTGTGCGGTTGGATAACTAACCCTGGTGATCGCCTCGGTGGATATCCCCAGCCCTGTATTTAATTGTGATATTTTGTTTTGTCTATTTAGAAGTTGCGTAAAGTGGTTGTTTATTATTTTTTCATTTAATCATCGTTATTTGTGTACTTGCCTGTCACTGGACCTTCTTAACAGTGAAGACATCTTTTCTTTTCTTTTTGTTGCTTTTGTAATGTTGGTTTGAGCTGTTAGTAAGGGCTCTTTAGGACTGAGCATATTTTAAGTGAGTTTTTATTTTAATTGCAAGTATTCAATGAATGCTGTTTTTTTTTATTATGATGCCCACGTTTCTTGCCTATACTTATTTATAAGAGAATCGAACTTGTGTGATCTGATAACAAACACTGGGGTTTACTTCTATTTCCTGGGTTTAACCCTCCCAGGTGGCGTAGTCGAATTGGTTACAAATAGATAAACTTGGGTTTGTGTGTGATAAGCTGTACGGCCCTCACTCATACCTCCTAACACACCATACCGCTCCCGCCACACAATGTTTACTGGGTAAGTCAGTGTCTTCCTTCAAAAGACATTTAACTGGAAGAAACCCAAAGAAAACAATGATTGTAGAAGTTAAACATCTAGAGCAGATGTATTCAACTAAAATTGAAAGAGGTCCAGTAAGAGAATTTCTTGAAGCAATGGTCTGGAAGATCATAATGTCTAACTAGTTAGTGTGATATATATTTAAGTAGCCTAGTAGTTGTATCAACACCTGACTGTCAAATCAAATAAGTTCAGTACACTTCAAAAACCTTTTGACAATATTTATGGTCATGTAACATAGAACTGAACATATGTATGATTGTAGATATGTATAACATTCTCTCATTAAATAAATAAAAGTAGGGCTACATTTCAAAATAAGAGAAAATAAATAAAATATGAAAATTGTGTATGTTTAAATAAAGTGCTTAACCTTCCCTTTTATATCCCACTTTTTGCTCAGTGAGAGAACTGACCTCTAGCTTGGCTTGCCAGGATTTGAAACCTGGGCTTGAATGGAGTCAGGGTCGTTCTCATACACATGCGGAGCTGCTCATTAGTGAGCTTGGAACGATATTTAGTTTTGAGTATGTTCATTGTAGAGAAAGCTGCCTTGCAGTTGTATGTAGAGCCAAACATGGTCAGGATGTATAGGGCTACTTTCCTCAGACCTGGGAAAGCTGTCTCAGGGACGTTGTCTTCAGATTTGAGTGGATGTTTGTTCAAAACCTTTTTGTTTTGTCTCATAATGGCATTTCACATTGGCACTTTTAATAAGTGCCACATAGGAGACACACTGGTTTAGTGCTGCCAGTGGAAAGTGTGAACAGAAATGAGTCTGTATATTCTGGATTAAATGCTCAATTTTGCTGTCCACTTTTCTTTTTTTTTTTGGAGAGCGGCATTTGTTCTTTATTCTCCCTTTCTCCGTCTCACTTGTCTGTTTCTCTTCCTTTCCCCATCTCAATCGTCTGTTTCTCTCCCTTTCTCTGTCTCACTCGTCTGTTTTTCTCCCTTTCATGTGTAACTTTACTCTAATTCTCTCTCATCTGTCTTGCACTGTTGAGTCGCAGTGTTGAATTGATTGGCTGAGTGGTATCACGTGGGATGGCTTAACTCGCATGCAATTGGTCTGTGCATTTCCACTACCTTTACCGTAAAGATTGCAAAAGCTGCGCCTAAAAAATAGAAGGGCCCCATCAAGTTTTAAAGCATAACCTTTTGTTTTGGCCGTAGGTCCGGGTCCGTATCGGAAAGCTTCTGGGTCCGGACCCGGACCTCGGTCCGCCTGTTAGTGACCACTGATCTAGAGTAAATAATAGCACATTAAAGACTTGTAGTATGTTCTTTATGGTCAAACAAATATTTTACAACTTGCACTGTAGCACTGGGTCCTTCCTTTCAAAAGCTAATGAACTGGATGATGCATCATTGAAGACACCCATAAAACACAGTGATGGTACAAATTGAATATATATGTAAAGCGCAAATTATTTATAAACCATCTTGCAGAATGTTTTTGAAAGTGTTCATTCAAAATAAACATCCTTGTCTATAATCTGACAGAATTAGTACCATTGACAGTGATATTTTTGCAGGACTGTAAACATCAATGACTACACATAAATTGTGATATTAAGAGAGTTTAATATTAAATGATGATGTCATACAACAGGGACACAAAAGTTTAGACTTTCTTTTCATTGACCACATGTAGCTGTTACACTATCAAGTCTTTATCACACTTAAAACCAGAGAAACAGAGGTAAATAAAACAGCAAGACATGTGCTGCAGTGTGTTCTGTAGGTTCCAAACAAGATGTTCCAACTTGATTTGGAGCAGTCGACCCATGCTTTCCAAACCTACTGAAATATATCATATATCATTGTTGAAACCAACACACCAACACAGTTCTTGTTCATTTTGAAGCAAGTAATTAAATAAATAGTAAACAAACATTTAATTATGTTCAGGAGATTACAGGAGATTTTCCACTTGTCTGGATTGTTACCAAATAACAATTCATGTACGGTCATTCTTTTTTTTATTTCCTAAACATGATTTCAAACACAATTATTGTAATCCAATTTTTATTGTTGTTATAGAAAACTATAGCATTAGAAGACATAATGTGAGTGATATTTGCTGGTACATCTGTAGTACATTTGCAGGCTAAAATGTATCTGTCCGTTGCACACAATGAAAAAAAATGACAACTTTTTAGACGGTCCCTATCTTGTTATAGCCACTACATTGGATATTCAGTGGATGTTCACCAGTAAGTATGCCACTAATGCTCGATTGTGAAAAATGTAGTAGGTTGAGAATCATGTCGCTGAATAGAATTAACCAAAAATTACTTTATTTGCACATTAAATTAGAAAGTTATAGTACCCGGAAGTCTGAATATGTAAATATAAAACCAACTTTCCAACACACTTCACACTACACACTGCACACTACACAATTGAGATATACAGTGTGAAATAAGGACAAATGCATGGAGAATTAATCAGTTCTATATAAAACACAACTCAATATAAACGAACGCATAAGCTGTTCCCCAACAAGTTCATGGTTACATATACAAAACAGTGATTTACGTGTTTTGATTACTTTTAAGGGGGGCATGGTGGCTTAGTGGGTAGCACGTTCGCCTCACACCTCCAGGGTCGGGGTTCGATTCCCGCCTCCGCCTTGTGTGCGCGGAGTTTGCATGTTCTCCCCGTGCCTCGGGGGTTTCCTCCGGGTACTCCGGTTTCCTTCCCCGGTCCAAAGACATGCATGGTAGGTTGATTGCCATCTCTGGAAAATTGTCCGTAGTGTGTGATTGCGTGAGTGAATGAGAGTGTGTTGGCACTCCATCCAGGGTGTATCCTGCCTTGATGCCCGATGACGCCTGAGATAGGCACAGGCTCCCCGTGACCCGAGGTAGTTCGGAAAAAGCGGTAGAAAATGAATGAATGAATGAATGAATACTTTTAAACTGATAATTCTCAGCGTGTTTAAAACGTGCACCTTCTCCACATCATGTCTGGTTACCTCTGCTTTGAGCGGGCCCTATTCCACATGATAAAAACCTTTTGTCATACAGATGGCGCTGTTCCCATTTATGCATCATGTAATCTTTTTACCCTCCGTTACACATGCACTCTCACACTTTATGTAAGTGACGTGACATACGGCTAAGTAGTGACCTATACTCAGAAATCGTTCTCTGCTTTTAACCCATCCAAAGTGCACAAACACACACCGTGAACACACACCCGATCTGTCATATATTGTGTATTCATATTTAATACTCCTACTGTCTATATTGTCTCACATCGTCTGTCTTGTCTTGTTTAATCCAAGCTATATGTATGTTATTTATATCTGTACTTTTCAGAGTCACAAACAGCTGGAACCAAATTCCTTGTGTGTGTCATCATCAACACAATTGGTCGCTAAACCTGGTTCTGATTCGGTAGACGCGCGCGCTATCGTTCTAATTCTCGAACTCGCACACCCCCGTTTTATCGTGCACAGTGGTACAGTCCAGTGCTACAGGCGCTTATTGCTCAGGTGCGTGTGATTGAGGGGAGCGGCGTTAAGATGGCGTTTGGGAAAACTGGCCGTTATCTCATGAATATTACTAATCAAACGGACACTTATTTTACACTGCTGATTCTCTTCGGCATCGCATGCGGTAGGTGATATTATTATCAATGCTGTTGTTACTATTTATTATTAGTAGTATAAAATTATTATTATTATTATTATTATTATTATTATTATTATTATTATTATTATTAATGTACCTCTGGCTTGTTAAAGTTCTTACAAAAATGTTAGACATATCACAGAAAACTTTAGCAGGTCAGTAACTACATAGTTAATAACCTGTTTAAGTAGAGCATCTTCCATACTATAAATGAGTTATGTTACTATAGAAATGGTAACACATTAGAAGATATGATATAATATTGTAAAGTCATTATATAACAATGACGAATGCTGAAACATTTTTTGTTTCTGATCCCAAGCTAAAGAGGCTATGAAGGAAAAACTAGGTTAAATACTTATAAATGTTTTTTTAAAAGACATTATTGTTATACAAACAGCCAATAGAACCAAATTCCTTGTGTGTCAACACACTTGGCCAATAAACTGATTCTGATTTTTGCTGTAATGCTGATTAGTAAAAATGCACAAAAAGTGTGAAACAAATTCATAACCTAGGTTATAACCCAGTGTAAGAAATAAAAAAATGTTTAAAAATAAGACGCTGATACAAGAACAAGAAGTTTATTCCAGTATAGTAGTGACAAAATACATGTACATGTTCATCAGAGTCAGTAAGAACCCAGAGCAAATCCTGCTCAAGCATTTTATATTGTTTTCCCTTTTTGTAGTTTAAATGAGGTTCCGCTTTGAATATGTATTGAGCGTAAGAACTGAGTGTCTCCCAAATGGCTGGGCTACACCTTGTTGTCTAGCCGGATGTCTTTAAATGTTAATCATGGTCACGTACACCTTGTCTTCTTGTATTGTTACAATTGTTATCAACCAAATGGTCACTTTAAATGGTAACTGCAGTCATGTAGACCCTTTGTTCATATTGATCCTTGATGTCCTGCTGCCGCTCCCATCCTAACGATTGAATCAAATTTATACGTTTAGAGTCCTAAACGTATTACCTTATGATACATAACCCTTTTTAGGAATGAGCTCTTTTAGATGTGTATCTTGGAATGGAATTTGGGTGCAGATATCTGTAATTTCTTACACCAGCTAGAATTGGAACTGCCAGCATTATATTAGATTTATATAACAACCCAACTAGCATTTATTTATTTCTTTGAGATGGAACAAGTTTAACAGTATTAGCCAAGGCTGAAATATTAAAAAGCCTGTCTTGCTAAAATTGGCAGGGTAGCTAACAATAACTATTTAACATCATGTTTGCTTGTGATTTATGGAAGATTTATGGATTTACTTGCTGGTGTAATTACAGTAGAACCATGTTTTACAGCCATGATACAGCCGTGTTCACTATGCAGTCTATTATCATTGCAGTTAAACGTTAAGCTGTTTAAATCTTTGTTCATGCAAATGTACCAATATAATCATCTCCCTCCTCTGTACATGTCCAAACCATCTCAATCTAGTCTCTCTACAACTTTGCTCATCACCCTTGTAGCGATTTTGGCTCGCGAAGCAAGGTAAATATTTATAAGTAATTGTAATGTGTTATAGTGACTCTAAATATTCTAATCTAAGTTGAAATTTACGGTAATGGAATTAACATTACACTTATTTGGTATGTTCATCTGCCGAACAGGCCGTGTAACCTTTATTGATTCTATGAAGGAGGTATCTTCTTAATAGAGCATGTAGTTCAGACCAGATGTTGCAGGTACCTTAATTTGTGAGCGATACTCAGAGACGATTACTTATTTGGCACAAAATTATGGCATTTAATGAATGAGACAAACACAACATAAAACTAACTACACAAACAAACAAAAGAAATAGGGAAAATGAAGATGAAAATAAAATAAAACAAAAGAAATTAAAATTGGAGAAAGGGAGGAAGAGACTGGAAAGAAGAAACTAGAGAAAGGAAGGAAAGAAATGGCAAGCTTAGACTTCAAAATTAAATCACACCCTAACTGGGAAATCGTCATAGAAACTTAAATTCACCTTAAGATTCAATGAATTATTCAATGAATTTTACTTTTATTTTATTCAATGAAAAGATTCAATGAAGATTACTAGGGTGGGGTCAGACGTTCTTCCAAGTTCTCCTGAAGATCAGAGCAGTTGTCGTTCTTGGAAGTAAAGCTTGCTGGAACTTCTTTGAAGGAAGATGGAGTTGTCTTGAAGCTGTTCCGAAAGTCTGACCACGGATTAGTGGTGTTTGTGACAATTTAAAGGTCGCTTACTCCACCCATCTTTGGGGAGATGACCAATACTTCGGTCAAGGTTTTGGAGGGAAAAGCTCCCTTTGTTTCAGGCGTTTGTGGCCGTGGTTTAGCTATCAAACTTTTAGATGACTTTAAAGTTTTATCCAGGGTGTATTAAGATGGTATGGTGCCTTTCGTGCTCAAATAAAATACACCATTGTTTGAAAAACGAGTAACCGATAATTTTGTGGTCATTTGGATACTAAACATGAAGGGTAATGATGGTATAAAGACAGCGGTACATTACATACACAGATCAGTAATCGAAGGGTAACTGATGTTAATACGGTATTGTGTTCTTATAAAGACAAAGAAACAAAAATGAAACATAAAACAAAATGCACTTTCATTAGGGAAGTAAAAAGAAAATGATAGCTTCGCATACATCCTGACATCAGACCTTAAAGGGGCATACGGCATTAGAACAGGTATACATTAACATGCCATGATCAGTAATTAGAGTATAACTGATTTTAAAATACAATGTTGTTTTCTGACACATGAATAAAATACACCCTTGTCAGGAAATTAAGAAGCAAATAATTTTAAGTCAGGCAAGCCTTAAAAGAAAACACATTACAAAAAGGGTTATAAGAATGAGAACCTTAGAGTACTTTATCTTCGGTTTTATTAGTAAAAGGAATGTCTCATTGTGTTGTGTGTGTGTGTGTGTGTGTGTTTGTGTGTGTGTGTGTGTGTGTTCTGGTTTAGGGCCCTATGAGTTCAATCAGAGAAGGCGCATGGGGTTATCTGGTCTTTGTGTAGGCTCCAGACATTCTGGAGCCAGTTGTGGGTGTAGCCCTCAATAAAATCGTAAAACTGAGTGCTCATCGGTTAATTGAGGAGTAGATGTTGAAATTTAGGGTGCCTGGGACATGAAATCTAAAATGACCGGTAACAGATGCTACACCCTTGTTCTTAAAGATCGGCACTACAACACTTCTCCTTCATTCTTCAGGCATCTTCTTACTCTCAAAAATCCTGTTGAACAATCTAGATAGAACCTCCACTGCTCTCTCATAGATACTTCCACACCTCCACAGGTATGTCAATTGGACCAACAGACTTTCACTTTTGATTCTCCTCAGATCCTTCCTCACCTCATACTTTATAATCTTTGCTATTTCCTGCTCTACTCTTCCCCCTCATTTATCAGCTCTTCAAAATACCCCTTCCATCTTTTCTGCACACTCTCCTCAAATGTTAGCACCTTCTCATCTCTATCTTTAATCACCCTTATCTGTTGCACATCCTTTCCTTCTCTATCTCTTTCTCACTAATCTTTCTTGCCTTTCCTTGTGTCTAACCTGGCATATCTGTTTGGCCTTCGTCACGTCCCTCTTCACTCTGTGCTGTAATTCTTTGTAATCCTGTCTACATCTCACTTCTTTTTAGTTAGCCTCTTCCTCTGAATGCTGCCCTGTACTTTCTCATTCCACCACCATGTGTCCTTATCTTCTTTTCTCCTACCAGATGACACACCTTGCACTCTCCTACCTGTCTCCCTGATCATTTCTGCTGTAGTTTCCCAGTCATCTGGAAGCCCTTCCTGACCACCCAAAGCCTGTCTCAGCTTCTGTCTGAATCCCTCATGACATTCTTCCTTTTTTAACTTCCACCCCTTGGTCTTCTTTCCTATCTTTCCTCTTCTCTTCTTCTTGACCACCAGAGACATCCTACACATCACCACCCGATGCTGGCTACACTCTCTCCGACCACCGCTTTGCAGTCACTAATCTCTCTCAGATAACCTCGTCTATATAGAATGTAGTCTACCTGTGTACTCCTACCTCCACTCTTATATGTAACTCTATGTTCCTCTCTCTTCAGGAGATAAGTGTTAACTAAAGCTATTCCATCTGCTTAGCAAAGTCCACCACCATCTCTCTGGGTTCCTTTCCTTAACACCAAACCTGTCCATCACCTCCTCATCACCCCTGTTCCCTCACCAACATGTCTGTGAAGTCTGCTCCAATCACTACTCTCTCCCATCTGATAATACTCTCCATCACCTCATCTTTCCCTTCTCTTCTAACTCACAGACTACTTGTGGATCATAAGCACTGACCACATTCAATATCACCCCTTTAATTTCTAACTACAAACTGATGACCCTGTCTGACACGCATCTTTTAGAATCACTCCTACCCCATTTCTTTTCCTATCCACACCATAATAAATCAGTTTGTATCCCCCTCCAATAATTCAATTCAAGTTTATTTGTAAGGCGCTTTTTACAGTGACATCGTCTCAAAGCAGCTTTACAGAACATAAACATAGAACAAAAGGTTAATATAAAGAATAATATAAAGATTAATATAATACAAAATTCAAGATTAATATTAGATATATTTAAATGTCTTTGTATTTATCCTACAGTAAATGAGCAAGTCTGAGGTGACTCAGGTGACTGTGGGGAGGAAAAACCCCCTTAGATGGTAAAGGAAGAAACCTTGAGAGGAACCAGACTCAAAGAGGAACCTCATCCTCATATGGGTGACACTGGGGGTGTGATTATAAATATACAGTCTGATAAATGTTTTATTGATGCAAAAGACCACATGTAGTTCACATCTCCTGTTTAGTATCACAGAGTCTAACTGGAGCTGGTAGATCTCTAAATGCCTCAGGATTCTCACAGAGTCGGCCTCATTTCTGGATGCCTTGGGATGGGTAGAAAGAGAATAGCAGTGGAGAGGGATTAATGTAGCTGCTTTTCCTAATATTGGCAAGCATACTACATACGTTGCTCCCCTTCCACCTGGTCTCCTGTACACACAGTATATCTGCCTTCCTTCTCTCCATCATGTCCACCAGCTCTCTACCTTTCCCTGTCATTGTACTAACAATAAGGGTGTCTATTGTCAGACCTATAGACCTGCCTTTCCTCTTCTCTCTGTCTACGAACCCTTCTCCCCATCTTCTTCCTCGCCAACAGTGGCCCAATTTTCGCCAGCACCCTGTAGATCATCAGAGCCGGTTGCGGTCGTTGTTAACCTGGGCTTTGAACAATCCCGTTTGGAATTCCCATTTGCGATTTGCATGTTTAAGAACCCCTTCCTGACACAATCCTCATTTTTTTCCAGGTTTGGGACCAGCACAGACGTCACTGGCTTACAACCACTGTGGCTAAATTAGCCACATATAATCAAATGACTATAAATAATAGGTGAATAATATCTTATCATTGGTTAATGCCTCTGCCTTAGGTGTGTCTGGATTTCAGGTGCTGGTGCCCCCCAAGATAAATGGTGAGCTGGGGATGAGTGCGGTTCTGAGCTGCAGGATTCAACTGGACGTCGGCCAGAGTCTGACGCAGTCCTCATGGGAGAGGCGCCTGCCGTCTGGCTGGGTCACCGTGGCCGTCTACAACCCCAATTTAGGCATCTCAATCCAGCCTGAGTATGAACACCGTATGGTCTACCGCAAGCCTTCCATCCATGATTCCACCATCATACTGAATGATTTAAGATTCTCAGATGTTGGCGACTATAAGTGCAAGGCGACAACTTTTTCTTTGGTCATCGAAAGAGCCTTCACCACTCTCAGCATTCTCTGTGAGTTTTAAAGTTGTTTTTTTTTTCTTTTTCTTTAAAGTTCTCCTTCTGACTAGTGTAATAGCATTGTGGACATTTTGACAGCTGTTATCTGTTTAGAAACTGAAATGATTTGTATATATCAAACACGTAGCTGTCTATCGTTGACATTCACACAGCAATTGTGAATTCTGAGAGTTTAGATGTTTTATAAGCAAGCTTTAATTTGAAACTTTTTACATCTGATGTCTATTTAGGACTATTTGATGTGACACAGTCGAATGAGTTAAATAAAATCGAATTCAATTGAATTAGACCAATGCCAAAATATTTATATATTTTGGCATTGGTCTAATTCAATTGAATTCGATTTTATTTGTATAGGGCTTTTAACAATGGACATCGTCTCAAAGCAGCTTTACAGAACGTAAACATAGAACAAAAATGTACCATTATACAAAGATTAATATAACAAAAATGTAAGATTAATATTAGACTTATACTTAAATGTGATTGTATATATCCACAATGAAAGTATTATTGAAACCTAACAAATTAGTCACCAAAGAAAATAGTTTACTGTACATAGCCCTACATCAATGTTCAAAATGATGCCCACAATCCATCCAGATATATTGTGAATGTATGTATTTATATTGTATCCTTTTGGTGTTTTTCACAGCTAATTGGTTAAATTTGGCTTTTAACAATAATCAGACAATTATCTATAATCTCTAGAATCAGGCGACGATTTTTCATTTTAATTTTTTTATTTACTTGAGACCTAAAACTCGAACTGCTGCAGTAGATACAGAACGTAGCTTAATGTAATAAAGTTAACATTCACACCATTAGATAAGTTTAGACAAGTTCATGTGATAAATATCTGGATGTAGTTGGAATTAACATTCTATTTTTATTTGTCTAAACCTCCTCCGTTCCACCCTCCTCCCTCCTTTTATTAGCTCCTGTTTCCATCACCATTAAGCCTCCTACCACCCCTGTGCTCCATCTTAATCCCAAGATCTCTACCACTGCAGTGACTGGCAATAAGCAGCGACTCCTGTTCACCTTCCCGGCCCAAAAGCCACTGAACGAATACACCCTGTGCATCATTGTGGGTGCGCTGGTAAGTGGAGCTCTTTTCCTGTTGTTGCTGGTTCTCTGTGTGGTTTGCTACAAGCGGTGGCGATGCAATTTCCGTGGAGAATACAACACCAAGCAGAACCTGGCACCTTCAGACATGCAGGGAGCACAGTCACCTCCACCACACAAGCTTCACATCAACACCAATGCTGCAGACAGGGCCAGTCCTGACACCAAGCTTGAACCCTGCCAGGACATCAATGGTGCCATCCTCTCCGAAAATGATCGAGAGGAGCTGGGTGGTTTTGAGCTGGACAGATCCTCGAAGGAAGGCAGTAGAGCTTTGCGACAGGACAACACACACCAAAACCTCCACAACCACAAACTGCACCAGAGCTACCAACCTAACCACCACCCAACCACCCAGCTGAACCACCAACCAGACCACCAGAGCTTCCTCTGCACCTTAAACAAACACAGGAGCTCGATGGAGCCTGAGTTCTGCACATGCACTCATGTTATAGAAAACGGCTCTCCCTTACTGCCGGAAGACTGCAATTACACTGACTTTGTGTTGCACACAGATGGCTCCATTATATCCCGTTGGGAATTGCATGTCTAACTAGGGTGGTACTGCAGAAACTGACTGCTTAATATGAACTATTATATTTTATATCATTTACCATAAAATAATGTCAAAAAACCTTTTTTTCCTAGATTTCTGACATAAACACACTGTGTTCACAAATCAGATTATGGAGTATTAATCATATTTTTATCAACATATATGAACTATTATATTTTATATTTCAAATCAAATAATGTAAAAAAGCTTTTGTCCTAGATTTCTGACATAAACACACTGTGTCCTATCATGTTTCTTGGAAACAAGATGAAACGGCCCATTTCAAGCTTGTCAGATGTGTGCTTATGTAAGGATTCACTAAAAAGCATTAAAGCAGCTAGAGCGCTGAGACTGGGGCAAACTGCTTTTCAGCTCGTGAGAAACACTTTTGTACGTGCATGCAGGGATTCACTAAAAACAGATGCTATCTACGATTGCATGAACATGATCATAACCACACACAAATCATCAGATTTTCGAGTGTTAACCATATTTTTATCAACATATTTGCCTTTAATATAAACTATTATATTTTATGTCATTTAGCATAAAATAATGTAAAAACGCATTTTTCCTAGATTTCTGACATAAACACACTGTGTCCTATCATGTTTCTTGGAAACAAGATGTAACGGCCCATTTCAAGCTTGTCAGATGTGTGCTTATGTAAGGTTTCTATAGAAAGGCGCTAGAGCGCTGAGACTGCGGCAAACTGCTTTTCAGCTCGTGAGAAACACTTTTGTACATGCATGCAGGGATTCACTTTAAACACATGCAGATCATATCAAACACAAATCAGATTATGGAGTATTAATCATATTTTTATCAACATATATATTTTATATTTTATATATTATTTATATTATATTTTATATTATTTCAAATCAAATAATGTAAAAAAGCTTTTGTCCGAGATTTCTGACACAAACACACTGTGTCCTATCATGTTTCTTGGAAACAAGATGAAACGGCCCATTTCAAGCTTGTCAGATGTGTGCATATGTAAGGTTTCACGAAAAAGCATTAAAGAAAGGCGCTAGAGCGTTGTGACTGCGGCAAACTGCTTTTCAGCTCGTGAGAAACACTTTTGTACGTGCATGCAGGGATTCACTAAAAACACATGCTGATATCTACGATTGCATGAAAATGATCATAACCACACACAAATCATCAGATTTTCGAGTGTTAATCATATTTTCATCAACATATTGGCCTTTAAGATGAACTATTATATTTTAGATCATTTACCATAAAATAATGTAAAAAAGCTTTTTTCCTAGATTTCTGACATAAACACACTGTGTCCTATCATGTTTCATGGAAACAAGGTGAAACAGCCCATTTCAAGCTTGTCATATGTGTGCTTATGTAAGGTTTCACGAAAAACGCATTAAAGAAAGGCGCTGAGACTGGGGCAAACTGCTTTTCAGCTCGTGAGAAACACTTTTGTACGTGCATGCAGGGATTCACTAAAAACACATGCTATCTACGATTGCATGAACATGATCATAACCACACACAAATCATCAGATTTTCGAGTGTTAACCATATTTTTATCAACATATTTGCCTTTAATATAAACTATTATATTTTATGTCATTTAGCATAAAATAATGTAAAAACGCATTTTTCCTAGATTTCTGACATAAACACACTGTGTCCTATCATGTTTCTTGGAAACAAGATGTAACGGCCCATTTCAAGCTTGTCAGATGTGTGCTTATGTAAGGTTTCTATAGAAAGGCGCTAGAGCGCTGAGACTGCGGCAAACTGCTTTTCAGCTCGTGAGAAACACTTTTGTACATGCATGCAGGGATTCACCTTAAACACATCAAACACAAATCAGATTATGGAGTATTAATCATATTTTTATCAACATACTATTATATATATATATATATATATATATATATATATTTTATATTTCAAATCAAATAATGTAAAAAAGCTTTTGTTCGAGATTTCTGACACAAACAACCTGTGTCCTATCATGTTTCATGGAAACAAGATGAAACGGCCCATTTCAAGCTTGTCAGATGTGTGCATATGTAAGGTTTCAAGAAAAAGCATTAAAGAAAGCTGCTAGAGCACTGAGACTGCGGCAAACTGCTTTTCAGCTAGTGAGAAACACTTTTGTACGTGCATGCAGGGATTCACTAAAAACACATGCTGATATCTACGATTGCATGAAAATGATCATAACCACACACAAATCATCAGATTTTCGAGTGTTAACCATATTTTTATCAACATATATATTTTATATTTCATATATTATTTCTATTATATTTTATATCATTTAGCATAAAATAATGTAAAAACGCTTTTTTCCTAGATTTCTGACATAAACACACTGTGTCCTATCATGTTTCATGGAAACAAGATGTAACAGCCCATTTCAAGCTTGTCAGATGTGTGCTTATGTAAGGTTTCTAAAGAAAGCCGCTAGATCGCTGAGACTGCGGCAAACTGCTTTTCAGCTCGTGTACATGCATGCAGGGATTCACTTTAAACACATGCAGATCATATCAAACACAAATCAGATTATGGAGTATTAATCATATTTTTATCAACATATATATTTTATATTTTATATATTATTTATATTATATTTTATATTATTTCAAATCAAATAATGTAAAAAAGCTTTTGTCCGAGATTTCTGACACAAACACACTGTGTCCTATCATGTTTCTTGGAAACAAGATGAAACGGCCCATTTCAAGCTTGTCAGATGTGTGCATATGTAAGGTTTCACGAAAAAGCATTAAAGAAAGGCGCTAGAGCGTTGTGACTGCGGCAAACTGCTTTTCAGCTCGTGAGAAACACTTTTGTACGTGCATGCAGGGATTCACTAAAAACACATGCTGATATCTACGATTGCATGAAAATGATCATAACCACACACAAATCATCAGATTTTCGAGTGTTAATCATATTTTCATCAACATATTGGCCTTTAAGATGAACTATTATATTTTAGATCATTTACCATAAAATAATGTAAAAAAGCTTTTTTCCTAGATTTCTGACATAAACACACTGTGTCCTATCATGTTTCATGGAAACAAGGTGAAACAGCCCATTTCAAGCTTGTCATATGTGTGCTTATGTAAGGTTTCACGAAAAACGCATTAAAGAAAGGCGCTGAGACTGGGGCAAACTGCTTTTCAGCTCGTGAGAAACACTTTTGTACGTGCATGCACGGATTCACTAAAAACACATGCTGATATCTACGATTGCATGAAAATGATCATAACCACACACAAATCATCAGATTTTCGAGTGTTAATCATATTTTCATCAACATATTGGCCTTTAAAATTAACGATTATGTTTTATGTCATTTAGCATAAAATAATGTAAAAACGCTTTTTTCCTAGATTTCTGACATAAACACACTGTGTCCTATCATGTTTCTTGGAAACAAGATGAAACGGCCCATTTCAAGCTTGTCATATGTGTGCTTATGTAAGGTTTCTAAAGAAAGCCGCTAGAGCGCTGAGACTGCGGCAAACTGCTTTTCAGCTCGTGAGAAACACTTTTGTACGTGCATGCAGGGATTCACTAAAAACACATGCTATCTACGATTGCATGAACATGATCATAACCACACACAAATCATCAGATTTTCGAGTGTTAACCATATTTTTATCAACATATTTGCCTTTAATATAAACTATTATATTTTATGTCATTTAGCATAAAATAATGTAAAAACGCATTTTTCCTAGATTTCTGACATAAACACACTGTGTCCTATCATGTTTCTTGGAAACAAGATGTAACGGCCCATTTCAAGCTTGTCAGATGTGTGCTTATGTAAGGTTTCTATAGAAAGGCGCTAGAGCGCTGAGACTGCGGCAAACTGCTTTTCAGCTCGTGAGAAACACTTTTGTACATGCATGCAGGGATTCACCTTAAACACATCAAACACAAATCAGATTATGGAGTATTAATCATATTTTTATCAACATACTATTATATATATATATATATATATATATATATATATTTTATATTTCAAATCAAATAATGTAAAAAAGCTTTTGTTCGAGATTTCTGACACAAACAACCTGTGTCCTATCATGTTTCATGGAAACAAGATGAAACGGCCCATTTCAAGCTTGTCAGATGTGTGCATATGTAAGGTTTCAAGAAAAAGCATTAAAGAAAGCTGCTAGAGCACTGAGACTGCGGCAAACTGCTTTTCAGCTAGTGAGAAACACTTTTGTACGTGCATGCAGGGATTCACTAAAAACACATGCTGATATCTACGATTGCATGAAAATGATCATAACCACACACAAATCATCAGATTTTCGAGTGTTAATCATATTTTTATCAACATATTGGCCTTTAATATGAACTATTATATTTTATATTTCAAATCAAATAATGTAATAAAGCTTTTGTCCAAGATTTCTGACACAATCACAGAAACAAGAGAAACGGCCCATTCTTGGAAACAAGATGAAACGGCCCATTTCAAGCTTGTCAGATGTGTGCATATGTAAGGTTTCACGAAAAAGCATTAAAGAAAGGCGCTAGAGCGTTGTGACTGCGGCAAACTGCTTTTCAGCTCGTGAGAAACACTTTTGGACGTGCATGCAGGGATTCACTAAAAACACTTGCTGATATCTACGATTGCATGAAAATGATCATAACCACACACAAATCATCAGATTTTCGAGTGTTAACCATATTTTTATCAACATATATATTTTATATTTCATATATTATTTCTATTATATTTTATATCATTTAGCATAAAATAATGTAAAAACGCTTTTTTCCTAGATTTCTGACATAAACACACTGTGTCCTATCATGTTTCATGGAAACAAGATGTAACAGCCCATTTCAAGCTTGTCAGATGTGTGCTTATGTAAGGTTTCTAAAGAAAGCCGCTAGATCGCTGAGACTGCGGCAAACTGCTTTTCAGCTCGTGTACATGCATGCAGGGATTCACTTTAAACACATGCAGATCATATCAAACACAAATCAGATTATGGAGTATTAATCATATTTTTATCAACATATATATTTTATATTTTATATATTATTTATATTATATTTTATATTATTTCAAATCAAATAATGTAAAAAAGCTTTTGTCCGAGATTTCTGACACAAACACACTGTGTCCTATCATGTTTCTTGGAAACAAGATGAAACGGCCCATTTCAAGCTTGTCAGATGTGTGCATATGTAAGGTTTCACGAAAAAGCATTAAAGAAAGGCGCTAGAGCGTTGTGACTGCGGCAAACTGCTTTTCAGCTCGTGAGAAACACTTTTGTACGTGCATGCAGGGATTCACTAAAAACACATGCTGATATCTACGATTGCATGAAAATGATCATAACCACACACAAATCATCAGATTTTCGAGTGTTAATCATATTTTCATCAACATATTGGCCTTTAAGATGAACTATTATATTTTAGATCATTTACCATAAAATAATGTAAAAAAGCTTTTTTCCTAGATTTCTGACATAAACACACTGTGTCCTATCATGTTTCATGGAAACAAGGTGAAACAGCCCATTTCAAGCTTGTCATATGTGTGCTTATGTAAGGTTTCACGAAAAACGCATTAAAGAAAGGCGCTGAGACTGGGGCAAACTGCTTTTCAGCTCGTGAGAAACACTTTTGTACGTGCATGCAGGGATTCACTAAAAACACATGCTGATATCTACGATTGCATGAAAATGATCATAACCACACACAAATCATCAGATTTTCGAGTGTTAATCATATTTTCATCAACATATTGGCCTTTAAAATTAACGATTATGTTTTATGTCATTTAGCATAAAATAATGTAAAAACGCTTTTTTCCTAGATTTCTGACATAAACACACTGTGTCCTATCATGTTTCTTGGAAACAAGATGAAACGGCCCATTTCAAGCTTGTCATATGTGTGCTTATGTAAGGTTTCTAAAGAAAGCCGCTAGAGCGCTGAGACTGCGGCAAACTGCTTTTCAGCTCGTGAGAAACACTTTTGTACGTGCATGCAGGGATTCACTAAAAACACATGCTATCTACGATTGCATGAACATGATCATAACCACACACAAATCATCAGATTTTCGAGTGTTAACCATATTTTTATCAACATATTTGCCTTTAATATAAACTATTATATTTTATGTCATTTAGCATAAAATAATGTAAAAACGCATTTTTCCTAGATTTCTGACATAAACACACTGTGTCCTATCATGTTTCTTGGAAACAAGATGTAACGGCCCATTTCAAGCTTGTCAGATGTGTGCTTATGTAAGGTTTCTATAGAAAGGCGCTAGAGCGCTGAGACTGCGGCAAACTGCTTTTCAGCTCGTGAGAAACACTTTTGTACATGCATGCAGGGATTCACCTTAAACACATCAAACACAAATCAGATTATGGAGTATTAATCATATTTTTATCAACATACTATTATATATATATATATATATATATATATATATATATATATATATTTTATATTTCAAATCAAATAATGTAAAAAAGCTTTTGTTCGAGATTTCTGACACAAACAACCTGTGTCCTATCATGTTTCATGGAAACAAGGTGAAACAGCCCATTTCAAGCTTGTCATATGTGTGCTTATGTAAGGTTTCACGAAAAACGCATTAAAGAAAGGCGCTGAGACTGGGGCAAACTGCTTTTCAGCTCGTGAGAAACACTTTTGTACGTGCATGCACGGATTCACTAAAAACACATGCTGATATCTACGATTGCATGAAAATGATCATAACCACACACAAATCATCAGATTTTCGAGTGTTAATCATATTTTCATCAACATATTGGCCTTTAAGATGAACTATTATATTTTAGATCATTTACCATAAAATAATGTAAAAAAGCTTTTTTCCTAGATTTCTGACATAAACACACTGTGTCCTATCATGTTTCTTGGAAACAAGATGTAACGGCCCATTTCAAGCTTGTCAGATGTGTGCTTATGTAAGGTTTCTATAGAAAGGCGCTAGAGCACTGAGACTGCGGCAAACTGCTTTTCAGCTCGTGAGAAACACTTTTGTACATGCATGCAGGGATTCACCTTAAACACATCAAACACAAATCAGATTATGGAGTATTAATCATATTTTTATCAACATACTATTATATATATATATATATATATATATTTTATATTTCAAATCAAATAATGTAAAAAAGCTTTTGTTCGAGATTTCTGACACAAACAACCTGTGTCCTATCATGTTTCATGGAAACAAGATGAAACGGCCCATTTCAAGCTTGTCAGATGTGTGCATATGTAAGGTTTCAAGAAAAAGCATTAAAGAAAGCTGCTAGAGCACTGAGACTGCGGCAAACTGCTTTTCAGCTAGTGAGAAACACTTTTGTACGTGCATGCAGGGATTCACTAAAAACACATGCTGATATCTACGATTGCATGAAAATGATCATAACCACACACAAATCATCAGATTTTCGAGTGTTAATCATATTTTTATCAACATATTGGCCTTTAATATGAACTATTATATTTTATATTTCAAATCAAATAATGTAATAAAGCTTTTGTCCAAGATTTCTGACACAATCACAGAAACAAGAGAAACGGCCCATTCTTGGAAACAAGATGAAACGGCCCATTTCAAGCTTGTCAGATGTGTGCATATGTAAGGTTTCACGAAAAAGCATTAAAGAAAGGCGCTAGAGCGTTGTGACTGCGGCAAACTGCTTTTCAGCTCGTGAGAAACACTTTTGTACGTGCATGCAGGGATTCACTAAAAACACATGCTGATATCTACGATTGCATGAAAATGATCATAACCACACACAAATCATCAGATTTTCGAGTGTTAATCATATTTTCATCAACATATTGGCCTTTAAGATGAACTATTATATTTTAGATCATTTACCATAAAATAATGTAAAAAAGCTTTTTTCCTAGATTTCTGACATAAACACACTGTGTCCTATCATGTTTCATGGAAACAAGGTGAAACAGCCCATTTCAAGCTTGTCATATGTGTGCTTATGTAAGGTTTCACGAAAAACGCATTAAAGAAAGGCGCTGAGACTGGGGCAAACTGCTTTTCAGCTCGTGAGAAACACTTTTGTACGTGCATGCAGGGATTCACTAAAAACACATGCTGATATCTACGATTGCATGAAAATGATCATAACCACACACAAATCATCAGATTTTCGAGTGTTAATCATATTTTCATCAACATATTGGCCTTTAAAATTAACGATTATGTTTTATGTCATTTAGCATAAAATAATGTAAAAACGCTTTTTTCCTAGATTTCTGACATAAACACACTGTGTCCTATCATGTTTCTTGGAAACAAGATGAAACGGCCCATTTCAAGCTTGTCATATGTGTGCTTATGTAAGGTTTCTAAAGAAAGCCGCTAGAGCGCTGAGACTGCGGCAAACTGCTTTTCAGCTCGTGAGAAACACTTTTGTACGTGCATGCAGGGATTCACTAAAAACACATGCTATCTACGATTGCATGAACATGATCATAACCACACACAAATCATCAGATTTTCGAGTGTTAACCATATTTTTATCAACATATTTGCCTTTAATATAAACTATTATATTTTATGTCATTTAGCATAAAATAATGTAAAAACGCATTTTTCCTAGATTTCTGACATAAACACACTGTGTCCTATCATGTTTCTTGGAAACAAGATGTAACGGCCCATTTCAAGCTTGTCAGATGTGTGCTTATGTAAGGTTTCTATAGAAAGGCGCTAGAGCGCTGAGACTGCGGCAAACTGCTTTTCAGCTCGTGAGAAACACTTTTGTACATGCATGCAGGGATTCACCTTAAACACATCAAACACAAATCAGATTATGGAGTATTAATCATATTTTTATCAACATACTATTATATATATATATATATATATATATATATATATATTTTATATTTCAAATCAAATAATGTAAAAAAGCTTTTGTTCGAGATTTCTGACACAAACAACCTGTGTCCTATCATGTTTCATGGAAACAAGATGAAACGGCCCATTTCAAGCTTGTCAGATGTGTGCATATGTAAGGTTTCAAGAAAAAGCATTAAAGAAAGCTGCTAGAGCACTGAGACTGCGGCAAACTGCTTTTCAGCTAGTGAGAAACACTTTTGTACGTGCATGCAGGGATTCACTAAAAACACATGCTGATATCTACGATTGCATGAAAATGATCATAACCACACACAAATCATCAGATTTTCGAGTGTTAATCATATTTTTATCAACATATTGGCCTTTAATATGAACTATTATATTTTATATTTCAAATCAAATAATGTAATAAAGCTTTTGTCCAAGATTTCTGACACAATCACAGAAACAAGAGAAACGGCCCATTCTTGGAAACAAGATGAAACGGCCCATTTCAAGCTTGTCAGATGTGTGCATATGTAAGGTTTCACGAAAAAGCATTAAAGAAAGGCGCTAGAGCGTTGTGACTGCGGCAAACTGCTTTTCAGCTCGTGAGAAACACTTTTGGACGTGCATGCAGGGATTCACTAAAAACACTTGCTGATATCTACGATTGCATGAAAATGATCATAACCACACACAAATCATCAGATTTTCGAGTGTTAACCATATTTTTATCAACATATATATTTTATATTTCATATATTATTTCTATTATATTTTATATCATTTAGCATAAAATAATGTAAAAACGCTTTTTTCCTAGATTTCTGACATAAACACACTGTGTCCTATCATGTTTCATGGAAACAAGATGTAACAGCCCATTTCAAGCTTGTCAGATGTGTGCTTATGTAAGGTTTCTAAAGAAAGCCGCTAGATCGCTGAGACTGCGGCAAACTGCTTTTCAGCTCGTGTACATGCATGCAGGGATTCACTTTAAACACATGCAGATCATATCAAACACAAATCAGATTATGGAGTATTAATCATATTTTTATCAACATATATATTTTATATTTTATATATTATTTATATTATATTTTATATTATTTCAAATCAAATAATGTAAAAAAGCTTTTGTCCGAGATTTCTGACACAAACACACTGTGTCCTATCATGTTTCTTGGAAACAAGATGAAACGGCCCATTTCAAGCTTGTCAGATGTGTGCATATGTAAGGTTTCACGAAAAAGCATTAAAGAAAGGCGCTAGAGCGTTGTGACTGCGGCAAACTGCTTTTCAGCTCGTGAGAAACACTTTTGTACGTGCATGCAGGGATTCACTAAAAACACATGCTGATATCTACGATTGCATGAAAATGATCATAACCACACACAAATCATCAGATTTTCGAGTGTTAATCATATTTTCATCAACATATTGGCCTTTAAGATGAACTATTATATTTTAGATCATTTACCATAAAATAATGTAAAAAAGCTTTTTTCCTAGATTTCTGACATAAACACACTGTGTCCTATCATGTTTCATGGAAACAAGGTGAAACAGCCCATTTCAAGCTTGTCATATGTGTGCTTATGTAAGGTTTCACGAAAAACGCATTAAAGAAAGGCGCTGAGACTGGGGCAAACTGCTTTTCAGCTCGTGAGAAACACTTTTGTACGTGCATGCAGGGATTCACTAAAAACACATGCTGATATCTACGATTGCATGAAAATGATCATAACCACACACAAATCATCAGATTTTCGAGTGTTAATCATATTTTCATCAACATATTGGCCTTTAAAATGAACTATTATATTTTATATCATTTAGCATAAAATAATGTAAAAACGCTTTTTTCCTAGATTTCTGACATAAACACACTGTGTCCTATCATGTTTCATGGAAACAAGGTGAAACAGCCCATTTCAAGCTTGTCATATGTGTGCTTATGTAAGGTTTCACGAAAAACGCATTAAAGAAAGGCGCTGAGACTGGGGCAAACTGCTTTTCAGCTCGTGAGAAACACTTTTGTACGTGCATGCAGGGATTCACTAAAAACACATGCTGATATCTACGATTGCATGAAAATGATCATAACCACACACAAATCATCAGATTTTCGAGTGTTAATCATATTTTCATCAACATATTGGCCTTTAAAATTAACGATTATGTTTTATGTCATTTAGCATAAAATAATGTAAAAACGCTTTTTTCCTAGATTTCTGACATAAACACACTGTGTCCTATCATGTTTCATGGAAACAAGGTGAAACAGCCCATTTCAAGCTTGTCATATGTGTGCTTATGTAAGGTTTCACGAAAAACGCATTAAAGAAAGGCGCTGAGACTGGGGCAAACTGCTTTTCAGCTCGTGAGAAACACTTTTGTACGTGCATGCAGGGATTCACTAAAAACACATGCTGATATCTACGATTGCATGAAAATGATCATAACCACACACAAATCATCAGATTTTCGAGTGTTAATCATATTTTCATCAACATATTGGCCTTTAAAATGAACTATTATATTTTATATCATTTAGCATAAAATAATGTAAAAACGCTTTTTTCCTAGATTTCTGACATAAACACACTGTGTCCTATCATGTTTCATGGAAACAAGGTGAAACAGCCCATTTCAAGCTTGTCATATATGTGCTTATGTAAGGTTTCTAAAGAAAGCCGCTAGAGCGCTGAGACTGCGGCAAACTGCTTTTCAGCTCGTGAGAAACACTTTTGTACGTGCATGCAGGGATTCACTAAAAACACATGCTATCTACGATTGCATGAACATGATCATAACCACACACAAATCATCAGATTTTCGAGTGTTAACCATATTTTTATCAACATATTTGCCTTTAATATAAACTATTATATTTTATGTCATTTAGCATAAAATAATGTAAAAACGCATTTTTCCTAGATTTCTGACATAAACACACTGTGTCCTATCATGTTTCTTGGAAACAAGATGTAACGGCCCATTTCAAGCTTGTCAGATGTGTGCTTATGTAAGGTTTCTATAGAAAGGCGCTAGAGCGCTGAGACTGCGGCAAACTGCTTTTCAGCTCGTGAGAAACACTTTTGTACATGCATGCAGGGATTCACCTTAAACACATCAAACACAAATCAGATTATGGAGTATTAATCATATTTTTATCAACATACTATTATATATATATATATATATATATATATATATATATATTTTATATTTCAAATCAAATAATGTAAAAAAGCTTTTGTTCGAGATTTCTGACACAAACAACCTGTGTCCTATCATGTTTCATGGAAACAAGATGAAACGGCCCATTTCAAGCTTGTCAGATGTGTGCATATGTAAGGTTTCAAGAAAAAGCATTAAAGAAAGCTGCTAGAGCACTGAGACTGCGGCAAACTGCTTTTCAGCTAGTGAGAAACACTTTTGTACGTGCATGCAGGGATTCACTAAAAACACATGCTGATATCTACGATTGCATGAAAATGATCATAACCACACACAAATCATCAGATTTTCGAGTGTTAATCATATTTTTATCAACATATTGGCCTTTAATATGAACTATTATATTTTATATTTCAAATCAAATAATGTAATAAAGCTTTTGTCCAAGATTTCTGACACAATCACAGAAACAAGAGAAACGGCCCATTCTTGGAAACAAGATGAAACGGCCCATTTCAAGCTTGTCAGATGTGTGCATATGTAAGGTTTCACGAAAAAGCATTAAAGAAAGGCGCTAGAGCGTTGTGACTGCGGCAAACTGCTTTTCAGCTCGTGAGAAACACTTTTGGACGTGCATGCAGGGATTCACTAAAAACACTTGCTGATATCTACGATTGCATGAAGATGATCATAACCACACACAAATCATCAGATTTTCGAGTGTTAACCATATTTTTATCAACATATATATTTTATATTTCATATATTATTTCTATTATATTTTATATCATTTAGCATAAAATAATGTAAAAACGCTTTTTTCCTAGATTTCTGACATAAACACACTGTGTCCTATCATGTTTCATGGAAACAAGATGTAACAGCCCATTTCAAGCTTGTCAGATGTGTGCTTATGTAAGGTTTCTAAAGAAAGCCGCTAGATCGCTGAGACTGCGGCAAACTGCTTTTCAGCTCGTGTACATGCATGCAGGGATTCACTTTAAACACATGCAGATCATATCAAACACAAATCAGATTATGGAGTATTAATCATATTTTTATCAACATATATATTTTATATTTTATATATTATTTATATTATATTTTATATTATTTCAAATCAAATAATGTAAAAAAGCTTTTGTCCGAGATTTCTGACACAAACACACTGTGTCCTATCATGTTTCTTGGAAACAAGATGAAACGGCCCATTTCAAGCTTGTCAGATGTGTGCATATGTAAGGTTTCACGAAAAAGCATTAAAGAAAGGCGCTAGAGCGTTGTGACTGCGGCAAACTGCTTTTCAGCTCGTGAGAAACACTTTTGTACGTGCATGCAGGGATTCACTAAAAACACATGCTGATATCTACGATTGCATGAAAATGATCATAACCACACACAAATCATCAGATTTTCGAGTGTTAATCATATTTTCATCAACATATTGGCCTTTAAGATGAACTATTATATTTTAGATCATTTACCATAAAATAATGTAAAAAAGCTTTTTTCCTAGATTTCTGACATAAACACACTGTGTCCTATCATGTTTCATGGAAACAAGGTGAAACAGCCCATTTCAAGCTTGTCATATGTGTGCTTATGTAAGGTTTCACGAAAAACGCATTAAAGAAAGGCGCTGAGACTGGGGCAAACTGCTTTTCAGCTCGTGAGAAACACTTTTGTACGTGCATGCAGGGATTCACTAAAAACACATGCTGATATCTACGATTGCATGAAAATGATCATAACCACACACAAATCATCAGATTTTCGAGTGTTAATCATATTTTCATCAACATATTGGCCTTTAAAATTAACGATTATGTTTTATGTCATTTAGCATAAAATAATGTAAAAACGCTTTTTTCCTAGATTTCTGACATAAACACACTGTGTCCTATCATGTTTCTTGGAAACAAGATGAAACGGCCCATTTCAAGCTTGTCATATGTGTGCTTATGTAAGGTTTCTAAAGAAAGCCGCTAGAGCGCTGAGACTGCGGCAAACTGCTTTTCAGCTCGTGAGAAACACTTTTGTACGTGCATGCAGGGATTCACTAAAAACACATGCTATCTACGATTGCATGAACATGATCATAACCACACACAAATCATCAGATTTTCGAGTGTTAACCATATTTTTATCAACATATTTGCCTTTAATATAAACTATTATATTTTATGTCATTTAGCATAAAATAATGTAAAAACGCATTTTTCCTAGATTTCTGACATAAACACACTGTGTCCTATCATGTTTCTTGGAAACAAGATGTAACGGCCCATTTCAAGCTTGTCAGATGTGTGCTTATGTAAGGTTTCTATAGAAAGGCGCTAGAGCGCTGAGACTGCGGCAAACTGCTTTTCAGCTCGTGAGAAACACTTTTGTACATGCATGCAGGGATTCACCTTAAACACATCAAACACAAATCAGATTATGGAGTATTAATCATATTTTTATCAACATACTATTATATATATATATATATATATATATATATTTTATATTTCAAATCAAATAATGTAAAAAAGCTTTTGTTCGAGATTTCTGACACAAACAACCTGTGTCCTATCATGTTTCATGGAAACAAGATGAAACGGCCCATTTCAAGCTTGTCAGATGTGTGCATATGTAAGGTTTCAAGAAAAAGCATTAAAGAAAGCTGCTAGAGCACTGAGACTGCGGCAAACTGCTTTTCAGCTAGTGAGAAACACTTTTGTACGTGCATGCAGGGATTCACTAAAAACACATGCTGATATCTACGATTGCATGAAAATGATCATAACCACACACAAATCATCAGATTTTCGAGTGTTAATCATATTTTTATCAACATATTGGCCTTTAATATGAACTATTATATTTTATATTTCAAATCAAATAATGTAATAAAGCTTTTGTCCAAGATTTCTGACACAATCACAGAAACAAGAGAAACGGCCCATTCTTGGAAACAAGATGAAACGGCCCATTTCAAGCTTGTCAGATGTGTGCATATGTAAGGTTTCACGAAAAAGCATTAAAGAAAGGCGCTAGAGCGTTGTGACTGCGGCAAACTGCTTTTCAGCTCGTGAGAAACACTTTTGTACGTGCATGCAGGGATTCACTAAAAACACATGCTGATATCTACGATTGCATGAAAATGATCATAACCACACACAAATCATCAGATTTTCGAGTGTTAATCATATTTTCATCAACATATTGGCCTTTAAGATGAACTATTATATTTTAGATCATTTACCATAAAATAATGTAAAAAAGCTTTTTTCCTAGATTTCTGACATAAACACACTGTGTCCTATCATGTTTCATGGAAACAAGGTGAAACAGCCCATTTCAAGCTTGTCATATGTGTGCTTATGTAAGGTTTCACGAAAAACGCATTAAAGAAAGGCGCTGAGACTGGGGCAAACTGCTTTTCAGCTCGTGAGAAACACTTTTGTACGTGCATGCACGGATTCACTAAAAACACATGCTGATATCTACGATTGCATGAAAATGATCATAACCACACACAAATCATCAGATTTTCGAGTGTTAATCATATTTTCATCAACATATTGGCCTTTAAGATGAACTATTATATTTTAGATCATTTACCATAAAATAATGTAAAAAAGCTTTTTTCCTAGATTTCTGACATAAACACACTGTGTCCTATCATGTTTCATGGAAACAAGGTGAAACGGCCCATTTCAAGCTTGTCATATGTGTGCTTATGTAAGGTTTCACGAAAAACGCATTAAAGAAAGGCGCTGAGACTGGGGCAAACTGCTTTTCAGCTCGTGAGAAACACTTTTGTACGTGCATGCAGGGATTCACTAAAAACACATGCTGATATCTACGATTGCATGAAAATGATCATAACCACACACAAATCATCAGATTTTCGAGTGTTAACCATATTTTTATCAACATATTTGCCTTTAATATAAACTATTATATTTTATGTCATTTAGCATAAAATAATGTAAAAACGCTTTTTTCCTAGATTTCTGACATAAACACACTGTGTCCTATCATGTTTCTTGGAAACAAGATGAAACGGCCCATTTCAAGCTTGTCATATGTGTGCTTATGTAAGGTTTCTAAAGAAAGCCGCTAGAGCGCTGAGACTGCGGCAAACTGCTTTTCAGCTCGTGAGAAACACTTTTGTACGTGCATGCAGGGATTCACTAAAAACACATGCTATCTACGATTGCATGAACATGATCATAACCACACACAAATCATCAGATTTTCGAGTGTTAACCATATTTTTATCAACATATTTGCCTTTAATATAAACTATTATATTTTATGTCATTTAGCATAAAATAATGTAAAAACGCATTTTTCCTAGATTTCTGACATAAACACACTGTGTCCTATCATGTTTCTTGGAAACAAGATGTAACGGCCCATTTCAAGCTTGTCAGATGTGTGCTTATGTAAGGTTTCTATAGAAAGGCGCTAGAGCGCTGAGACTGCGGCAAACTGCTTTTCAGCTCGTGAGAAACACTTTTGTACATGCATGCAGGGATTCACCTTAAACACATCAAACACAAATCAGATTATGGAGTATTAATCATATTTTTATCAACATACTATTATATATATATATATATATATATATATATATATATATTTTATATTTCAAATCAAATAATGTAAAAAAGCTTTTGTTCGAGATTTCTGACACAAACAACCTGTGTCCTATCATGTTTCATGGAAACAAGATGAAACGGCCCATTTCAAGCTTGTCAGATGTGTGCATATGTAAGGTTTCAAGAAAAAGCATTAAAGAAAGCTGCTAGAGCACTGAGACTGCGGCAAACTGCTTTTCAGCTAGTGAGAAACACTTTTGTACAAGCATGCAGGGATTCACTAAAAACACATGCTGATATCTACGATTGCATGAAAATGATCATAACCACACACAAATCATCAGATTTTCGAGTGTTAATCATATTTTTATCAACATATTGGCCTTTAATATGAACTATTATATTTTATATTTCAAATCAAATAATGTAATAAAGCTTTTGTCCAAGATTTCTGACACAATCACAGAAACAAGAGAAACGGCCCATTCTTGGAAACAAGATGAAACGGCCCATTTCAAGCTTGTCAGATGTGTGCATATGTAAGGTTTCACGAAAAAGCATTAAAGAAAGGCGCTAGAGCGTTGTGACTGCGGCAAACTGCTTTTCAGCTCGTGAGAAACACTTTTGGACGTGCATGCAGGGATTCACTAAAAACACTTGCTGATATCTACGATTGCATGAAAATGATCATAACCACACACAAATCATCAGATTTTCGAGTGTTAACCATATTTTTATCAACATATATATTTTATATTTCATATATTATTTCTATTATATTTTATATCATTTAGCATAAAATAATGTAAAAACGCTTTTTTCCTAGATTTCTGACATAAACACACTGTGTCCTATCATGTTTCATGGAAACAAGATGTAACAGCCCATTTCAAGCTTGTCAGATGTGTGCTTATGTAAGGTTTCTAAAGAAAGCCGCTAGATCGCTGAGACTGCGGCAAACTGCTTTTCAGCTCGTGTACATGCATGCAGGGATTCACTTTAAACACATGCAGATCATATCAAACACAAATCAGATTATGGAGTATTAATCATATTTTTATCAACATATATATTTTATATTTTATATATTATTTATATTATATTTTATATTATTTCAAATCAAATAATGTAAAAAAGCTTTTGTCCGAGATTTCTGACACAAACACACTGTGTCCTATCATGTTTCTTGGAAACAAGATGAAACGGCCCATTTCAAGCTTGTCAGATGTGTGCATATGTAAGGTTTCACGAAAAAGCATTAAAGAAAGGCGCTAGAGCGTTGTGACTGCGGCAAACTGCTTTTCAGCTCGTGAGAAACACTTTTGTACGTGCATGCAGGGATTCACTAAAAACACATGCTGATATCTACGATTGCATGAAAATGATCATAACCACACACAAATCATCAGATTTTCGAGTGTTAATCATATTTTCATCAACATATTGGCCTTTAAGATGAACTATTATATTTTAGATCATTTACCATAAAATAATGTAAAAAAGCTTTTTTCCTAGATTTCTGACATAAACACACTGTGTCCTATCATGTTTCATGGAAACAAGGTGAAACAGCCCATTTCAAGCTTGTCATATGTGTGCTTATGTAAGGTTTCACGAAAAACGCATTAAAGAAAGGCGCTGAGACTGGGGCAAACTGCTTTTCAGCTCGTGAGAAACACTTTTGTACGTGCATGCACGGATTCACTAAAAACACATGCTGATATCTACGATTGCATGAAAATGATCATAACCACACACAAATCATCAGATTTTCGAGTGTTAATCATATTTTCATCAACATATTGGCCTTTAAGATTAACGATTATGTTTTATGATCATTTAGCTTAAATTAATGTAAAAAATCTTTTTTCCTAGATTTCTGACATAAACACACTGTGTCCTATCATGTTTCATGGAAACAAGTTGAAACAGCCCATTTCAAGCTTGTCATATGTGTGCTTATGTAAGGTTTCTATAGAAACGCATTAAAGAAAGGCGCTGAGACTGGGGCAAACTGCTTTTCAGCTCGTGAGAAACACTTTTGTACGTGCATGCAGGGATTCACTAAAAACACATGCTGATATCTACGATTGCATGAAAATGATCATAACCACACACAAATCATCAGATTTTCGAGTGTTAACCATATTTTTATCAACATATTTGCCTTTAATATAAACTATTATATTTTATGTCATTTAGCATAAAATAATGTAAAAACGCATTTTTCCTAGATTTCTGACATAAACACACTGTGTCCTATCATGTTTCTTGGAAACAAGATGTAACGGCCCATTTCAAGCTTGTCAGATGTGTGCTTATGTAAGGTTTCTATAGAAAGGCGCTAGAGCGCTGAGACTGCGGCAAACTGCTTTTCAGCTCGTGAGAAACACTTTTGTACATGCATGCAGGGATTCACCTTAAACACATCAAACACAAATCAGATTATGGAGTATTAATCATATTTTTATCAACATACTATTATATATATATATATATATATATATATATATATTTTATATTTCAAATCAAATAATGTAAAAAAGCTTTTGTTCGAGATTTCTGACACAAACAACCTGTGTCCTATCATGTTTCATGGAAACAAGATGAAACGGCCCATTTCAAGCTTGTCAGATGTGTGCATATGTAAGGTTTCAAGAAAAAGCATTAAAGAAAGCTGCTAGAGCACTGAGACTGCGGCAAACTGCTTTTCAGCTAGTGAGAAACACTTTTGTACGTGCATGCAGGGATTCACTAAAAACACATGCTGATATCTACGATTGCATGAAAATGATCATAACCACACACAAATCATCAGATTTTCGAGTGTTAATCATATTTTTATCAACATATTGGCCTTTAATATGAACTATTATATTTTATATTTCAAATCAAATAATGTAATAAAGCTTTTGTCCAAGATTTCTGACACAATCACAGAAACAAGAGAAACGGCCCATTCTTGGAAACAAGATGAAACGGCCCATTTCAAGCTTGTCAGATGTGTGCATATGTAAGGTTTCACGAAAAAGCATTAAAGAAAGGCGCTAGAGCGTTGTGACTGCGGCAAACTGCTTTTCAGCTCGTGAGAAACACTTTTGTACGTGCATGCAGGGATTCACTAAAAACACATGCTGATATCTACGATTGCATGAAAATGATCATAACCACACACAAATCATCAGATTTTCGAGTGTTAATCATATTTTCATCAACATATTGGCCTTTAAGATGAACTATTATATTTTAGATCATTTACCATAAAATAATGTAAAAAAGCTTTTTTCCTAGATTTCTGACATAAACACACTGTGTCCTATCATGTTTCATGGAAACAAGGTGAAACAGCCCATTTCAAGCTTGTCATATGTGTGCTTATGTAAGGTTTCACGAAAAACGCATTAAAGAAAGGCGCTGAGACTGGGGCAAACTGCTTTTCAGCTCGTGAGAAACACTTTTGTACGTGCATGCAGGGATTCACTAAAAACACATGCTGATATCTACGATTGCATGAAAATGATCATAACCACACACAAATCATCAGATTTTCGAGTGTTAATCATATTTTCATCAACATATTGGCCTTTAAATTAACGATTATGTTTTATGTCATTTAGCATAAAATAATGTAAAAACGCTTTTTTCCTAGATTTCTGACATAAACACACTGTGTCCTATCATGTTTCTTGGAAACAAGATGAAACGGCCCATTTCAAGCTTGTCAGATGTGTGCTTATGTAAGGTTTCTAAAGAAAGCCGCTAGAGCGCTGAGACTGCGGCAAACTGCTTTTCAGCTCGTGAGAAACACTTTTGTACATGCATGCAGGGATTCACTAAAAACACATGCTGATATCTACGATTGCATGAAAATGATCATAACCACACACAAATCATCAGATTTTCGAGTGTTAACCATATTTTTATCAACATATTTGCCTTTAATATAAACTATTATATTTTATGTCATTTAGCATAAAATAATGTAAAAACGCATTTTTCCTAGATTTCTGACATAAACACACTGTGTCCTATCATGTTTCTTGGAAACAAGATGTAACGGCCCATTTCAAGCTTGTCAGATGTGTGCTTATGTAAGGTTTCTATAGAAAGGCGCTAGAGCGCTGAGACTGCGGCAAACTGCTTTTCAGCTCGTGAGAAACACTTTTGTACATGCATGCAGGGATTCACCTTAAACACATCAAACACAAATCAGATTATGGAGTATTAATCATATTTTTATCAACATACTATTATATATATATATATATATATATTTTATATTTCAAATCAAATAATGTAAAAAAGCTTTTGTTCGAGATTTCTGACACAAACAACCTGTGTCCTATCATGTTTCATGGAAACAAGATGAAACGGCCCATTTCAAGCTTGTCAGATGTGTGCATATGTAAGGTTTCAAGAAAAAGCATTAAAGAAAGCTGCTAGAGCACTGAGACTGCGGCAAACTGCTTTTCAGCTAGTGAGAAACACTTTTGTACGTGCATGCAGGGATTCACTAAAAACACATGCTGATATCTACGATTGCATGAAAATGATCATAACCACACACAAATCATCAGATTTTCGAGTGTTAATCATATTTTTATCAACATATTGGCCTTTAATATGAACTATTATATTTTATATTTCAAATCAAATAATGTAATAAAGCTTTTGTCCAAGATTTCTGACACAATCACAGAAACAAGAGAAACGGCCCATTCTTGGAAACAAGATGAAACGGCCCATTTCAAGCTTGTCAGATGTGTGCATATGTAAGGTTTCACGAAAAAGCATTAAAGAAAGGCGCTAGAGCGTTGTGACTGCGGCAAACTGCTTTTCAGCTCGTGAGAAACACTTTTGGACGTGCATGCAGGGATTCACTAAAAACACATGCTGATATCTACGATTGCATGAAAATGATCATAACCACACACAAATCATCAGATTTTCGAGTGTTAATCATATTTTCATCAACATATTGGCCTTTAAGATGAACTATTATATTTTAGATCATTTACCATAAAATAATGTAAAAAAGCTTTTTTCCTAGATTTCTGACATAAACACACTGTGTCCTATCATGTTTCATGGAAACAAGGTGAAACAGCCCATTTCAAGCTTGTCATATGTGTGCTTATGTAAGGTTTCACGAAAAACGCATTAAAGAAAGGCGCTGAGACTGGGGCAAACTGCTTTTCAGCTCGTGAGAAACACTTTTGTACGTGCATGCAGGGATTCACTAAAAACACATGCTGATATCTACGATTGCATGAAAATGATCATAACCACACACAAATCATCAGATTTTCGAGTGTTAATCATATTTTCATCAACATATTGGCCTTTAAAATTAACGATTATGTTTTATGTCATTTAGCATAAAATAATGTAAAAACGCTTTTTTCCTAGATTTCTGACATAAACACACTGTGTCCTATCATGTTTCTTGGAAACAAGATGAAACGGCCCATTTCAAGCTTGTCATATGTGTGCTTATGTAAGGTTTCTAAAGAAAGCCGCTAGAGCGCTGAGACTGCGGCAAACTGCTTTTCAGCTCGTGAGAAACACTTTTGTACGTGCATGCAGGGATTCACTAAAAACACATGCTATCTACGATTGCATGAACATGATCATAACCACACACAAATCATCAGATTTTCGAGTGTTAACCATATTTTTATCAACATATTTGCCTTTAATATAAACTATTATATTTTATGTCATTTAGCATAAAATAATGTAAAAACGCATTTTTCCTAGATTTCTGACATAAACACACTGTGTCCTATCATGTTTCTTGGAAACAAGATGTAACGGCCCATTTCAAGCTTGTCAGATGTGTGCTTATGTAAGGTTTCTATAGAAAGGCGCTAGAGCGCTGAGACTGCGGCAAACTGCTTTTCAGCTCGTGAGAAACACTTTTGTACATGCATGCAGGGATTCACCTTAAACACATCAAACACAAATCAGATTATGGAGTATTAATCATATTTTTATCAACATACTATTATATATATATATATATATATATATATATATTTTATATTTCAAATCAAATAATGTAAAAAAGCTTTTGTTCGAGATTTCTGACACAAACAACCTGTGTCCTATCATGTTTCATGGAAACAAGATGAAACGGCCCATTTCAAGCTTGTCAGATGTGTGCATATGTAAGGTTTCAAGAAAAAGCATTAAAGAAAGCTGCTAGAGCACTGAGACTGCGGCAAACTGCTTTTCAGCTAGTGAGAAACACTTTTGTACGTGCATGCAGGGATTCACTAAAAACACATGCTGATATCTACGATTGCATGAAAATGATCATAACCACACACAAATCATCAGATTTTCGAGTGTTAATCATATTTTTATCAACATATTGGCCTTTAATATGAACTATTATATTTTATATTTCAAATCAAATAATGTAATAAAGCTTTTGTCCAAGATTTCTGACACAATCACAGAAACAAGAGAAACGGCCCATTCTTGGAAACAAGATGAAACGGCCCATTTCAAGCTTGTCAGATGTGTGCATATGTAAGGTTTCACGAAAAAGCATTAAAGAAAGGCGCTAGAGCGTTGTGACTGCGGCAAACTGCTTTTCAGCTCGTGAGAAACACTTTTGGACGTGCATGCAGGGATTCACTAAAAACACTTGCTGATATCTACGATTGCATGAAAATGATCATAACCACACACAAATCATCAGATTTTCGAGTGTTAACCATATTTTTATCAACATATATATTTTATATTTCATATATTATTTCTATTATATTTTATATCATTTAGCATAAAATAATGTAAAAACGCTTTTTTCCTAGATTTCTGACATAAACACACTGTGTCCTATCATGTTTCATGGAAACAAGATGTAACAGCCCATTTCAAGCTTGTCAGATGTGTGCTTATGTAAGGTTTCTAAAGAAAGCCGCTAGATCGCTGAGACTGCGGCAAACTGCTTTTCAGCTCGTGTACATGCATGCAGGGATTCACTTTAAACACATGCAGATCATATCAAACACAAATCAGATTATGGAGTATTAATCATATTTTTATCAACATATATATTTTATATTTTATATATTATTTATATTATATTTTATATTATTTCAAATCAAATAATGTAAAAAAGCTTTTGTCCGAGATTTCTGACACAAACACACTGTGTCCTATCATGTTTCTTGGAAACAAGATGAAACGGCCCATTTCAAGCTTGTCAGATGTGTGCATATGTAAGGTTTCACGAAAAAGCATTAAAGAAAGGCGCTAGAGCGTTGTGACTGCGGCAAACTGCTTTTCAGCTCGTGAGAAACACTTTTGTACGTGCATGCAGGGATTCACTAAAAACACATGCTGATATCTACGATTGCATGAAAATGATCATAACCACACACAAATCATCAGATTTTCGAGTGTTAATCATATTTTCATCAACATATTGGCCTTTAAGATGAACTATTATATTTTAGATCATTTACCATAAAATAATGTAAAAAAGCTTTTTTCCTAGATTTCTGACATAAACACACTGTGTCCTATCATGTTTCATGGAAACAAGGTGAAACAGCCCATTTCAAGCTTGTCATATGTGTGCTTATGTAAGGTTTCACGAAAAACGCATTAAAGAAAGGCGCTGAGACTGGGGCAAACTGCTTTTCAGCTCGTGAGAAACACTTTTGTACGTGCATGCACGGATTCACTAAAAACACATGCTGATATCTACGATTGCATGAAAATGATCATAACCACACACAAATCATCAGATTTTCGAGTGTTAATCATATTTTCATCAACATATTGGCCTTTAAAATTAACGATTATGTTTTATGTCATTTAGCATAAAATAATGTAAAAACGCTTTTTTCCTAGATTTCTGACATAAACACACTGTGTCCTATCATGTTTCTTGGAAACAAGATGAAACGGCCCATTTCAAGCTTGTCATATGTGTGCTTATGTAAGGTTTCTAAAGAAAGCCGCTAGAGCGCTGAGACTGCGGCAAACTGCTTTTCAGCTCGTGAGAAACACTTTTGTACGTGCATGCAGGGATTCACTAAAAACACATGCTATCTACGATTGCATGAACATGATCATAACCACACACAAATCATCAGATTTTCGAGTGTTAACCATATTTTTATCAACATATTTGCCTTTAATATAAACTATTATATTTTATGTCATTTAGCATAAAATAATGTAAAAACGCATTTTTCCTAGATTTCTGACATAAACACACTGTGTCCTATCATGTTTCTTGGAAACAAGATGTAACGGCCCATTTCAAGCTTGTCAGATGTGTGCTTATGTAAGGTTTCTATAGAAAGGCGCTAGAGCGCTGAGACTGCGGCAAACTGCTTTTCAGCTCGTGAGAAACACTTTTGTACATGCATGCAGGGATTCACCTTAAACACATCAAACACAAATCAGATTATGGAGTATTAATCATATTTTTATCAACATACTATTATATATATATATATATATATATATATATATATATATATATATATATATATATATTTTATATTTCAAATCAAATAATGTAAAAAAGCTTTTGTTCGAGATTTCTGACACAAACAACCTGTGTCCTATCATGTTTCATGGAAACAAGATGAAACGGCCCATTTCAAGCTTGTCAGATGTGTGCATATGTAAGGTTTCAAGAAAAAGCATTAAAGAAAGCTGCTAGAGCACTGAGACTGCGGCAAACTGCTTTTCAGCTAGTGAGAAACACTTTTGTACAAGCATGCAGGGATTCACTAAAAACACATGCTGATATCTACGATTGCATGAAAATGATCATAACCACACACAAATCATCAGATTTTCGAGTGTTAATCATATTTTTATCAACATATTGGCCTTTAATATGAACTATTATATTTTATATTTCAAATCAAATAATGTAATAAAGCTTTTGTCCAAGATTTCTGACACAATCACAGAAACAAGAGAAACGGCCCATTCTTGGAAACAAGATGAAACGGCCCATTTCAAGCTTGTCAGATGTGTGCATATGTAAGGTTTCACGAAAAAGCATTAAAGAAAGGCGCTAGAGCGTTGTGACTGCGGCAAACTGCTTTTCAGCTCGTGAGAAACACTTTTGGACGTGCATGCAGGGATTCACTAAAAACACTTGCTGATATCTACGATTGCATGAAAATGATCATAACCACACACAAATCATCAGATTTTCGAGTGTTAACCATATTTTTATCAACATATATATTTTATAATTCAAATATTATTTCTATTATATTTTATATCATTTAGCATAAAATAATGTAAAAACGCTTTTTTCCTAGATTTCTGACATAAACACACTGTGTCCTATCATGTTTCATGGAAACAAGATGTAACAGCCCATTTCAAGCTTGTCAGATGTGTGCTTATGTAAGGTTTCACGAAAAAGCATTAAAGAAAGGCGCTAGAGCGTTGTGACTGCGGCAAACTGCTTTTCAGCTCGTGAGAAACACTTTTGTACGTGCATGCAGGGATTCACTAAAAACACATGCTGATATCTACGATTGCATGAAAATGATCATAACCACACACAAATCATCAGATTTTCGAGTGTTAATCATATTTTCATCAACATATTGGCCTTTAAGATGAACTATTATATTTTAGATCATTTACCATAAAATAATGTAAAAAAGCTTTTTTCCTAGATTTCTGACATAAACACACTGTGTCCTATCATGTTTCATGGAAACAAGGTGAAACAGCCCATTTCAAGCTTGTCATATGTGTGCTTATGTAAGGTTTCACGAAAAACGCATTAAAGAAAGGCGCTGAGACTGGGGCAAACTGCTTTTCAGCTCGTGAGAAACACTTTTGTACGTGCATGCACGGATTCACTAAAAACACATGCTGATATCTACGATTGCATGAAAATGATCATAACCACACACAAATCATCAGATTTTCGAGTGTTAATCATATTTTCATCAACATATTGGCCTTTAAAATTAACGATTATGTTTTATGTCATTTAGCATAAGATAATGTAAAAACGCTTTTTTCCTAGATTTCTGAAATAAACACACTGTGTCCTATCATGTTTCTTGGAAACAAGATGAAACGGCCCATTTCAAGCTTGTCATATGTGTGCTTATGTAAGGTTTCTAAAGAAAGCCGCTAGAGCGCTGAGACTGCGGCAAACTGCTTTTCAGCTCGTGAGAAACACTTTTGTACGTGCATGCAGGGATTCACTAAAAACACATGCTATCTACGATTGCATGAACATGATCATAACCACACACAAATCATCTGATTTTCGAGTGTTAACCATATTTTTATCAACATATTTGCCTTTAATATAAACTATTATATTTTATGTCATTTAGCATAAAATAATGTAAAAACGCATTTTTCCTAGATTTCTGACATAAACACACTGTGTCCTATCATGTTTCTTGGAAACAAGATGTAACGGCCCATTTCAAGCTTGTCAGATGTGTGCTTATGTAAGGTTTCTATAGAAAGGCGCTAGAGCGCTGAGACTGCGGCAAACTGCTTTTCAGCTCGTGAGAAACACTTTTGTACATGCATGCAGGGATTCACCTTAAACACATCAAACACAAATCAGATTATGGAGTATTAATCATATTTTTATCAACATACTATTATATATATATATATATATATATATATTTTATATTTCAAATCAAATAATGTAAAAAAGCTTTTGTTCGAGATTTCTGACACAAACAACCTGTGTCCTATCATGTTTCATGGAAACAAGATGAAACGGCCCATTTCAAGCTTGTCAGATGTGTGCATATGTAAGGTTTCAAGAAAAAGCATTAAAGAAAGCTGCTAGAGCACTGAGACTGCGGCAAACTGCTTTTCAGCTAGTGAGAAACACTTTTGTACAAGCATGCAGGGATTCACTAAAAACACATGCTGATATCTACGATTGCATGAAAATGATCATAACCACACACAAATCATCAGATTTTCGAGTGTTAATCATATTTTTATCAACATATTGGCCTTTAATATGAACTATTATATTTTATATTTCAAATCAAATAATGTAATAAAGCTTTTGTCCAAGATTTCTGACACAATCACAGAAACAAGAGAAACGGCCCATTCTTGGAAACAAGATGAAACGGCCCATTTCAAGCTTGTCAGATGTGTGCATATGTAAGGTTTCACGAAAAAGCATTAAAGAAAGGCGCTAGAGCGTTGTGACTGCGGCAAACTGCTTTTCAGCTCGTGAGAAACACTTTTGGACGTGCATGCAGGGATTCACTAAAAACACTTGCTGATATCTACGATTGCATGAAAATGATCATAACCACACACAAATCATCAGATTTTCGAGTGTTAACCATATTTTTATCAACATATATATTTTATATTTCATATATTATTTCTATTATATTTTATATCATTTAGCATAAAATAATGTAAAAACGCTTTTTTCCTAGATTTCTGACATAAACACACTGTGTCCTATCATGTTTCATGGAAACAAGATGTAACAGCCCATTTCAAGCTTGTCAGATGTGTGCTTATGTAAGGTTTCTAAAGAAAGCCGCTAGATCGCTGAGACTGCGGCAAACTGCTTTTCAGCTCGTGTACATGCATGCAGGGATTCACCTTAAACACATGCAGATCATATCAAACCCAAATCAGATTATGGAGTATTAATCATATTTCTATCAACATATATATTTTATATATTTTATATAATTCTATTATATTTTTATTTTAAATCAAATAATGTAAAAAAGCTTTTGTCCGAGATTTCTGACACAAACACACTGTGTCCTATCATGGTTCTTGGAAACAAGATGAAACGGCCCATTTCAAGCTTGTCAGATGTGTGCATATGTAAGGTTTCACAAAAAAGCATTAAAGAAAGGCGCTAGAGCACTGAGACTGCGGCAAACTGCTTTTCAGCTCGTGAGAAACACTTTTGTACATGCATGCACGGATTCACTAAAAACACATGCTGATATCTACGATTGCATTACAATAATCATACCACACACAAATCAGATTTTCGAGTGTTAACCATATTTTATAAACATATTGGCCTTAATATGAGCTATTATGTTTTATATCATTTCCCATAAAATAATGTAAAAAAGCTTTTTCCTAGATTTCTGACATAAACACACTGTGTCCTATCATGTTTCTTGGAAACAAGATGAAACGGCCCATTTCAAGCTTGTCAGATGTGTGCTTATGTAAGGTTTCTAAAGAAAGCCGCTAGAGCGCTGAGACTGCGGCAAACTGCTTTTCAGTCTTGCGAAACACTTTTGTACGTTCATGCACGGATTCACTCAAAATACATGCTGATACCTAAGATTGCATGAAAATGATCATACCACACACAAATCATCAGATTTTTGAGCGTTAACCATATTTTTATCAACATATTTGCCTTTAATATGAACCTTTATTATTTAGCATAAAATAATGTAAAAAAGCTTTTTTCCTAGATTTCTGACATAAACACACTTTGTCCTATCATATTTCATGGAAACAAGATGAAACAGCCTATTTCAAGCTTGTCAGATGTGTGCTTATGTAAGGTTTCAAGAAAAAGCATTGAAGAAAGCCGCTAGAGCGCTGAGACTGCGGCAAACTGCTTTTCAGCTAGTGAGAAACACTTTTGTGCGTGCATGCAGGGATTCACTCAAAACAGATGCTGATACCTAAGATTGCATGAAAATGATCATCCATTCTGCTCCTGCCTGCTTATAGGCAGAAACTGAAACGGGAAACACCTGCCCTCAGGACAATCCAATGCTGGTCGGACCCATCAGCCAAATCCGGCCCCCTTGTATTCCCGTGCCTGCCAGTAGGCAGGGTGGTCGAGCCTCAGGCCCCGGGCTACACCTGGAGGAACTCCAGGGGTGACACCGCGCGGCTTGACCTCCTGTTTGTGGCGGAGGGGGCAAGGGTGCAGTCGTGTTTGCTAGAGCCCTTTTGGGGCTCCGATCACTGCACGGTGGTTGCGAGCATACAACCGGAGGTGGATACGAGAGGAAGGGGTCTTTGGCGGTTGAATACGTTTTTTGCATTGTGTTTCACCACCTTTATGCCGGGTGGAGGTGTATGAGGTGTCTATAGCCACTTAGATCGAGTGGTGGGAGGACCTCAAGAGTCAGGTCGCCATCCTGTGTCGCTGGTGGGGACAGGAGATGGCCAGGTGGAGGAGGGAAAAGGCGTGTGGTTCAGGAGGTTGCACGAGGCCTGGCAATACGGAGACCACGGGCGACTCAGAGAGGCTAGTGTGGCGCTACGTGCCCACTATGAGGCCCATAGCCATTTTGTCCAGGCCGGCACGGAGGCGCTTGCGCTCGCCCAACCCGTTATTTTTTTAGGAGCGCGTGAAGCCGCCAGTGCAGGGCGCCCATTGAGGGCCTGAAGCAGGGCCTCTCGTACTGTGACCTCGACTGAAGCGATGCTAGAAGTGACTAGGTCCTTGTATGCCAATCTCTTCAGCATGAAAGAGAATAGGGACGGTGGTGCGGCGGCCTTTTTGGATGCAGTCGCCAGCAGGGTGTCGTCAGAGGTGTCGTATTGATCCTGGAGAGAGAGATCTCCCTAGAGGAGGTGGAGAAGGCCATGCTCTCCCTGAAGACTGGCGTTGCTCCAAGCGGAGATGGCTTACCGGCAGGATGGCCTCAAGATTTTGGGTGTGTTCTGGAGAGTGGACAGCGCCCAAAAGAACTGGAACATTGCCCTGCGCAAGTTGCAGGCCAGAGCCGACAGCTGGGTCAAGAGGGACCTCTCCCTTTACGGAAGGGTGGTTGCGGCTGTAATAGAAAAATGTTGTGAATAACAAAAATGAACATTGAACATTCTTGACCAATACACACACACCTGAAATTAGGAACAGCAAGGATAACAAAGGATGACTGAACTGTTTTCCAAACTGCATCCTAAGCCTAAAAGATAAGAACTTTGCAGATGTATGGGAAATGACAGTGTGACCGTTGCCCTGCCTGTGAAATGACAAGATTAGAGGATGACAAGATCAGTGGAAGAGGCCACACGGACACATTATTATGAACCTTGGGTCCAGCATCTTGTATAAATAGAGAACTGCTTTACAAGCAAACTCACTCTGTTCAGACTTAGGTCAGGACAGACTAACTTCACACTTGCAAGTGTATTGAATAAATATGTTTGATACTCCACTGCTACGTTCTTCTCTGCAACTTAGGAAAAGTTTACTTCCTATTTCTGATTATTAGAATAGAATTTCCTCCACACGGTGAATTCGGACCTGCTAGCAGGCCTGAACCATCTGGCCTGTGTCTTCCCCGTCCCGTTTGTGACAGGAAGGCGCCTGGAGCGTACCCTGTTCACATTCATTTGGGGGGGGTGCGAGCAGGTTGCCCGTACGACGATGTGTGCTGAGCGGTATAAAGGGGGAAGGGGCGTTATTTGCATCCCCCTCAGGATCATGGCGATGTATGTACATTTACAGCATTTGGCGGATGCCCTTATCCAGAGCGACGTACATAAGTGCTTAAATCATTGAATTGAATACATTAATGCTGGTTCACTAGGTTACATACTTAAGATACCATGAGTTTAAAACATTTGTTCAAAAATGTATGTGGCCTTCCTATTCAAGCTGGGGGGGGGCAGAGGGCCACATGGCTTCACTGTTCGCGAAGTTCTGGATCGGCTTTGCTTTGCGGACGGTGATCCCCTGGAGGGGTACCTCGCCGTGGTGGACCAACTGCCCGTGGCACTATCCGAAAGGTGCAAGAAGAGTTCATTCGCGGTCAGCTCTGGTGTCTGGTGGACGGCATTGTGCTGGACCACCAGAAGCTGTATCGCCGATGGAGGGAATGGGAATGGCTCTACCATCACATCATAAGCCACACTCCCCTGTGTTCTGTCGGATGCGAGGGCAAGGAGACGGTGGAGCACGCCCTGTGGTCGTGTCCCGTCGCGGCACGGCTTTGGAAAAGAGTGACAGGACAACTTGTTCCACGTTTCTGGGCCAGGCTCGGGAAGGTGAGGGAGCTTCGGGGGGATGCAAGGAGGGAAGATTTTGTAAGAGTGAGGGTAGGAGGTGCAGAGGGGGGCGGTTTTGCTGGGACCACAGTCATGGGGGCACCTTGGTGGCCTGGGGGGCGAGGATAGGATGGGGGGCTTCTTGAGTTGCATTTTCTTTGCCTTTTGTTTCTTTGTTACCTGTAATTGTATTTTCTTTGCTTTTTGTTTTCGGCATGCGGAGGCACCACAGCGTGCGTTTTCATCTTAAAGATTTCAATGGTAAGCTCCTGGAGGTGTCACTCCTTGACTTCTCCAGGAAGTTTATTCAAAAGAGTTTAGGTTTCCCCCGCAGGATTTGAACTGTATACTGGCTCTACCTCAGAACAAGGCTAAATGATTTCTGGTGTAGATTTGAAAATGCTTGGTACCAGTTTTCCATGTTCACTGTTGAGAAACTGTCTGATAGCTCCAAAAAAGTTGTAGTGGTCAGGATGTTCAATGAAACAGTGTCTGGTGAAGACATTTGTTGTTGGCTGGCTAGATTTTGCACAGTTTGAGGCCCACCTATGAAAGTGCTGGATGTGGACGGCATCTGGAATTGTGCTTGGTGTGTTCCCATTAAACAATGGGAAGACCCAAGTTGTTTCCAGGGCCTGAGACATTTGCCATGATAGTGCTGGGTGAGAACAGAGACTACATATATCGAGGCATGCCCAAACTATGCCGGAAATGCGGCAAAGTGGGCCACTCAGCCGAGGCGTGTACAGAAATCGTCTGTGGGAAGTGCAAAGAAATGGGTCATTCCTTTGAAGAATGTGTCAATGGCAGAAAGTGCAATCTTTGTGGTGAGCAAAACCATTTCTACAGAGATTGGCCTAAGTCAATGGCAAGGGCAACAAGCTGAAGGCCAACAAAATGGCTGCTCAGCATGAGGCTCCTGTTGTGGAGAAGGAGGCTGTCCCCGAGGTTTTGGCGGGAAATTCAAACTCCCAGTCAACCTTAGGGACTGGCCAGGAGCCGGAGGGCGGGAACAAGGAGGCGGAGCCAGTGGAACAGAATAGAGCAGAGAGGGAGGCCACACCCTCCGTGCAGCTTGAAAAAATTAATATGGAGGACTGTTTATCCTTTTCGGATGAATCTTTGGAGACAGTGCCGGAGGTAAGTGTGGCCTCCGGGGGTAGTGAGTTGGAAATCTCACTCCCCAACGCTCAAGCCTGCAAAAGGATCGCGGCATCTCCTCTGCCAGAAATGGTAGAGAAGAAGCAGATGGCAGCACAGAACTTGACTGGGTCCTCTTCTGAGCCCTCTGTTAGCCCCAATGAGGTTTCCTTTTTGCATGTAGAGCTGAAAACATCAACGCCCCAGGTACCACAAGGCAACAGCTTGAGGGGCCTGGCAGCAGAATTCCCCTCCTTCCCTGATTCCAGTCCCTATGGGATAAAGTAGGAGGAAGTATCACACGTGATAGGTTAATGTTTTAATTTTTTTACCTTTGTAAATTGGTCTTAATGTTGGGTAACCTTTTAAAAACCATACTGCTCATGACTCTTACAATCTCTACAATTAATGTGAGAAGTGTGAGAGCTCTGTCTAGAGCACAGAGAATTTTTTTCCCTGCTGAGCACTCTGGAGTTTGATTTGTTTCTACTGCAGGAGTGCTCCTTGTCTTTTATGAAAGAGTACACCAAATGGGAACAGATGTGGAAAGCCGGCCCCTCCCTTTGGAGCGGTTCAAATTTTAACAGGTCAGACGGGGTGGCTATTTTAATTAAAAACCCGCACATTTTGGTGAAGGGCAGCACGGTGTTAGGTAGGATTCCCCTAGTTTTTGCAGGGGATTTTAACTGTATTTTAAGTAAGTCAGATATGAAAACAGCAAGTGTAGATTTTAAAGTAGACAAAACATCGGTTTTATTGCAGGGTTTAGTTAGAGATTTTAGATTAGTCAACGCTTTTAAATCGGTGCATCCCAGAGAGGAGGGCTTCACCTGGTTTAGTGGTGATGGTGTGATATACTGAAAAAGTTTTTACATTTAAATGTATTATAAAATGTTACATTTACTTTAATAATATTCATTAGATAGTGTTCATTAAATAGTGGTTAATTTCCAATTCGCATTTTTACATAAAACAAGTGTTTAATTTAGTGCATATATTGGGTTAATTATTAGTTGACGTACCTGCGTGATGACGTCGTCGCGCGCGTGCCACTAGGTGATACGCCCCGATGCGCTTCATTTTGGATTAATACACCGTCACGGAAGCCATCACTGCAGCATTCTCCGTGTCATTATTTCTTTAATTAATCCTTTTGGTACATCTATACAGGTACAGTAGTTATAAATTAAGACACTTATTTAAAAACGAACACGATTTAATGCAATACTATCGAGTTAAGTGTTTTAAACTGTTTGAAAACTTTCGTATTACTTTTGATAGTGTGTCATGAGCTACCAGGTCTGAGCACATGCGTAGTATGGGTACCTCGTGGTCAACCCGAAAGATGCTATCTGTAATGAATACTTAAAATATTGATGTTGTTGATGCTCTTACAAACCGAGCTTGATGAGTTAGAGGATGGAGGAATGGCTGAACTTTTAGCAATCAATGAGAAACTGAATCAGCTCATAGGAACAAATGTTAATGCTTCTAGAAGGGAGGAAAATGAATCTGGTGAAGAAGTAACAATTCAGAGTTCACTTAGAGACAGTGAAAATACTGTTTGCAGCTATGCATATTAGTCCTACTGTGCCACCGAATACAGAAAGGAGATAGATGCATACCAACAGGTCGGTTAGCCGAGTACACACATTTCAGAGACAGTGTGTCATAAAGATTTCAAGATCTCTGGCCTCATAGGAAAAGAGTCTCAGGGCCTCTCATTTTCCAGTTTAGCATGGCAGATAGAAAGTGAATTAAACAAACAGCACAAAGCTTCTTAATTCGTGTTCTTGACCTCAGGCAGAAAATCTTGTTCGCATCTCAAGAAGATGACTCTGGATTAAAATATAATCCCGCCCTTGTACAAAATATGTTCTTGCACATTGTCCTGACAGGGCTGCAAAATGATCGCATTCAAAGTGACCTTCAGCCATACTTGTCTAACCCCAACATCTCAGATGAAGTGCTGATGGAGAAACTCAATGTTGCTTGCTCCAATGAATCTGAAAGACAGAACAAATGCAAACATGTTCGAAGTGGTACTGTTCATGCTGTGCAGTTAAATGAGCCTGTTCCTGAACAAAGATGTCAATCAAAGCCGCCTAAGTTTGAGTTTAAGTGACGATATCATGCAGATAAAAGAGACAATTCAACAGCCCTCCTCTGTCCCTCAGCAGTGCTTTGCAGTCAGTAACACAGAACCAGCAGCGAAGGACCACTATATCAAGATACATACACGCATACACCGTGGAGCTTATATGAATGGTGCCACATTCCGTTTGGCCTTATGAATGCGCCAGCCGCATTCCAACGTTTTATGGAGGAATGCCTGGAGGGACTACGGGATAAAATCTGCATACTCTACCTCGATGACATTCTTGTCTTCACCGAGTCATTTGATGAACATGTGGAGGCAGTGAGGAAAGTACGGCAAAGACTGAAATCCAACGGAGTTAAGCTGAAACCGAGAAAATGTGATCTTCTCAAGAATGAAGTACGTTATCTGGGGAGATTCGTCTCAGCTGAAGGTAGCCGTGTGGACCCTGCAGATACTGTTGCTGTAACAGCAATCAAAGATATGACACCAAGCACTGTGGGAGAATTGCGTAAAGTACTGGGCCGCTCAGCTATTATCGCCAATATATAAAAGACTTCTCCCGGGTCGCCAACCCTCTGTATGACTTGCTAAAAGCCAAGGCTGATTGTAGTGAGGACCAGAGAAAAGGGAAAAGAAAAAGGGAAACTCACAAGAAAAATCAGGTTGTGCCATCAAGTCAACCAATTGAGTGGACATAACACCATCAGGAGATTCTTGAAAAGTTTGATAAGATTGATCACCTTATCCAACCTCCTGTGCTGGGATTTCCTGATTTCTCTCACCAGGGGCTTGGAGCAGTCCTGTACCAGAAACAGAATGGCAAGTTGAGAGTCATTGCCTACGGCTCTCGAATGTTAACAGCAGCAGAAAAGCACTATCACATGCACAGCAGGAAGTTGGAATTTTTAGATTTAAAATGGGCTGTAACTGAAAAATTCACGGATTATCTCTACTATGCACCAATTTTTACTGTGTTCAGTGACAACAACCCACTAACCTACGTCCTGACTTCGGCCAAGCTAAATGCCACTGGATGTCGTTGGGTTGCGGAGCTTGCAGATTTTCATGTTGCCATCCGTTACCGTCCTGGTAGAGAAAACATAGATGCAGACACACTGTCCAGAATGGCAGTAGATTTAGAAAGAATACACTGAAGAGCTTTCATCTGATGTTGTAGGAGCAATGATGCAAGCAGTGGCGATTCAAAATGATCAAAATGCACCCCTCACTATAGCCTGCCAGAGTGCACCAGCATGTGAGACGGACAGCGTGGAACCTCTCAAAGCCCTGTCAAAAGAGGAGATTAAAGCTCAGACGGATGACAAAGATGACAAAAAAATCATTGAACACTTACAGTCAGGATCCAAGCCTCTCCTGCAGTGGCATTCAGCCATTTCAATACCCAGAAGTCTTTGGAGAGAATGGGATAAATTAAAGTTGGGTGAACATGGTATTCTGTTTCAAAAAACATCCCAAAGGACCCAACTGGTATTACCGACTCAATTCAGACACTCAATTCAGTGTTAAGGGAACTGCACGATGACATGGGTCATCAGGGTCTTGACCGTACTACCAGTCTCATTAGAGATCTTTTTTCTGGCCATACATGCAAAAAGACATTGAACACTATGTCCTCAGAACCTGCTCCTGCCTAAAACAAAACAAAAAAAAAACATGTAGAGAGACGAGAGCACCACTTAAATGCATCAAAACCACCTACCCATTTGAATTGGTGTCCATTAACTTCCTTCAATTGGACAAATGCAGGGGAGGTTATGAATACATTTTGGTGATCATTGACCACTTCACTCGATTTGCACAGGCATATGCCACTACCTCAAAATCAGCAAAAACAGTGGCTGACCGGTTATTCAACGAATTCGCCCTCAAATTTGGTTTCCCATCAAGAATTCACCATGATCAAGGAGGAGAATTCGAAAATCATTTGTTCGCTCAGCTCAAAAAGTATAGTGGCATTGCTGGCTCAAGGACAACACCCTACCACCCCCAGGGGAATGGGCAGGTGGAAAGATTTAATCGGACTTTACTACAGATGTTAAAAACCCTGACTGAAAGACAAAAAGCTTATTGGAAAGAGGCACTTAATAAACTCATATTTGCTTATAACTGTACCAAATGTGAAGTGACTGGCTTTTCACCCTTCCACCTTCTGTTCGGGCGCTCGCCAAGGCTTCCCATCGACAGTCTTTTTGGACTCAACCCAGATAACTGCTCTCAAGTCACAGCGAGTATTGGAACGTTGGACAAAAGAAATGAAAGAGGCTTGTGAGATAGCAAGGGAACATGCAAACAAGTGTGCTGAAAGGAACAAAAAACCTACGATCTAAAAGTGAGGTGCACAGACCTTAATCCAGGGAGTAGGGTTCTTGTGAAAAACTTGACTCCAAGGGGAGGAACGGGAAAACTTTGAAATTACTGGGAGAACGAGGTTCATGTTGTGTTACACCAAGTTGCCAATGATGTACCATAATTGGAGATAGTGAAGAAGAAGAAGGAGAAAGGCTTACCGGACCCCTACTTGTTTTTAATGAGCAAGATGACCGCCCTACACATTTGATACGCCACGGCCCCGTTCGGAGAGAACAAAACGGTAGCGATGGTCAAGTCTGGATGGGGTCATACTTAAGGAGGTTGAAAATTTTAGATTTTTCAGTTGATCTTAAAACTCCCGTTTCCTTTTATCTGCCAAACGAGTATGATTTTTTTGAGAAAATTTTAACAAAATTTCATCTTGACACTTTGGATGTCACGGTTTTAACAGTCAGTAGGGGCATCGTCTCTTGTGTGCAGGGCCAGGAAGCAGTGAGTCAAGTTCCGGGCCTTTCCGTGGCCAAGCAAGTTTGGCGGAACACTGCCCATCCCACTCTCCGGAACGAGCACAAGGATCTGGCGTGGATGGTGGCTCATGAGATCCTCCCAACCAGAGCTGTGATGCACTCCCGGGGAATGGCAAAGAATCCCATCTGCCCAAGTCCCGGATGTGACCAGCCGGAGACCGTACGGCATGTCCTCTTTGAGTGCAGCGCTGCGACGGACCTGTGGGCCAAATCCGGCCCACTTGTATTACCGTGCCTGCCAGTAGGGGGGATCCAGCCACTGGCGTACCGGCTAATGGTACTAGGAGTGAGCCGGAGGATCCAGCTGCTACACCGGCAAAAGATTTTTTTAAGCTCTGGCTCACCCTGAACAGTTTGAAGGCCACCATCTGGGCATCCCGTAACCTGCTGGTGGGGAAGCATGTTACGGTACCCCTGCACACACTTCAAATAATAAAGTAAATGAATGCCTATGTCAAAAGCTTACAGCACCTGGTATTCCCAGGCAGTCGCCTATCCAAGTACTAACCAGGCCCAACTCTGCTTGGCTTCCGAGATTAGGCATTCTTTTTTCTTTTTTTTTTAAGATCAGAAGAGATCAGGCATTTTTTTTTAATTAAGAAATTTCAAACAATAAAATACAATTCAATAAAAGATACAATAAAAATGTAAAATTATTCTATACAATCATTTTTACATCACACCTCACACATTTTCCATACACTATACATCTACATAATACTTTAGAATTCTCCTTCACTCCCCAGCAGCTTCCACATTAGTTCTTTTAAAACACAACAAACTTGTGGTGTAAAAACATGATAAAAGGCATCCAGCATTTTTCAGATTTAAAATACACATATTGACTTTCAATGTACACTTCTGATTTCCTTTTAAACACATTCCAAACCTCCAACACAATTTTTTCCTTTTTAGCCACAATTCTTCTCTCCCATATTGCACTTTTCATAAACATTACCCACAGATTTATAAACTTCTTGTTTTGACACTTCTTTTCCCAACCAAACATCACCACTCTGTTCCATTCCATTCCATTTTCATCCCACTCCACTGTCAAATCTTTAATCACACATTTGCATTTGCTTAAAAAAATCCTCCAGTTCTTTACAATATTAAAACATATGTAAAATCCCCTCTTCCTTTTCTTGGCACACTTTATACATAGCATTTTGTTCCATCCCAATTTTATATAAAATAGACTCAGTTAAAAACACTTTGTCTTTGAAAATACTCCAAACATTCCAACTTTGTCTCCACACATTTTCCCCTCGTGTTTCTCCATATACACTCTTCTTTTAAATCTTAGAATTTTTCCACGCAGTACTTATTTACAATCGGTTCTTTAAAAACACCATCTCTAAAAACGCAATAAAACATTTTTACAGTATATTCTTTAAAATCACACAATTTTTCCCCCAGTTTCATGTAAATGTTTTTTTCCTTTTTGCTCTTCTTCCATACACTCTATTCTTTCAATCCACACTGTTGGTATTGCATTTTTAATGATTTCATATTTGTTTGTAATTTCTTGTTTATTGTACTCTTCTTTTGCTACTTCCATTGCATTTACAATAAATTGTGTTGGGAAAAAAACTTCTTTAAACTCATACAAAACATCTCTCACTCTCGTTATGCCCACTTCCATCCACTTCTTAAAAAAATATTTCTTTCCCTTGTTTTAAAATATTGTTATTTAAGAACAGAGGTTGATTTAAAATGTTTTCTCTCCCATGTGGATCATACTCAATTTTCGTTAAAAACTTATCCCAAGCACTAAAAATTTCTCTATAAAACACAGGTAATCCTTACGTCATCCAATTTTTTGTTTTCATCCATAAAATTCCATAAAATTCCCCCAAGTTAAAATTCCCACATTTGTTTAAAAAGTAATTCATTGTTTTCTTTCACTCAGTTTTGTGCTCTTTATTAAGGTATTTCTATACAATTTTCACTCTCATAGCATATTTTCGTTGTTCCACATCCATTAACCCCAAGTCCCCGTTTTCCACCGCCCATACAATTGTGTTATGTGCAATTCTTGCAGGTTTCCCCTCCCATAAAAATTCAAGAAAACATCTCTTCAACCTCTGTTCTGTCCATAAAGGCATTTCAGAAACATATAAAACATACCAAAGTTTAGAAACCATTAAAACATTCAATATTAAAACTTTACCCTTTAAATTTAAAATTCTTAATTTCCAAAAATTCAACCTCCTCTCTATATCTGTTACAATTTGCTCCTACATTTCATCTCTTACTTTCTTCTCATTCTTCCCCATTAAAACTCCTAAAATCCTCATTTCTTTCACTTCCTTGAAATGAAAACAATCCATGAAAACCATAGCTTTACCAAATCTCATATATACCGTTTTATCCTCATTTACTTTACTTCCAGACCCTCTACAATTATCGTCGTATCATCAGCATACTGAAAAACATTCCCCTCTGACTTATTTTCTTCAATTTCATTCCCTATTATTCTTTCTTTTTCTCTAATTGCCAATCCTAACGGTTCCGATAAAAGTGAGTACAGTAATGCAGAGAGCGGACAACCCTGTCTTATTGAACGGTTATTTTAAAACAATCTGTTAAAAACCCATTACATTTAATTCTTGTTAGTGCACCTTTATATAAAATCTCAATCCATTTAATGTTCTCTCCAAAACCAAAACTCCTTAAAACCTCAAATAAATACCCGTGCTCAACCCTATCAAAAGCCTTTTTGAAATCCAAACGTATTACAAATCCCTCTTCATTTTTTTCTTTCATGTACCAAATTGTGTCTCTTATACTCATTGTTGTGTAGGCTATATCTCCTTTTCTCCATACATCTTGATTTGTTACGCTTGATTTGTTTTAATTATATGGGGCATTACTTCTTTTAATCTGTTTGCTAAAACCTTTGCTAAAATCTTAGTTCAACATTGTGATCGGTCGGTAGTTTTTTAAATCTACTTTTTCTCCTTTCCTTTTATATATCAGTTTCATATAGCGCGAGCTGTTGATACTGCACATGCATGAATTACTGAACCGATACAGCGAATCATCAGTACACTGAATTGAGAACTGCTTGTTTCGGACGCGTCCGAGAACCGATGAACTGTTTATACTGCGCATGCTTGAATAACTGAACTGATACAGCGAATCACCAGTGCACTGAACTGAGAACCGTTTCTTTCGGACACGTCGGAGAACCGATGAACTGGTACAGAGAATCATCAGTACATTGAACGAACTGTTTCGGACACGTCTGACATACTGTTGATGCTGCGCATGTGTGAACCTTCAGAGCAAATTATACATATTGGGATATGCATAGTAACTAGTCATAGGCTATTAAACAATTTTTATTTAAAAAAAAAATCAATATATGTCACTCAATAAAAGTCAGTTAATTTTACTATTGACTATTGTGTAGGTTAGTCTGTATTTTTATTTTTTGCTGCTTTTTGTAAGTTGATGAAGATTAGTTTATTAACTTTATATTTTTAAGACACGTAAAACATCCACATTTGCACATAAATGCCTGTACTTGGTGTTTTAGTTGCAAAACTTAAATGTAAGAGACGTATTCAACTAAAGTTATGATTAAGAAAGAACTTTTCGAATGTGTTAAATTGATTTTATTAATATCTGCCGGCAGCGGGACGATGGAATTTGCGTCATTACGTCATTGTGAATGACGTCATTATGTCAGGACGTAAAAGAACTGGTGAACTGGATTTTTGAACTGGTTCATTAAATCGAACTGTCCGAAAGAACCGGTTCGTGGAAAAGAACTTCCCATCACTATTAGCTCATTCATTCACTTTCACGCATCCTTTGAGGTAAACGTATGTGCTTTTAAAGCAATAACAGTCACAGTAACTTTATTAGAACTGTTAGTGAACTTGATTAACACACTATATATAGCCTAATAAAATACAACATGTACAGGTTTGTTCTAGTTTATGTAAATAGTTATTTTAAAAGAACTGTCCCTTTTTAACAAAACATTACAAGAATAAACCCAATTATTACAGTTCATGCTTCACTCAAGTAACAAGTATGTTTTAGTTGATGTAAATTATTTTAAAAGAATCGCCCCTATTTATCAAATCTAAAGTTACTTAATTGATACAAGATCTGTTAAGGGGTCAAAAAAATATTACAAACGCAAAAAGAGAGAATGTAAAAATAAACGTTAACCCTTTTTATATATATAAAGTTACAAAATAGTTCCAAAATATGTACAAAAAAAATATTAAAAATGAAGAAAACATTAGGTTACTGTCGTAACCCCGGTTCTCTGAAACATCGAGTGGAGAGATCCACCTATGGGAAGGGCATCCGTTCCTGACCTCTACAGAAGCATCCAATTGCACCAAGTCTGGCTTGACAGACAGGAGCGCGTGCCAAAGGCTGGTAAGGTAACGCCCCTTACCCGAGTGCATAATGCACCTGCACGCGCTGCCTTTCCTCAGTGTACATATTCGCTTCTCGTGCAGCAAGCGGGGAAAACTTGGTGGATCTCTCCACTCAATGTTTCAGAGAACCGGGATTACGACAGTAACCTAATGTTCTCTTTCATCATCTCGTGTTCGAGATCCACCTATGGGAGATATAGACAACTCCCCGGTTGCCCAATACACTCACAGCGAGGCCCTGTAAGCCAGAGGACGGCCAAAAAGGTGGTGCTCGGCACGTCACAAAGCAGCAGACATAACATACTGCGCTGGGCAAAAAGCTCAGCCAAAAGGAAACACAGCATGCGGCAACATGCATGTTAATACCTCGCTGACGTCCAACAAGCGTGCAGCCTGCAGGAAAAGAACATGTAAATAAACATGTAAATGGACCAACCCAAGCGTATGGCGGGGAGAAGACCATATGCCTGAAAACATGCACAGCCAGGCCGGGCGGACAGGGCTGACAAGAGTGTATGTGGCTACGAAGAGCCCACACTCAAGACCGCATGAGCCACGGTGGTACGAGTAACATCAAGCCGGTAGTGCCTGACAAAGGTGTGCGGAGAGGACCAGCTTGCTGCGGCACAAATGTCCTGCAAGGGAACTCCCCCAAACAGAGCCCACGAAGCAGCCAAGCCTCTAGTGGAGTGAGCCCTGAGGCCATCTGGAGGCTGCAGGCCCCTAGACTCATACGCTAAGGAGATAGCTTCTACAATCCAGCCAGAGAGGTGTTGCTTAGAGATGGGTTTTCCCGTGTTCGGCGGGGCCCAAGAGATGAAGAGCTGATCACTCCCCCGAAAAGAGTTTGTCCTGTTCACGTACGCCCGTAGGGCGTGCACAGGGCACAAAGCATTCAACCTCTGGTCCTCCGCAGAGGAAAAAGGAGGAGGGTGAAAAGCAGAGAGCTCAATCACACCACCAGTGAAGGCTGGAAAGCACTTAGGCACGAAGGCCAGGTTAGGCTTAAGCCAAACCCTATCCCCGCTGAGTGAGAATTTAGTGCACGAGGAATGAACCGAGAGCGCATGCAAATCACTGACACGTGTTGTGGAAGTTTTGAGGTTCGAGAGAATTAAAGCATAAAAATATCACACCAACAGGCACGGGCAAGAGTATAAAGGTTTTCACGGTTTATTGTTTTCAGCTTTGCAGAAGGACCCAACACTCTACGTGTAAAATCAGAGAGGAAGGGCCACCATTATTGATAACACCAGCATTTTATAGACAGGAATAAAATAAACAGGACATGTAAAACCAAAACATCATCCACCATTGGCTTAGAAGCATCGCCTGTTCATCTTCTGACCAAGCTAATCCCACGGGAACAGAAAAGGTCTCATGGGAAAGCTCTGATTAAATGCAGTTTTAGAAAGAAACAACTGAAATCTCTAGTCACAATAACTACCAGCCATGGGAAATACAGAAGCCTAGAAGGACAGATTCATGTGTTCTTCTCTAAAGTAAAAATTTCCACTACAATTCCCCCCTTTTGTCCCTGGGACAATACACAAAATTTTACTAATCATTAATCTGTAACAAAATCTAAACTCTAAATGATCGATCGATACCAGTATTGTTAATCAACTACTTAATCTACAACATTGTTAATCAGCTAGAATATAATCACTTAAATCTTAAGCTAATCATGTAAAATCTCACATCAGCGTATCATTACCCCTGTAGGGTTCACATGAATGCTTCATAAAATACATGATCTTTAGTGGATAATATGCTGTTTTTGTGGGGACAGGACCCGTATATATAAGAAATATGCAGTTAAAGGCAAAGCATTAAGCATTAATCAAGTCGTAACTTCACTACAAGTCACAGTCTCTACTGTCCGTATTCACCTTTGTCTGTTTCTGGATCAGTCTGGGCAAATTCAGTGAAATAGTCATCGCTGAACGGAGGACTCCATTCAGGGTCATCGTCAATATCGTCTAGTTTCACAAGTTGTTTGGTCGTTAGATTGGACATTATGATGTAATGAATGCATTTGTATATGCAAGGGCCAAACAAACATAATAAGAGTAATACCACAATCACTGGGATTATCATTGATAGATAGGGAGTCCACTGTCCGAACAGTGTATACCAAAGTCCCCAACTATTATCTCCGTGTTCGTCTCGTTTCATTTGGTTTGCTACTTTGTGCATATCATGCAGTGCATCTGAGATAAACCCATGGTCGTCATCATTCGAGGGAATGAAGGTGCAACATTGATCTCCAATCAGGGCACATACACCTCCCTCTTTAGCTAATAGAATATCTAAGGCCATTCTATTTTGTGTAGCAGTCAATCTAAGGGCCGCGAGTTCCTGTTTAATGCCTTCGGTTGCCCGATTAGTGGAGTTAATATAAGTGGCAAGCCGATAATGTGTGACTTCTAGTTGATTCCAAACCTGAGTCATCCCATACTGTGGGAAGAAGGAATCAAAGAATTTACTCAGTGTAGGTTTCAGTCTATGTTCTGGCGGAGGAAAGTCATTATAAGACACCTCTCTCTTGGGTCGCTTTATTGGTGAGTGTGAGTGAGCTATGACCACACCTGGATACCTAAACCTTGCTAAAGTACATACTCCTCCCCAGTTACGGGGTAGGGCTAGATACACGTTTTTACCACAGACCCAGTACCAGTCGTCAGCCCTGAGTAATGTGCCGGTGTCAGATGGATGAATGAGGGAACACTCTGCCTGTGGGCAGGTTCCGTCATCAGAATATGGGTAATATAAATGAGTGCACCTACGGCTGGCAATATTACCTAACGGTATGTTTCCTGTACCTACAAAACAGTGTGTGTAGTTCAATTTAGGAGGAGGCTGTGCAACAAATGTGGTAACTCTTGTTTGGTTTACTTTGAATGTTCGTTTTGTCACACGCATTAGAGTTCGTAGACATATGGTGGTACCAATTAAATCAGTCCTCCCAGGACCTCCAGCTTCACACCACAGGGAGGCCGGTGAATTTATCACCAGACTCAAATGTGTGCCATTCTGGACTCTATAAGCATCCTGCTTCCACATGCAGTAAGAATTTCTACAGTATTGGGCTATGGCTTTCAATTCACTAGCATTACTTTTCATGGGGATCATTGTGTGTTTACTCGCAGCTGTGGGGAGAATCATACACACATAACAAGACTCATTTGTGATCATTTTGGCAGTGTAGTTGGCAAATTGCCAATAAGTGTTTTCATGCACGTCTCTGCGACTTCTACCAAAGGTGGAAGTCTTTTCTGCATTCCCTCTAATTAACAGGCAGATCATAAGGATGCCAATGATCCCTAAAACTCTTGGGTGATAGTCAAACAGGCTCCTCATCTTAACAGGAGCTTTTACTCATCAATGTTGATCGATTGTAGAAGTCAGGTCTTATATTTGTGTTTGTATGGGAGTCTGGCTGTCGTAAATGTGTAATGCTGTCGTCATCTGCTGTCGTAAGTGTCTTTCACATTTACCTCTTTCAGTTCATTAATTTCATTTACATTTGTGTTTACATTCATATGTGTGTGTGTGTCGATGTTACTCCTTCAGATGATGCTGCTCCTTCTCGGTGTCGGCTGCTGCGTTGTATCAGGGTTTTCTTCTGACTCAGACACTATACGCGTCGTGGAAAGTCAGTTGGAGCTCACGGGAGAGGTTACTAGCACGTCACCGTGTGCCCTGATGCCCCTTCTCATTCCTCTTTGCAGCTGTCGGGTGTTGGTTTTTCCTCTGGCTCAGGAACCCGCTTACAGTGGCTAACGTGAATCCACGTTGCTCTCTCTGCAACCTTCACCGCAGTCTGCGTGGTCAGAAGTACCTGAAATGGTCCCAGCCACCGCCTGGCTCTCCAGCTTTTCCTCCTGAAATCCTTCACCACCACCCAGTCACCTGGTTTGAGACTGTGCAGATCTGTTTGCGTCACCTTAGGCAGTGCTTCCTTCACCTGCTTATGGATTTGAGACAAAACAGAGGACAAGTTTGCACAATAACACAGCATTTCATCTTCACATTGGCTTGTGGTTAATCTGGGTGTGTGTCCAGGCTCAATTCCTGTATTTGGGGGTCTGCCAAACAGTATCTCAAATGGGCTTAAATTCACTCTCCCTCTAGTTCTCGTTCTCATGTATAATAACACAATGGGAAGGGCCTTTACCCATGATAGACCTGTTTCATCACAGCACTTGGCCAATTTATTCTTTAGCGTACCATTTTCTCGCTCCACCGCCCCTCCGCTGGCAGGGTGGTACGCACAGTGTTGTCTGAGATCTATACCCAAGTACTCTCCCACCCGTCGAAGTGCTTGGTTTACAAATGGAGTCCCATTGTCACTACTGATTTTGTCAGGGATTCCCCAATGAGGAATAATTTCAGACAGGAGTGCTTTAGCTACTGCACTTGCATCCTGTTTGGAAGTGGGGAAAGCTTCCACCCACTTAGAGAACATATCCACTATCACCAAACAGTATTTTTTCCCTTCACTGGGTGTCAGTTCAATAAAGTCCATCTGAAGGTGTTCAAATGGTCGCTGTGGCGGAGGATGGGCGCTCTGGGAGACTTTAACGCCTCGGCCAATGTTGTTTGTTGCACACACTATACATTTCTCACAAAACTTCTGGGAATAGTTTGCAAAGCCCTTAGTGTGCCAGTATCTGGAGACACTGTTATACATCCCCCCTTTTGACGCATGGTCTTGGCCATGCGCCAATTTAGCATAGAATTGAAACAATTTCTTTGGCAAACATGGCTTGTCATCAGGGCCGTACCAAACCCCATCTCTTACCACACCTCCTGCTTTCCTCCATGTGGCTCTTTCTTGGGCTGTAGACTGTGATTGAAGATCTTTGAGATCTGCTGTGGGAGTACATATTTGCAACATACACAAAGTTTCGTCGTTCTCTGACGAAAAAATCAGTTTCTGCGCAGCTGATTTTGCTGCTGCATCTGCTTGCGCATTGCCCTGTGAAATGGGGTCATGTTTCCCAGTGTGTGCTTCACACTTACATATGGCAATAGATTTTGGCAACAGGATTGCATCCAGGAGTTCAGAAATCAGGCCATTGTGCGTGATTGCTTTACCCGAAGAAGTCAGGAAACCCCTGTTTTTCCACAATGTACCAAAATCATGCACTACCCCAAATGCATATCTACTGTCAGTATAAATGGTGACAGTTTTGTCTCTTGCTAACCTGCATGCTGTTGTTAAAGCAACCAATTCGGCTGCCTGCGCAGAGAGATGCTCTGGTAATGATTCTGCTTTAATCGTTTCATGTTGTGTCACTACTGCATACCCCACGCAGTTGCGGCCTGTTTTCTGATCTCTGAAGGCTGATCCATCCACAAAAAACTCAAGATCTGGATTCTGCAACGGCGTTTCCTGCAAATCAGACCTAGGACTGCAAATTTCATTTACAACCGCAACACAATTGTGTGGTTCTCCATCTGCTTCTGTAGGGAGAAGAATTGCAGGGTTTAACACAGTACAGCGTTTTACTTTCACATTTGGCATGTCAAGCAAAATAGTGTGATATCGCAGCCAACGTGCCGCAGACATATGTGCTGTTTTCTGTTCAAGAAGAAGAAGCGACACTGCATGTGGGACCAAAAGAGTTAGTTCACTGTATCCCACAATATCTCTAGAAGCATTAACCGCTTTCTCAGCTGCTGCTACTGCTCTTAAACACATTGGCAGGCCTGCTGCTACCGGATCCAATTTAGCAGAGAAGTAGGCCACTGGTCTCATTTTCCCACCATGATTTTGTAATAGCACTGATGTCATACAACCACTTTTTTCATCAACTGTTTGTACAAACAATTCGTTTGGATCTGGAATCCCTAATGTTGGGGTGGTTTGTAAAGCCATTTTCAAATCTATGAAGGCTTTTTCTGCCTCTGGTGTCCAAGTCAGTGCACTGTGGGCCTGTAGGCCTTTCCCATGAGCAATTGCGCTCAAAGGTGCTTCGAGGACTGCATAGTTTGGTATGAAAGTCCTACAATAAGAGCACATGCCTAGAAATGACATCAGTTGTTTTTTTGTGTTAGGCTTTGGAATGTTTTGTATTGCTGCAACTCTGTTCTGCTCAATAGTTTTGCCTTGTTCTGATATCAGATGCCCCAAGAATTTCACTTGCTGTTTTACAAACTGCAGCTTTGATAAGCTCGCCTTGTGACCTTCCTCCGCTAGATGACAAAGTAACGCAATAGTGTCTTTTTCACATTGCTCTTTAGATGGCGCTGCAATCATGCAGTCGTCCATATATTGAAGAATTGCTGACCCTGGGGTCAGCGTCAGAGATTCAAGACTGTTTTTAAGAGCTTCATTGTAAATAGTTGGAGATTCGCAAAATCCCTGACACAATCTGGTAAAAGTGTACGGCTTTCCATTGAAAGAAAACGCAAACCAAAACTGGCTGTCTGGATGAACTGGTACACTGAAAAAAGCATTAGCTAAGTCTACCACAGAAAACCACTTGCTTTCTGGTGGAATCTGAGACAAGATTGTGTGAGGGTTTGGCACATTTGGAGCTCTTGGAATTACTGCATCATTCACTACTTGCAAATCTTGGACAAAACGCCACTCCTCTGGTTCACCCAGAGGCCTAGGTTTCCTCACTGGAAAAATAGGTGTTCTCACTGGGGAGGTTTCACATGGCACAATCACTCCAGATTCAAGCAGTGAATTAAACACTGGTGTGATACCCCTAATAGCCTCTGGCTTTAAGGGGTACTGAGTTTTGCAAGGTCTGTAATCCGATTTAGGTGTTATCTGCACCGGTGCACAATTTTTGATCAGACCTACATCATATTTCCCTGTTGCCCAAAGTTCTCTAGGAACTGCTTGTAATCGGGGATCTTCCCCAGAAATGTGTGTCATCTGCCACATTGTTTTCAGTACATCTGTGTCTGCCTGTGGCATTATCTCAACTGTTCTGTCAACAAAAGCTATCCAATTCAAGTGCATGCAATAGGATTTAGTTTTCTCGCTGTACAACACTGTGGGATCTGAACTGGGTTTCCAATCATCAGCTTTCACACATTTTAATGTCCACATCCCTAAATCTTCCCATTTCTCTGTTTCACCTTTTGATAAAGACACATGTGGGTGTGAACTCTCTATAGTGAACGGATGGGCCTTCCCCGGCTTCACATTTATACTAGAAAGATTCACTTCTGCAGTACATCTGTAATTATCCCAATACAACTTTGTCAGTAACAACACATCAGCTTTTGGCTGCATTTCAAACCACTCTTGTTCATAAACTACATCAGGCTCTGTGTGTGTGTGTGCTGTGCAGTGCAGATCATGTGTGTTCATGTATTGTGTGCGTGTAGGGTTAGTAACATCATAGGCCTTATCCAAGAGTGCTTGATTCACTGAATTCACAGAAGAGGTGCTGAGTTCCCACTCATACACATACAACAGAGGTCTGGGGTCCCACTTAACGCCCTGAAATTCACCTATTTGACTTCTACACACTTTTAATCCGTTTGGGGTGCTAATTAGGTTTATTCCCAATTTGCAGATCAAATCCCTGCCCATCAAATTAATCGGGCAGCATTCAGAAAGCAGAAAAGAAAATGTGAATGACTGTTGGTTATTCTCAACACACCTTAAGGGTGCTGTAAATTTTTCTTTCACGACAATCCCAGACGCTCCAACTGAATTCAGGGATCTACCACTCATTTCTGGCATCTCACTCAACTCATGTAATTTGATCACAGAGTTTCCTGCACCAGAATCTACTAAAAACAAAATGTCTTTCCCTTCTACATTCAATGTGTGCACTGGCATGTGCTTGTAGGCATCTAAACTGTATTTTGCATATGTGCCTTGTGGAGTATATTTCTTTTCAAGAAAATCAATAGCATTCAAAACCTTAAAATTTAAGTTGGAATCAGAAGTTAGCTGAAGCATTTCCTCATTGCATAGCATCAAAGATTTTGACTCACCCATCCCTTCAGGACTGACCTCCTCGACCTGAGATGTTGATGGTCATGCAGTTTCCTCATCATGTCTCTTAGGGCATTCCCTTGCCCAGTGATCTTGTCCTCCGCAAACAAAACATCCACTCTCTCCCCCTTTTTCTTTTCCGCCTCTGGCTCTTCCTCTTCCTCTCCCCCTTCCTCGATATCGCCCTCTTCCTCGATATGTGGAAGTCCCTCTCCATTGTGTATGAGATCTCGTCATGGCTTGCATCATCGTCAGCTGAACTTTGTGTGTTTGTTCTTCTCTCTTTTTTCCCTGATCTTGCTTGGCTTGTGTGAGCAGCTTTTCCGCATGCAGAGCATGTTGTTCGATAAGGCTCAGCTTTCCAGTGTCCCACGTGATGCATAGGTTTTTCACCTTGTCAGATATTTCCGGAATCAGTCCATTCATGAAACTGTTTCTCAAATGCGCCTCGTATGCGGTCACTACCCCCTCACTCATATTCTCGGGGGCAGTAAGGCCGCTGTGCGCGTTGTGTACTTCCGTGAGGCGATGAAGATATTGCGCAACTGTCTCGCTGTCCTGTTGTTTGCACAGCGCAATCTTTGTCATATCCATCTTCACTGGAAAAGCTTCATAACACGCTTCACGTAATTCCGTTACGAAGTTATAGTACGTCGCATTCCTCCCGCTCTCATGATCTGGATGTCTCATGCACAGATTTTCATCCGGCCATTCATACTTAATCCGCGTTATGTCAGATGCTAGTTTTCTTCCCAGCAGGCGCCTCAGTTCAAGAGAGGTGGGACGAAATTCTTTGCAGAAACGTTCCAACTCCACACCAAACTTTTTCCCCCCCACTTCTCTCGGGTCAGGGAGGTGCTCATGAGCATGCTCAATGTCCTTTAGTGTCCACGGACGGTGTACTAACATAGGGTCTCCATCCAGCCCTGCTACTTCCACCATGGGCATTGTAATCACACTCTGAAGTTTCTCGTTGACCTCTGGAATCGAAGCCTCTTCTCTGACAGGTTCAAGATCCATAGTCTCCTTTTGCTTGTCTTTCTGGTGCGTACGATCCGCGATCGGTGGAGAGGGTGGGTCAGCCTTAACTGCCTTCGGTGGAGGCAGTGGACTCTCCTTCGGCTCCACACGAGCTGGCTCCGGATCTGCGCACACCTGTCGACATGACGCAGCCTCTGCCAGACGTGGTCGAGGAGGCGGTCCATCCAGGTCAGGATCATCTGAAAAAGACTTAAGACACTGGAGACTTTGTGAGTTACTTATTGTACTTTGTGTATTCTGTACATATTGTATAGATGCTCTCTTTGGAGTACATTGTGCTTTTTGAAACCTTTTTTCAGCCTCTAACTTCCACAAGTGAAAAGCTGTCCAGTTTATTTCTACCCTGTTCTTCTTCTTCTTCCCAACATTATCTCTTTCCATTTGGGTCAGGTTACCTTTCAGCAAATCTAACTGCTTCAAGCTAAAACTGCCGCCATCTGGGAAGCCACACTCCGTCAGCCACCGCAGCAATTGTGACACAGAATCAGGACCATAATTATTTCTCATATAATTCACGTTAGGTCCAGTGACACACACTGGGTTTTTATTGAGCATGCTCTTAGAAATACTGTTGCCCATGACTATCTTAGTTTATTGTTGACAGTCTCTGCACCAGAAAGCCTGTGCTATGTGTGTGTGTGTTATCTTTTGTTTTGGCCTTTTCTCTTTTCCCCAAACCTGCTTTGCTCTCCGGAGAGTCTACACAGAGCTCGTCAGCTCTTAGCGGCGGGTTTTCTCAAAACCTCGCAAACAAGACACCTTTAGCACCTAATCCCAGATTAGTGCCGTGCTTTACTTTTGTATTTTAGGCCTTGCACTAGGTGCCTATCCAGGTCACTGACCTGTCGACAGATCCAGGTTTAAATCCTGTCTTTACAGCACTTTCTACACAGAGACAACCAACAATATTCACTATTCAACACTAATGAATTCAACTATGGTTTTCAAAATAAAACCCTTACAACTTTAGCAGATTAAGCAGAGTTCTTTAACACGAATAAAAATAGATTCTCTCACCTTCCACACATCCAAGTACTTTTGATTCCAGCGTTGAGGCGGCTCACGGTGAACTCCCGAGTCCTCTCACGCTCATAGCCAATTTTGCGGTCGAGGTGAAGTTAACAGCCTTCAAGGCTCGAGCGCTGCAAGCCTCCCCGGGAATCCCCGAAGTCGACTCTCAAACGCGGAATCCTGCCGACAACGCCAGCCTGTTGTGGAAGTTTTGAGGTTCGAGAGAATTAAAGCATAAAAATATCACACCAACAGGCACGGGCAAGAGTATAAAGGTTTTCACGGTTTATTGTTTTCAGCTTTGCAGAAGGACCCAACACTCTACGTGTAAAATCAGAGAGGAAGGGCCACCATTATTGATAACACCAGCATTTTATAGACAGGAATAAAATAAACAGGACATGTAAAACCAAAACATCATCCACCATTGGCTTAGAAGCATCGCCTGTTCATCTTCTGACCAAGCTAATCCCACGGGAACAGAAAAGGTCTCATGGGAAAGCTCTGATTAAATGCAGTTTTAGAAAGAAACAACTGAAATCTCTAGTCACAATAACTACCAGCCATGGGAAATACAGAAGCCTAGAAGGACAGATTCATGTGTTCTTCTCTAAAGTAAAAATTTCCACTACACACGTTTGGCGGAAGCCAAAGCCAGGAGCAGCGCCGTCTTGAAAGACAGCAACCTGAGAGCGATATCCCCCAGGGGCTCAAAAGGCTGTTGGGCCAACACCTCCAGCACCATGGAGAGATCCCAATCCGGGACTACACTCCTGGCGACCGGCAGGGAGCGGCGCGCGCCCCTCATAAATCTATGGATAAGGGGGTTCTGCCCCACCGTAGTGTCGCCGAAACCAGCGTGACATGCAGCGATAGCCGCCAAATAGACCTTAATTGTCGAAAAAGACCTGCCACGATCGATAAGGCCCTGTAAAAAACCCAGAATATCAGTGACTGAGCACAGATACGAGACGAGCTGGTGCTCCTCGCACCACGACTCAAACACACGCCATTTGCAATCATAGAGAGAGCGTGTGGAAGGGGCCCTGGCACTCTGAATCGTGGCGATAACACAGGGGGGGAAACCCCAGCGTGCTCAAATTCGCCCTCTCACGGGCCAGGCCCAGAGAGCCACCCTGACCGGGTGAGGATAAAAAATCTCCCCGTTCGCCTGGGTCAGGAGGTCCGTATGCAACGGGAGGGGCCACGGCTCCGCATACAGAAGAGGAATTATCTCCGCTAGCCAAGGTGCCTTGGGCCATCTGGGGACTATGAGGATCAGAGATAAACCCTGCACCGTGGCCCTGGCCAGGGTCGGGGATATCAGGCAGAGCGGAGGGAAAGCATAGAGCAGCGCACTGGGCCATGGATGAGCCAGAGCGTCCATGCCGAGGGGGGCGTCCTCGTCCCGAAGCGAGAAGAACATAGGACAGTGGGCTTTTCGCGCGAGGCGAAGAGATCAACGGCAGCCTGGCCGAACCTCTCCCAGAGCAGTCCCACTATCTGGGGGTGTAGCCTCCACTCTCTGTACAGAGGGTTCCCCCTCGACAGAAGGTCTGCACCCCTGTTCAAAAGGCCCGGGACGTGAGTCGCCCGTAACGACAGAAAATGCCACGTGCTCCATACCAACAGCTTGTGAGCCAGAGCGTGAAGCCTGGAGGAGTGCATGCCGCCTTCATGGTTGATATATGCTACAGCTGTCGTATTGTCGCAGCGTACCAGCACATGATGCCCCCGAAGGCGGGGTGAGAAATGCATCAGAGCTTTCCACACAGTGAGGAGCTCCAAGTAATTTATATGGGCTGAGCGAAGTGAGATCGGTCACACACCGTTCACTGATCTGCCCTCTTGAGTGGCTCCCCACCCTGTCAAGGAGGCATCTGTCGTGACCACTTCCCGCATCATGACCGCCCCGAGAGGGGTCCCATGTGCGTAAAACTCCGCAGCTCTCCAGTGGCGCAGCGCGGCCATGCACACGCGCGTCACCGAGACAAAGCGGAAAAGATCACGCAACGGGCAGAGATGAAGGGACAAAATCCACTTCATGAAAGCCCTTATTCTCAGAAGACCTAGAGGCAAGACATGGACAGCCGAAGCCATAAGACCCTGTAATCTGAGACATGTGCGATACTGTATCCGCGCCCCTTCCCTGAACCGCGATAGACAGTTCATGAATGAAGAGACGCGCCCCTGCGCTAGGCGCACGTGCATCGCGAAGGAATTCAGCTCCAGACCCAGGAATATGACTTCCTGAGCGGGAGTGAAATTGCTCTTTAACACATTGACTGAAACCGAGTGCAGCAATGTGTGAGAGCACACGGGCAGTGTTCTGAATCACATTCTCTCTCGAATCAGCTATAATAAGCCAATCGTCTATGTAAGTCAGGATCCTGAGACCCGCTATTCTCAGCGGCGCAAGCCCCGCCTCCACACAAGGACAGAACGTCCGCGGACTCAGCGCGAGCCTGAAAGGAAGGACTGTGAATTCGTAACATACGCCTTGGTAGGCGAAACGAAGGAATTTTGTGTGTGGAGGATAGATGCTTATGTGGAAAAAAGCATCGCTCAGATCGATCAAGCAAAACCAATCGTTCCGCTTTATCAAACGTATGAGAGAGCCGTGTGTTAACATTCTGAAGTTGTATTTCTGTAAATGTTTGTTCAACACTCTGAGATCCAGAATAGGACGGAGAGATCCGTCCTTCTTCGGGACCAGGAAATAACGAGAATAAAACCCCTGATCGCTTAGATGCGCGGGTACAACTCGAATCGCTCCCTTCTCGAGAAGAGATGAGATCTTGTCTTTCAGAATGTGGGCGGAGCCCTGGTCCGTGTGGGACCAGACCACTCCGTTGAACTGCGGGGGTGATTGGACAAACAGAAGTCTGTAACCCCTCGTGACTGTGTGAATCACCCAATCGGGGGCCGAGACAGACAGCCAGGCTGTCACGTGACTCCCGAGCGTCCCTACACGGGAGGGCGGGACCCCAGGGTCCGGTCCGGCCGGACCGTTCATTGATTCTCCAGTGGCCAAACCAGAGGTTTTCATCTTTTTTTGTGAAAAACTGGGGCCGTAGCCTTTATTGAACATGTGAGAGGTGTGCGAAGGGGGGTGTTTGGTGACAATGCTTCTGCACTCGATCCCACGACCGTCCCTACTGGGACTGGGGAACGCACTCTGGGCGACACGGGGACGGTGAAGCCTGTGCGGAACAAAGGATGACCCTCGCCAGCGAGAGGGGCTGACCTCGCCGAAGGAGACCCTCCGTCTCTTGGACGGGTGAACCTGGAGGGTAGAACGGATGTCCAGAGGGCTGGCCGCCCATGAACGCGGACTGAAGACCCCCAGAGGCCGAACATCAGGTCAGCCGCTTATGTATCGGAACAGAAGGAGCGGGGATAGGAGACCTCCGAGCCGCGGCCGCGGTGAAAGACGTCTTACCCCAGGGCCTATCGGGGGGGGGCCCACCCACCCTGCTGAGCCTGTGGCTTCCCACGGGATTTGTTGGACCTGCCAGTGTAGTGGGACTGGCGTCCCGCAGCAGGAGTGTTAGGCGGCCGCCCAGATGGCGTCTGGCCCGGCGCCGGCTTTCTAGGAAGACACAGTTTGAAGGCCTCGTCCTCCTTCTTCTTATCAACGCAGCGCTGCTGCATCAGCGCAACGGCTGGGCCGAAAAGAGCTTGACCCGGCTCAACTGGCGCCCCAGCGATGCTGCGCTTCTCACTATTGGGGAGACCAGATAGGTTGAGCCACAGCGCATGTTCTCCGACCACCGACAAAGCCATAGAGCGCCCGCTAGCCTGGACAGCCTGATGGGCATTGCGGAGGACGAGGTCATTGACCGTGACGATCTCCTTCCAGAGATCGGGGGATGGCGACCCACTCTCCAGCTGCTGGCCCAAATCAAGCAGGAGTTCAGCCTGAAACGCGGACAACAGCGAGGAGACATTGAGAGCTCGAATGGAAAGAGCTGAGGCTTTATAATACGCCTGATGGATTGATGCGGAGAAACAATCCATCTTGCCCGGGAGGACGGGCTTGGGTGGGGCGAGCAGCGCGCCCAGGGATGGGTTAAGGTGTCTGGCGATGGAAGGCTCGATCACGGGGGGGTCGCCCATGCCCAGACCCGCCATATCCTTCACCTTAAGCCCCGCGAGACCGTGTTTTAGATCAAGTGGATCTCCCCAGCAATACCTCGTGTTTTGCACATGCAGGGAGGACGGGCAGGAGCTGCTTCCCCGGGCCGGCAGGAGGCCCTAGAAGCTTACTGTCATACACATCCCTCTCCTGATCCGAAGCGTTCAGGAGAGCCCTTCCCATAGGTGGATCTCGAACACGAGATGATGAAAGAGAACACAAACACAACAATAACAAACAACCCTAACAATTGTTTAAATATATGGTATTAAAACTATAGACATGAGAGATTAAAGCATTAAAGAACCCCCCATCCCCCACCCGACCGGCCCACCTGGAATATCACTTGGCCCGCCTTTCATCTCATCTCATCTGGAGCTGGGCCTGATTTAAAATGACATTTTACATGAAAAATATTTCAGATTCAACATTTAAATTTCAGAATTAATGGCATGCTCATAAAGTGAGATCCTTGTTTGCCTTTATAAAAAAATATAATTTTTTTTTAGATATAATACGATGCCAAATTAAGGCCTGATTTAACAAAATCTAACTAATAGTTATTATTGGAAAAATATATACAGTATATTTTCATTCATTCCCAGTCTACAAGATCTGTTTATTTTCATCAATTCTAGTTACCCTGGGGTATAAATGTAAGGTTGCAATGATCATATTGTTCAAAAATGAAACTCATTATTGTATTTGACAACATGTAGAGTCTCTGTTCTCCACCATGTATTGGATGTTGTACCCATCAAATTTGTTATATATGCTCAGTACTGAAAAAAATATTCCCTATTGTCTGATAATTTGCAGATGTCTGGAAATTGTTCCACTTATAAACTCATTTTGTTTTAAGTAATATGCAGACTTTCAAGAAAAAATAAAATGAGAATTTAATGATTATAAAAAATGAATGAATTATTTGATTATGAAAAAGGAAAAAAAATCACTAGTGTGCTAACAACCAGACATGGATTGGGTTTGCCAAGTACAACAGCAGTTGATGGCAGAAGCATTGGGGGAACTGTGTAGAAAATCCCAAAAACAAGAGTCACTGAATTTGCCAACAACCTCCACATGGCAGGGCTAAAGGTATTAAAGGTAATGAGTGTAATGACACTTTTGCAGTAGCCACACACTACCTTTGAACATAGCCACAGGTGCTTGGCCAAAACGCATTTTATCTTGCTCCAAATGCCCAGCAATGGGATTATGGTGAGCCACATCAAATAGACGTTTTCTATGGTTCTTTGGTTTTAACAATTGGGAGATCCCTTGCTTATTTTGAGTGTCCAGTGTGACTCATATCGTTCTTAATTTAAAAATACTGGCGCGAAATCAGACTGAATTGGCTGACTATCGATTAATTTGGTTGAAAGAGCCTGGGTTGTGTTCAGTGGCTGGAGAGGAGTCATTAGAGTGAAAGACAGGAGAAAGGGGTTTTGGGGGAATTGTTCAGGGGTGTGGCTGAATCATTGCTAATTACTAATCGTCATACACTGGACAGGCCAATCAGTGGCTGCTCTGAAGGATGCTGTAGATGATGCAGACTGGGACATGTACAGCTTTGATGACTTCATGTTGACATGTTTAATTGTCTCTGTGGGATTTAAAATGAACAACATCTGAACATTTCCCTACCAGAGGCCGTGGGTAGATAAAACCATCTTTGATGCTCTGAGATCCTTCTCTGCTCCCTACAGCACAGGGCTTGCAACTGGGAATATGAATGATGTAGTGGAAATTTTAAATATCACGAATGTTTATATATAATGTTATGTGCTTTTACAGTATTCTGTGTGAAAGATTAGGGAGAAAGAACAAGAGGCCCTTGTTCCAACTGATAACATTGTACGTGCTAGAAAAATGGGAACTTTAGGTGAGTATGTGTGCATGTGCTCGATAAGAGCTGAAAATGGAATGTGGCCCTGTTAAGGTGATAATTCAAAGGGATACATCTTTAGTAACCAGGGAGTGTGCATGAAAACACACACAAAAAACATACCTGGGGTACAAAAGGGAGAGATAAGACACTAGTTTTTGCCTCTTCACTGCATAGACACATATACACTGTATCCATACACTGTATGGAAGATGCCTTTTGCTACAGCAAAATAAAATTCTTTCTTTGCTTCTTTGCTTTTTCTACCACCTCTGAGTCTGAGTGTATTTTATACATCTAGATCAAAACTGTTCTGTGGCACAGACCGAGAACGATCATGGACTATAAAACATCCTCCAGAATAGTGAATGCAGACGTAAATCTAGCAAACAAGCTAAATGCCAATTATGCTTGCTTGTAGCACTTACAGCACTAACGAGCTCATCCACTACCTCAACTGAACATTTGCACAGCTTACAGAAAGCACTATGACTGCACACCCATTGCACACCCTTTAAAGCTGGGCATGCTAGGGCACTTATATATTACCATATGTACATGCATGCAGCTGCTATGCAAGCAGAATTGTTCACATACACCTTTGCATTTTTTAAGTACATTTGGAGAATTAAAACTTTCGGAACAAAAATGTCTTTGTCCATGTGGCATTTTATTGTAATGTTCGGCAATTTCATTCACAATAATGTTAAATGTGCACTCCTACACTCAAGGTAGGAAATGTCCCGGTTCTGGTTTTCATCCTACCCCAACTACAGACATGACTGCTACCTCACTTCACATCTCTAAACATCACCTGGTATCCTTCACTCTCACTCTCCCTATCCTACATAAAACCAAATTTCAACATCTCTCTCTTACTCGTCAAAACCTCCACTCTGTCTCTCCTGACTCATTTTCCTACCTACCTTTGGACTCAGTCATAGACACTTTCCTCTCCTTCCTCAACCATGGACCTTCTCTGCCCTTTATTAATTAAACCCTGGAAGACTTCTTGTCCTGCTCCTTGGCTGTCAGATTTGTTGCACAGCAATCAAAGAAAACTATGATCAGCAGAGATAAAGAGGAGAAATAATATCTGGTCATGTACCAACTACCTTCAAGAGAGCAAGTGTTATTCCCATCCTGAATAAACCTGCTATTGATTCATTAGACTGCCTTTTGGCTGACTCTGAGAAACTACATGCAGCTAGATCAGCCAGGCTGTCATGTGCAGAGGTGGCAAAAGTACACACATCCTTTACTCAAGTAGAAGTACAGATACTCATTTTTTAAAAGACTCCAGTAAAAGTAGAAGTAGTGACTACACTCTTTTACTCAAGTTAAAGTAAAGAAGTATGGGCTCTGACATGTACTTAAGTAAAAAGTCGCCGTTACTACTACCTGTGTAGTGTCATGCTTGTAACTGGACGTCATGTTATACATACATTATATTATATTATTAACATTATATATATAATGAGTGTGTGTGTGTGCTGATGGATATTTGTTTTCATCAACCACAAGATTATTACGAAAGGCAGGCACTGATGTAGTTATTTTAACATTGGTGACTCCCTCTGAATGAACATTAGCCATTCCTTTTGTAGGCGTGCTGCTCATTGTTAGCTCCGCTATCCTTAGTCTATGTCAGTGTTGCCAGATTGGACTAAAGATTTCCAGCCCAACTATCAAATTTCAATATCAATAAAAAACTAATTAAAACCTAAAGCCTGAAGTTTCATTCTCCAAATCATGTAAAAGCTTTTTAATAATGTCCAACGGTCCTCAGATTTAATGCACTTTGTAAACAATTCCAGGCAGAGGGAGCAGCAAATTTAAATGCCTTTTTTCCACATTCAGTACGTACCACTGGAACAGAAAGTAAAAATAATTCTTGTGACCTGAGGCTATAGCTACAAGCATACTTTTTACAGATGTATGTACATCTGTAAGATGTGATGGAAGTAAACCCAGGATATATAAATATATATATATATATATATATATATATATATATATTTATATATATATATATATATATATAAACATGCCAGTGATAAACTTTAAACCTGTTTATCAAACTGTTATATATTGGTAAATACAACTTTTTTGTAAAATTTTATTTTAATTAAAATTTATCAGACGATGTCATGTTTTGTGTTAATTTTACATTCTTTTATCGACACTAATGAACAAGATCATCTTATTTGATTTCTAACATACCAAACATATTGCACACAGTTGTTTTCCAGCACAAAAGTTACAAATCACGTACATAGTCATTCTACAAGGTTGTTATTGTGTATAATTCTATTCTATTGAAGTCACTGTGAAGTCACAATGCTTATATTCAGATCAGTTATTATAAACAAAGTTTGGACAGTAAGACATGTGGACCCTCACATTTACAGGTAGGGGACCAGAAAGACCAGATAAAGATCAAAATCAACAGAAATACAATTCTTAAACATATGATATAAATATTAGATCTAAAGTGACATATTTTTAGCAAATAAAACTAGATCTAGATGAAGGGGCACTTTGGGGATTAAAATATTGACTAATTAAACTGGGTTGTGAGCAAATGTTTACGACTCAATCTTGGTCGAAATTCATTGGCCTTACGTGATGACGCAGGCGCGTATCCTTGCGGTGGCGCGCACGTTTCTAAGCGGGTTCATAGTGATAAGCTGTGCAGGGTTCTGCTTGTGTTTGAGTCGCTACTGAGGGAAAGATTGTGAGAAGTTTCCTGACCGCGTTGTTTTTTAATCAGCTTAACGTAAGTGATTTTTCGGAGTGCTGTATATTGTAATTATATTTCGTTCTAATAAGAATTTGTTTGCTATTTTCAGCGTATTTTTCTTGCTCATCCTCTTTTGTTCGTGTTTTCGCGCCCACGAGGCCCAGCCTGGTGTGTGTGTAGTACACTATCACTGACCCCCTTACAGTGTGTGTTAGTTAGTTAGTGAGTGAGTGAGTGAGTGAGTGAGTGTGTTAGTGAGTGAGTGAGTGTGTTAGTGAGTGAGTGAGTGTGTTAGTGAGTGAGTGAGTGTGTTAGTGAGTGTGTTAGTGAGTGTGTGAGACACACCATCACGGACCCCTTACTGTATACACTGAAACGGTTATATCTTCACTGATCATGTCTGGCTGCTCCTGCAAGTGTGTATGATGGCCTTAACACAACCAGGTGCTTATCTTTCACAGCCATTCTTGTTGATTGTAGAGCAGATACTTTAAACTATACAGTGCTTCGTGTCTCGACTGTGTTCATGTGATTAAATGGAAACTATGTGTTTAAAAGCTACAGTGTTATAAAGATTACGCGATTTGCGCTTTAACGACACGGTGAGCTGAATGTTTTAGCTTACTTAGCTTTGCTGTTGGTTTGTAAAGCGTGTGAGCGTCTGCAATTAAAGTAATGTACGACTGGCTGGTTATATTCTCTCTAAATACACAATACAAACGAGCTACTCAGTACTGCAGCTATTCCGCACTGCTTGTGTATTTATCATCACAGTTGTGTTGCTTTGTGAGTCTTCTTGCCTGGATTCAGGGCTTTATGACTGAACCCCGGCCCAAGCACACAGTCATGATGTGTTTATAACGACACGGATACATGTGTGTGTTGTATTAATGAGGCCTGCACATGAGTCTCTCATTAGCCACAAAGCTAAAGTTGGGTTATCTGATAATGCAGCGGGTATAAGACTGTAGTTTTATACACCGTGTCAGAGCGTGTACATGACCAGCTATACTGTGCTTTTTCAGCTAGTTATGGGTAAGAAACAGACCGGAAAGTCTAGAAAGGAGGTTGAGGAGCCTGAGGAGTTTGTGGTGGAGAAGGTGATGGACCAGCGGCTGGTCAACGGGAAGGTGGAGTTTTTCCTCAAGTGGAAAGGATTTCCAGAGTGAGTATTAATCACACGGAGAAAACGTTATTGGATTATTCATTATCTTATAACCTATACAAACAGATTTTGTGATCGTAAACCTTAATTAAAACCCAGCAAATCGCCAGTAGTCCGAGACGCTTGTAATTTGTCGGAACCGCCGCAGATGTGGGCGTGTGACGTCATCACCGCGCGCATTCAGACCTCTTCATTCACTTGCGTCGCACATGAGTACAGCTATCATTAGAAAGTCATTTCATGTGTCTTCACTGGTAGGAGATTAAAATATCCTGTAGTACTTCTGCAAAAGAATCTCCATAAGCTGCATTGTCATTTTTCTAAAAGGGCTGCATCAAAATTAAGCGTTTTGGGGCACAAGAATCACAAAAAAGCTGTGTCCCTCAGTAGGGTCTGTTAATTTACATGTTTGTATTTTTTTTAGACCCATTTCTAATACCTTTTTACTCAGAATGTAGTCAAGAACAACCCGAGTATCTGTTTCACTATATTCAGAGAGAGTTGAAGATTTTTTTTTTTTTTTTTTTTTTAAGATTAAACCACTCCAACAGTGTGGCACAAAGCTGCAGCTTTACACCTACCAAAACACGGAGTGTGTACAGCATCGCTCAGAGTCAACACCCTTACAGTATTTTGGCACTTATTTATACGGACATGCTTTCTCTGGCTGAAACCAGTCTCTCAAATTAAAACGATGGGTACATGAGACACTCCGAATTACTTGTGCTTTTCTCTAACAAATCACTTCAATATTTTCTACAGTACTGATAACACTTGGGAGCCTGAAGAAAATCTTGATTGCCCAGAGTTAATTTCTGCCTTCTTGGAGTCACAAAAAGGTGTGGTTGAGAACCCTGACTCTAACAAGAGGAAGTCCTCCACAGATGAGCCAGAGACTGAGGAGAGCAAGGCCAAGAGGAAGAAAGAGTTGGTGAGTGTACGACTGATGTTAGTTACATGTTGCTGAAAGGCATTATTAAACTTGCTGTATACTTTTAAACAGAATGAAAAACCAAGGGGGTTTGCAAGGAATTTGGAACCGGAGCGGATCATAGGGGCAACAGATAGCAGTGGAGAACTGATGTTTCTTATGAAATGGTGAGAGAACCTGATTATTCTTGTAAATGTTGTATACAAAGCAAAATATGTGGTGTTGGGCTGGCAGGCAAAATTGACCAAATGAAATTTGAAAATGAAGGTGGAGAATGGGACCAAGCCAAATTTATGTACATTTGTACAGAAATTAGAGAGAAAATGTTTTTTTTTTTTTAAATTATTATTATTTTTTAAATGCTTGTTAATTTACATTTGCATTAGTTTTATTAAGCTAGCCCTATCCACTGTCAGCTAGCGGTATGAGTGCCTCAATCAGTCAAGACTCTTTAGTCTTTTCCTCTCAACTGTAAAATTAGTTGGTAATTTACAGAAATGCTAAGTTGCAATCATAGTATGCACAAATAAAGTTGTACTGTCGCGCATTTGGGGCATCATTTTCAGTTGCATTTGGGTAACAACTCTTGGTGTTTTCACCTACTGAGCAAACCCTTTCAAAATGGTCATCGTGTGACCCAAAAGGATTCCAGACTGTACAGTTGAAGTAAATGGTGTCATATTATCCACTCGTGTAATCCACTCGTGTAACTCCCTGGAAATGTACTGTTGACCTCCCCCTTCCCATAATGTTTGCCTTAGGTCTATGTATTAGCACTGTTGTCAGTGTTAGTGGGACATTTAACCGCCTCTATTCATCAGTTTGCTGTCGTTTACTTTCCTGTTCTGGTAACTTATGTGAATTAAGCATGGGTTCTGTCAGTAGAAGTGCTGACAATTCCTTAGTGTCATCCAAATGTAAGCCATACAGCAGCAAATAGTTGAACATTGATCTTAAGGAAAGGTGAATGCTATGTAGAGCTATGGTTATTATAGACTACATACATACCTTTTGGCAAGTGAAGACAAGACTGGACAGACGGTTATATATATATCTGTACTTATTAATCAAAACTTTAAAAAGAAATTAACACTGTCGTCCGTTCCCCCCACCCCCACATTATCTATGCATTAAATAAAATATAAATGTATATTCTGTTTGTAGGAAGGATTCAGATGAGGCAGACTTGGTGCCAGCAAAAGAGGCCAATACCCACTGCCCACAGGTGGTCATTGCTTTTTATGAAGAGAGGCTAACCTGGCACTCATGTCCAGAGGATGAACAGCACTAGTATTTTACAAAAGATCTTATCACTATCATAAACCTAAAGCTCTGTCTAAGCCATCATATGCAGCCTGTGGCCAGAATGCTTTTTTGTTTTGTGCTTCATTGTGGACAGCATGACTGTTTTTACTGTCTGCATTGGACAGAGAGACCAGGGAAACAAAAGGATTTTAAGCTGAAAATGATTTGTTTTGTTTGATACGTTTGTTTATAGACTTCAATTTGCTCATTTCCATTCTCTTATAATTCTATTGTGTTGGGTTCATGTTTGGCCTGACTGAATAGTTCTGCTGTATATTTTCTGTAAATATTTTTTCACAATAGATAAAAGGTTCAATTAAAGGTGCCTTTCTTTTAACCAGCAGTTGTCTCTGTGTACTTTGGTCTGTCATTCAGTTACAAAGGTACACTATTGTTCAAAATAATAGCAGTACAAGGTGACTAACCAGAATAATCCAGGTTTTTAGTGAATATTCTTTTTTATTACTACATGGCAAACAAGTTCCCAGTAGGTGCAGTAGATTCTCTCAAAACAAACAAGACCCAGCATTCATGATATGCATGCTCGTAAGGCTGTGCAATTGGGCAATTAGTTGAAAGGGGTGTATTTAAAAAAATAAATAATAGCAGTGTCTGCTGTTGACTGTACAAACATTTGTTTCTAGGATTTATCAATCCTGTGAATCACTGAACTAATATTTAGTTGTATCACCACAGTTTTTTAAAACTGCTTCACATCTGTGTGGCTCTCAGCTGTTATTCCACTCCATGATTCTTTAACAACGTTCCACAGTTCATTTACATTTCTTGGTTTTGCCTCAGAAACACCATTTTTGATATCATCCCAGAAGTTCTTGATTGGGCTGGCCACTCCATAACATTCATTCTGTTGGTTTGGAACCAAGACTTTGCTCGTTTACTAGTGTGGGGTCATTGTCTTGTTGAAACAACCATTTCAAGGGCATATCCTCTTCAGCATAAGGTAACATGACCTCTTCAAGTATTTTGACATATTCAAACTGATCCATGGTCCCTGGTATATGATAAATAGTCCCAACACCATAGTAGGAAAAACATGCCCAAATTATGATGCTTGCACCACCATGCTTCAGTGTCTTCACTGTGTACTGTGGCTTGAATTCGGAGTTTGGTGGTCATCTCACAAACTGTCTGTCCTTGGACCCAAAAAGAACAATTTTACTCTCATCGGTCCACAAAATGTTCCTCCATTTCTCTTTAGGCCAGTTGAGGTGTTCTTTGGCAAATTGTAACCCCTTCTGCACATGCCTTTTTTTTTTTTTTTTTTTTTTTTTAACAGCGGGACTTTGCGGGGATTCTTGAAAATAAATTAGATTCACATAGACGTCTTCTAACCGTCACAGTACTTACAGGTAACCCCAGCCTGTCTTTGATCATCCTGGAGCTGATCATTGGCTGAGCCTTTGCCATTCTGGTTATTCTTCGATCCATTTTGATTGTCTTCCATTTTCTTTCACATCTCTCTGGGTTTGCTCTCCATTTTTTGCACCTCTTTGTAGGTTTTCCCCTCTCCAATCAACCTTTTAATCAAAGTATGCTGTTCTTTTGAACAATGTCTTGAACGACCCATTTTCCTCAGGCTTTAAAATGCATGTTCAAGTGCTGGCTTCATCCTTAAATGGGGCCCCCTGATTCACACCTGTTTTTTCACAAAATTGATGACCTCAGTGATTGAATGCCACACTGCTATTTTTTTTAAACACATCACTTTCAACTAATTGCCCAATTGCACAGCCTCACGAGCTTGCATATTATGAATGATGGGTCTTGTTTGTTTTCTGAGAATCTATTGCAACTACTGGTAACTTGTTTGCCACGTAGCAATAAAAAATATACTAAAAACCTGGATTATTCTGGTTAGTCACCTTGTACTGCTATTATTTTGAGAAATTCTGTATAAATGAACTTCACCTGAACTGTAGCACATTTCTGGAGTCTGAAAGCCCTGTATAGTGTTGTGAGGCTGAGAAATATGATTGCTTCAACCAGACATAAATTGGACCTCAAAGCTTCTGTTGCAGGGCAGCACTTTAATGGCTGAAAACCGTTGAGAGGCGCTTTATTTGCAGGTGTTATGCTGCTATATGATGATGCATAAATCCAGGTTACTATTAAAAAAAACGCCTGAGCCCAATGCATATCCCCTTTTTGCTAACTCAAAACTACAGGAATGATAAGTGAATGCAAACCTGCAAAAATGAGTCCTAGATAATTGGTCCTGAATATAGATTTTAGATTTCAGACGAATGTAAAAATATTCCTAATATACATGTCTTGACTTTTGCAGTCTTGATGTGTAAAGCTTGTGGACAGGGTTGTGACATTCACACCCCAAGTACATCTCAGATATCTCACTAAAAACATGAAACTGACATCATGATTCAAAGTTTTTTTTTGTTTTTCAACTTACAAAATGTACAGACCTATAGAATACAAATTTTTCACATACAGGTTTTTATGTAACAAATTGCTAATAATATACATTCCATAATCATCCTTCCACTTCCTTTACAATGTTTTGTGGGAATGAAAAACTGGAAATAAACACAACACCTGGTGAAAATTTCAGAATAATAAAGAAACTGGACCTGGCTGGGGCTGCTTAGGGTTAATGCGTGGATAATGGCCAGAATAAAAAGGTGGGATGCAGTAGATTGGACAAGGAGAGATAGAGGGTGTAGAAGCATGAAGATGCTCCCACAGTGCTGTTATTTCAACAGCTATACTTGCCAACAGACAACAAAAACCTTATGTTGTGTCTGAATGACCGTGCTTACGGGAAAGGCGAGACCCAGAAGTAGAAGCTGCAAACGAGCAGACAATATATGAATACAGAATAAAAGTACATTTAGGCACAAGATTATAAGTGTACACAGTTTATATCCTCTATAGAAATAAAAAGACTGTAATTCACGAGAACACACAAGAACGCATTTCAGTTGAAAGTTAAAGACAAGACGAGTGCTTTCACTCAGCCAAAAATTTGAAAATAATGGGAATTAGAAATGTTGGTAAATGAAAATCTAAAACTTGAACTTAATGGGAAATTTTTCAGGGGATTCAGAAAAATATTGGAGGAGTATCAACAATATAGTATATAATTGTATACTAGATCATTCTGTATAGTCCTGATGAACTGATCTCATGTTGCTTCCTGGTTTTGCAATAAACTATTCTTGCTTTTCTCATTCACCGCTTTTGTAAATATTATTTTTTGTCTAAGTGTTTTAATATGTTGTGTGATTATACATAGTGTTTCAGTGAACGTGGCATATTCTTACAACAGAAATAGTTGCTTACCTCATAAGTACATCAATATATTGTCTTTGCAATATAGACCTGACATTAGACATTAGACAGAAATGTGATTTGCCTTTCCAGCTTTGTCCTGAAAAAAGCCTAAGGCAAAACAGGTCTATGCTACATACTGCTAACTAGATACAATGACTAGGTGGTACAAATAGGAGGCCCAGTAGCATGTTTTTACTTATGGAGATATTTATTTAGAAGCTGCATTTAACCCATGTAGACAACATAGTGTGCACAGGGCAGCATATCTCTCTTGGGCACAGATAATAAATTAATTTTAAAAATTAAACTGATAAAAATAATAACTGACCATTGTTATCTATAAACAGCAGGTTCCTGATTCAGGAAAGACCTAATTCTGTTAGCTAATTTACCTAGTTGATTTAGATAGACGAAAAGGCAAAAAGGGCAAAGCAGGTTTAACCATGTGAATTTTAATTTTTGTACTATACTCCAAAATCTTCCTGAAGTAGAGCATGTCTCCAGCTTTTAATTCCTGGATGTCCACATCTCTGAGGATCTGTTGTAGCATCAGAACGCCGGGTAGGATACAATAGCGTCTATATTTTCATAGAAGATTAAACCAGTTGTTACCGCTTCATCACGGTTCATCATGCTTCATCAGAGCAGAGGTATTCAAATAAACTTTAAAGAGGTCCAGTAAGAGAAAATTTCTTGAAGCGAAGGTCTAGAAGATAATGTCTAACTAGGTAGTGTGATATATATTTATGTAGCCTAGTAGTTGTATCAACATCTACAAGCAATCAATACCTGATTGTCAAATCAAATAAATTCAGTACAATTCAAAAACTTTTTGACAGTGTTTATTGTCACATAACGTAGAACTGAACATATGTATTATTTTATGTATGTATAATGTTCTCTCATTAAATAAATAAAAGTAGGGCTACATTTCAAAATAAGAGAAAATAAATAAAATGTGAAAATTGTGTATGTTTAAATAAAGTGCTTAACTTTCCGTTTTATATCTCAGTGAGAGAATTGAGCTCTAGCTTGGCTTGGCAGGATTTTAAACCTGGGCTTCAATGGAGTCAGGGCCGTTCTCATACACATGTGCAGGTGCTCATTAGTGAGCCTGGAACAATATTTAGTTTTGATTATGTTCATTGTAGAGAAAGCTGCCTGACAGTTGTATGTAGAGCCAAACGTGGTCAGGATGTATAGGGCTACTTTCCTAAGATCTGGGAAAGCTGTCTCAAGGATGCTGTCTTCAGATTTGAGTGGATATGTTTGTTCAAAACCATTATGTTTTGTCTCATAATGGCGTTTGAGTCTGTCCATTTTGGATTAAATGCTCTATTTTCGCTGTCCACTTTTCTTTTTTTCGAGAGCGCATTTGTTCTTTATTCTCCCTTTCTCTCCGTCTCACTCAACTTTCTCTTCCTTTCTCTGTCTCACTCATCTGTTTCTCTCCCTTTGTTTTCTACATGTATCGCTATCTTACTTTCATGTGTAACTTTACTCTAATTCTCTCTCATCTGTCTTGCACTGTAAATTTGCAGTGTTTACTTCAGGAATGCACAGATTTGATTGGTCTGTGCGTTTCCACTACCACTACCATAAACATTGCAAAAGCTGCACCGGTTAAAATAGAAGTGCCCCATCAAGTTTTTATCATAACCTTTTGCTTTGGCTGTAGGTCCAGGTCCGTATTGGACAGCTTCTGAGTCCGGACCCGGAACGCGGCCCGTCTGTTGGTGACCTATGCTATAGAGCATGTTTAACCTTCCACTAAATTGAACTCTACACTACACTACACTGTTAGCACACTGATGTCTCACTGATGCTTTACTGCCTTCACTGCCTTTTATCATCTTGCAATTCCTCTCCACCATTCCTGCACATTCTGTATTATCTCAATATCATTCTATAATTGTAATTGTAAATTCATAGCATGCCATACATGTCTACTGTACACTGTGTATTATCTTGGGTACTTGGTTTTACTTACATAATGGTTTATCTACATAATGCACATATACTGTACATTCAAATGCTTCATACACATAAACATATGGACATATTTATCTGCATTTGTTCGTTTGAGTAATTATACTATTTGCACTTCTGTTGCCTTGATGGTAAACGAAATTATTTTTATGTACCTGCACTATGTAATGACAACAAAGATCTGTCTGTCTGTCTGTCCATCCCTCCGGAGACCTGAATGAATTTAAACACTAAAATTCACATGGTTAACTACAAAACCCATAACTTCAGACTGTCCACTAGAGTTTAGCAATATTAGTTTTTACATTTACAGCATTTCGTAGATGCCCTTATCCAGAGTCTCAAATATGCAACACTAATTATTTAGTTGTAGAATTGTGCAGTTTTTATGCAAGAAATGGTAAGTGTGTACTTGGAGACTGGATTGGCTCACAGCTGCAAAATCAGTGCCTTTTTTATAGACATTATACACATTTACAAAATTGTTGGTGGAAATTGGACATTGCTTTTTAATTGTGGTTCAACAGAACTGTGGTTCAACTAATGAAACTGGCCTGGACCAAAATAATGGTACTCTTAACTTCGTATTTTGTTGCACAACTTTTTGAGGCTATCACTGCAATCAAGCATTTTCTGAAACTCTCAGTGAGACTTCTGCGCCTCTTGACAGGTATTTTGGCCCACTCTGCATGTTTCAGCTTTTTCCACAGATGTTCAATATGACTTAGATCAGGGCTCATAGAAGGTCACTTCACAACAGTTCAATGTTCTGTTCTTAGCCATAACCTGCGACTGAGACCAAGCTTTCTGAAGGGTGTGATTATAAATATACAGTCTGTCAATTGTTGTCCTCAGAGACCACATGTAGTTGGCATCTCCTGTTAGAATAACAAATACTTCATGAAGCAGAATCTAACTGGAGCTAGTACATGTCTAGATGTCAAAGGATCCTCACAGAGTCAGCCTCATCTCATTGAAAATTCTAAATCTTCATGACACATAACACGACTGGCGCTGGTACAATCTCTGGATGCCTCGGAATGGGAAGAAAAAGAAATGCAGAGGAGAGGAATTAACGTAGCAGCTGTTCATAATATCTAGTTCACAAGCACTAGACCAAGTGGCTCTTTCATCCCTCTGCTGCAGTTCCCTGTAGATTTGGAAAATAAATATTTAATTTAAATGTATTTTATTTTAGTTTTTTTTTTTTTTTTAAATCTAAATTCTACGATTATGATGCTCTTGTAACATTAAAATAAACCGTGTTTAATTTTTTTGTCACTTAAAATATGCGTCATACCTGCCGACTTGCGAAATCCGACACACAGAAGCAGACGCATTTTTGGTTTGCTGCAGCCGGCAAGTTAAAACTTTTTCAGGGCTGTCAAGTGTCATGCATTGAGAGTGACAGTCACGCAGTTTGTTTTTTTCTCACATTCCGCCACACATCGTATTTCTCACACAGAAAAACGTTTTGTCTATTTATCATATATTTCATATGCCGCAGCGCGCAAAACGTATCAGTCCGCACCGGTGTCTCTATGGAACCGAGCAGGAATCAAGCGCGTCTCAGTTCTTAGTCGAGTCTGACACTTATCAGCCAATCAAAAAAAAAAGAGGCTACACAATAGCCAATCAGTAAATAGCACTATCTGGGAAAGATTTAACACAACAACCAATGAAAATTGCGTTGCGGAGGGGTTGGAGATGTCGCGCTGGTCATGAATACGAAGAGAACTCAATTAGACATTGAACATTTTTTTTTTAAAAGTAACCTTCAACCCAGCTTATTTTTTGTTTGCTTGCAGAAATAAAATTTCGCTTACACTACAGTTTTTTCTATACTTTCCATAAAGGTAAAAAACGATATATGCAGTGTTATCTTTATTTTAGATGTCAAGGGTCTAGATAATAATTTGCATGTGATCAGATCTACAAAAGCACAAGATTATGAGAAGTATTTTTATACGCGTGACTAATGAGATTACATTTAAACTGGGAGTGTGTTTGAGTCCCGAACACTATCAGGAAGACCATTTCAAAGTTTTCCAAAGCTAAATACGAAAACGCTCTCCACCTTTAGTAGATTTTGACATTCTGGGAACTACCAAAAGTCCTGAGTTTTGTGATCTCAGAGAGCTTGAAGAAACCATTAAGAGCCTTGTACGTAAGTAGCAGCAGTTTGTAATCAATTCTTACTAATCAAATCTAATCAAAACTTAACAGGTAGCCAGTGTAGAGATGATAAAATTGGGGTTATATGGTCATACTTTCTTGTCCTAGTGAGAACTCTGGCAGCTGCATTTTGGACTAATTGTAGCCTGTGTATTAAAGATGCAGGACAACCACCTAGTAATGCATTACAATAGTCCAGTCTGGGGGTCATGAATGCATGAACTAGCTTCTCAGCATCAGATACAGACAGGATGTTTCTTAGCTTGGCAATATTTCTAAGGTGGAAGAAGGCTGTTTTTGTAGTATGGGCTATCGGATAGGATTTAGGGACATGACCTAAAGATAGCTGTAGTAATAAGTTGAGACTGGATCACAAGATGCTGTCATGGGTTAAACATCAGCTATTTTGTTCCTAATACTTTCAAGTTTGTCAGTGAGGAATCTCATCAAGTTCTTATTACTGAACTGTGTTTTCAGATATATCAGCTTTTTGTTAATCTAGCCATTGTGCTAAAAAGAACTTGGGATTGATTTGGTTATTTGCTCAGGTGCTCAACCCTAGCAGCTTTTAGAGCCTGTCTATAGTTGGGCTGTGTCCTTGTGCGCAATTGTAAAACCCCCTAGTTTACATTTTTTTCCACTTTTGCTTGAGGTTATATGGGAAATTTTCTGATAAAAGTATATGAAGTAGGAAAAGAGAGAAGTATGGAGAAGGTAAAGGAGAAGCATCTGTGTTATGAGGTATTTAAACATTATACAGTAAGGCCAATAAGTTTGTTCGGACCTCAGAAGAACACGGGTAAGGATATGTATATGGAAAAATAAGGACACCCCCACACACAGGAATAAGGATACACACATACACACAGAAATAAGGCCCAATGCTGATTATCAATTTTAATAAGGAACATGTGAACCGTGATGTGTCAAAATCATTTCTTCTTTATGTGATCATTTTTAACACATCGTTCAGGATGTTGAGTTCTTCTGTTAACAAGCCACGCTTGTATATGAGAATGAGAAGGAAAGAGTTTGAATTGCCTGAGTAGTAAAAGTAGAAGCCTGAGTAGAGACATCAACCCTCTCAGCAGCAGATGAGTCACGGAGTAGACCATCCTAAAGACTCTCCTAATCTTTAGTGTAAAAAAAGAAGGATTTCAGTGAGAGGGACTGCAACAGATGGAGGACTGTCGACTTTACCCAGAAATCATTCAATTCATAGAGGAATTTCAGCTGGGAAAATACACATAAGTTCAGTGCATTTCATTAAGCACATATAGCCCCAATTCACAGAATAGGCCCTGTACCTTTGGTTAATAAGAAACTGGTAACAACAAAACTAAAGGCTATCTTAAGAAACAAGGACAATGGAAAGAAAGAGAATCATATAGGAAAGAATGTTGGTAATCCTTAACTTCCAAGTTTTAGGGAAAACATATACGTACCCTAAAAAAATGATGGCTGTGTCCAGAGAAATGCTCAGAGAGAAAATGCAGATTAAAAGAAGAAAACAAGGCTAGTAATAAGCTGTATGTAAAAACGAGCCTATAAGTTTAAAGATAATAGGAAATGTAAGTAATAGTATATGTAAGAAGAATAATGACCATTTGGAGATAATGTAATATTTCCGGAAGCTCCTGGACCAAGTATCTGAGTAGAAGTGTGATTGGTAAACAAAAAGGCCGGAGTGGAAAGGGGGCATGTCTGAAATGTACACTGTACACTGTAGCCAGCAGTATTTCGGTACAAGTAGGGTCTGCTGGACAAACTTGTATCCCTTGTACCAGCTGGTTTGTTTGCTGTCTTTATGACTGCCAATAAACCTACCTCAACTGAACCCAGTCTTTGGCCAATGTAGGATGGAGATGAGTTTTTAGTTAATCTGACAATGAATCTCATGCAGCAGTTGTTGGTTTCTGCTAAAGGTGACCTTCCCTGGAAGATTCCACTCGACTAGGAGACGATGTTTTGGGATTGCACATATTCTAGACCAGGGCTGTCAAACTCTGGTGTAATTATATTTGGCCTGCGAGATCATATCAAATGTGCATTACAGCTGAATAGCCGCATGCTCCACTAATACTACAAATCCCAGAATGCCTTGTCACTGTATTGACGCGTAGTCACGAACAGCAAGCGCCCCTCATTCTCTGTTGACAGTCATTAACAACCATGTTACAGTCACATCGGGCAAGTTAATTCCACCCTCCAAAAAAATGGCCAAACGAAAGATGGACGAATGTAATGTACGAATATAAAGGACAGACCTGTTTGTCTTGTGTGCTAACGGAGCTAACGTGTCTGTAACGAAAGAATATAACATAAGAAGACACTATGAAACGAAACATTATGAGAAGTATAAGGACCTGGACGTAAAGCAGAAGCTCCAGAAGGTGGAGGAGATGAAAAAAGTCTGGTTTCCCGGCAGACTATGTTCATGAAAGCAAAATAAAAATTTAAACTGCTGTAAAGGCTGTAAAGCTTTATTGTGGCAGCAGAGATGGCAAAATCTGCCCTTTAATGAGGGTGAATTTATCAAAAAATGTATAGTCAAAGTTTGCGAAATGAACACCACTGATGTGGCTTTTATTTCAAATTTAATTTCTTATGTGTTTGTAATAACAAGCTCTGGTTGTTCCAAAACCTGTATTTAAGCAAAACTAAAGTTTGTTTCCATATGAAAAAGGTTGAACATTACAGATCAGTTGTAGTTAATTTTTCAATAAATATTCAATTTGGCCTGTGACTTTATCTCAGTTTTATATTTTGGCCCACAGTGAATTTGAGTTTGACTCCCCTGTTCTAGACCATCACTTAATTGTGACCTGGTGGGGACGGGGGTGGCTGTTATCACTCTAGAAATAAAAAAAATCTGTGTCTGGTACCCCACTTGAAAGGAGTGAATGTGACATTATTTTAACAGTTTCGATTACTGTTCCCATGAAGGAATGTGGTGGCATTTTTGATCTACATATAAAAAACACAGTCAGACTCAGAGTTGGTGGTAAAAGCAGAAAATAAGTAAAGATTGTATTTATTTTGCTGCAGCAAAAGGCGTCTTCCATAGAGTGTAGAGTGCCAAAATTAGTGATTCAGCTCTCCCTTTTATACCCTAGGTGTGTGCTTTTGTAGCCTGGTATGTCTGTGTGTTGGTATGTGTGTGTGCATTTGTGTTTATGTGACCTATCAGTCACCTCAGTAAAGTCAGATCTTATCAAGCATGTGCACCTACACTACCGTAAAGTTCCCATCTCTTTAAAACATGGAATGTTTATGGCAGGAACTAGGGCTGCACGATTTAGGGAAAATGTCATATTGCGATATGCGATTGCAATATAATATACAAATGGTATAATGAGTCAACTTGCTTGGTTCTCAAGGAAAATGCACACACAGTACTGATAATGCTGAAATTTGTATTTCTGAACTCAAACTAGCAACAACAACAAACAAATGCAAAACGTTTTCAAATTAAAATATAAAATAACACTAATGCTGATTAATAAAAAGCCTAAGCTCAAAACTGTAGGAAAACTGTAGGTGTACAGTATGTATATATATATATATATATATATATATATATATATATATATATATATATATATATATATATATATATATATATATATATATATAAAGTAAATTACCAACTTAATGCACGTTATACATGGTATTGCATACCACATTATTAATGATATTTGGAGCAATATTACATGTAATTGTTAAACTTGATTCCCTTACATATACATTTGCTTTTAAGCCTAATTATTCATTTTGATTATGATGTGATTGTGACAGGGGAAGAGGTTTCAGGTTGAGTTTAAAGAGTTTTTTCTGTCACCACTTTTGAATAAGAAACAATATCAAGGAGCAAGGTTATAAAACTTGTCAAAACTCCGCGAATCACAAAAGTGTCAGTGAGAAGTTGAGAACACTCGTTTAAACAGTGCAGACACTCGAACTTGATGCACATCACATTTTTTACTTTACTGAAACTGCTTTTAATCGTAATGTAAAGACCGGTCATCGGGACATAAGCTGTCATGTACAATAAAAGCGCCTGCGCAGCGACAGGAAATATCATTTAACACAAAAAGCCGCCTAGACCGTGGACTTGCGCTCAGGATTTTACACACACACTATTTTATTTCTTGATAACAGACCGCTGCTAACTATTACACATCGTTGCCATGAAAAACAGAGCGTTGGCATGGACACACAGATTTCTAACCGTAGAGACGGAGCGCACTATGTTCTTTTGCGGAAGCAATACAATTGTTCAGCAGTTTCGTGTTGCAGCCACAGGCGTATGAGACCTGTAACTTGAGCAACATCGCAAAGCCGCGAACTCGTTCTGAATATTTTAAAGTCGTAACAGCTGATGAAAAAGCAGAGACAATTGTAGACGAAAATGAAGAGAGATTTTATCTTAGTTTTTATTTTATACAAAATAAATCCAACTGCCCCAAAAATCCATGGCAGCAGCCTCCTGGGGTGGTGGGAGGAGGGTTGGATTCAGACATTTTAAAACAAGCCTCACAGGAGAAGTCCAAATTCGGGACAGCATGGGGTGCCCAGATGCCTTACCCCAATCCTTCAGGTTATGTAGACATAGTTAAATGTAGATTTAGCTTAAGATTAGATAGGAAGTATTGTTTGTGTTAAAACTATTCCTATTCTCCTCATTTTTAACAAAGAGCACACAAATTGACAATTTTCATCTGTTCTATTAGTGTTTTATAATTTCTTTGGATTCAACAATGAAAATTTTATTGTGCATATTGTAATTATATACAGTGTGGTGACAGTTTTGATCTAGAACACACTCGGACACAGAGGTAGTGGTAAAAGCAAAGATGTAAAGAGCGGCAAAAGGTGTCTTCCATACAGCACAAGTCTACACAGTTTTAGCTCTCACACACAAGGAATTTGGTTCCAGCTGTTTGTGACTTGCAAGTACAGCTATAAATAACACTATACTATACAAGATAATACAGACTATACAAGACAATACAGATGTGATACAAGAGACATTATGAGTATTAAATATGAATTCAGAATATATGACTGATCAGTTATGCACATAAAGTGTGGGAAGTGCAAATAACAATATTGTGCAATATTATGCTTTTTGTTCAATATACAGCAGCAGTAGTGTGTGTAACATACACGGATGATGTGATGACTGACAGTTCTGATAATGCAGTACTTATGCTACGAAGGAGGGAATTTAATTATGGTGAGTTGTTAATCAGGGTGATTGCCTGGGGAAAGAAACTGTTCCTGTGTCTGGCAGTTTTAGTAAGCTAAGTTCTGTAGCATCTGCCAGAATGGAGGAGCTGAAAGAGGTTGTGTCCAGGGTGCGAAGGGTCAGTGGGTATTTTTCCTGCCCGGTTTCTGGATCTTGTGTCGTACAGGTCCTGGAGAGTGGGCAGGGGGGCACCAATTATTTTTTCTGCTGTTTTAACCATGCGTTGCAGTCTGTTTCTCTCCTGTTTTGTTGCTTCACCAAACAGATGGTGATGGATGCGCACAGGACATATTCAATGACTGCAGTGCAGCTCCTGTGGCAGACCATACTTCCTTAATTGGCATAGAAAGCACATCCTCTGCCGGGCCTTTTTGATGAAGGAGTCTATGTTGCACTCCCATTTTAGGTCTTGGGAAATGGTAGTACCCAGAAACTTGAAGGCCTCCACAGATGACACCGGGCTGTTGGATATTGGGGGGGGGTTAGTGTTGAGGGTTTTTTCATAAAGTCCACTATCATCTCCACAGTTTTGAAGGTGTTTAGCTCTAGACTCTGTTCTGACTGCACCATAGCACCAGCCGCTTCACCTCCTGCTGGTATGCAGACTCATCGCCATCTTGGATGAGACAGATGAGTGTAGAGTAATATGCAAATTTCAGGAGTTTAACAGTTTGGTCACTTGAAGAGCAGTCATTAATGTAGAGGGAGAATAGAAGTGGGGAGAGGACACATCCCTGAGGAGCGCCAGTGCTGATTGTCTGAATGCTGGAGGTGACACCTCCCAGTCTCACCTGTTGTTTCCTGCCTGTCAGGAAGCTGGCGATCCACTGACAGATGGAAGGGGTTATATTGAGCCTTAGGAGTTTGGAGTGGAGAATGTCCAGAATCATTGTATTAAAAGCCGAACTGAAGTCGACAAAGCTCTATATCCCTGAGCACTCCAGGTGTTCCAGAATGTAGTGAAGTCCAATTTTGACTGTCATCCACTGATCTGTTTGCATGGTAGGCAAACTGTAGGGGATCCAGCATCTGTTCTGTTTCAGTCTCCAGGTGGCCAATACCAGCTGTTCAAAGGTCTTCATTACAACAGATGTCAGAGCGACAGGCCTGTAGTTATTCGGTCCAGTGATGGAGGGTTTCTTGGGGACTGGGATGATTGTGGAGAGTTTAAAGCAGGAGGGGACTTCACACAGCTCCAGTTATCTGTTGAAGATATAGGTGAAGATAGGAGCTAGTTGGTCAGTACTTGCTTTGAGACAGGAGGGGAGACCCCGTCTGGGCCAGGAGCTTCCCTTGTCTTCTGTCTCTGAAAGAGCAGATTCACATCCTCTTCACAAATCGTGAGTGATTATATAAAATATAATTATATAAAAACACTCATGATATATAAAATTTCCACTACAACAGTATCTCACAGAAGTTAGTACACCCCTCACATTTTTGTAAATAATTTATTGTATCTTTTCTTGTGACAACACTGAAGAAATTTTTTCCCTCAAAATAACAGCCATTAATATCTAAATCGCTGGCCACAAAAGTTAGTACACCCCTGAAATTGGTGAAAGTCAAAATGTCCAAATTGGGCCCAAAGTGTCAATATTTTGTGTGGCCACCATTATTTTCCAGCACTGTCTTAACCCTCTTGGGCATGGAGTTCACCAGAGCATCACAGGTTGCCAGTGGAGTCCTCTTCCACTCCTCCATGATGACATCACAGAGCTGGTGGATGTTAGAGACCTTGCACTCCCTCACCTTCTGTTTGAGGATGCCCCACAGATGCTCAATAGGATTTAGGTCTGGAAACATGTTTGGCAACAAACCAGTGAGAGTCATCAAAGAGGAGTTTTACAGGATTGCAGGTCAGTGGTGTATAAATCAGTTTAAATGAGGCTAACCTGAAAAATGACATTCAGATAAGAATATCTTGCTATGACCCCTGAAAGTAACCTAATAATTAGAATTCCCTTTAGGATTTCTGAATGTGGTTGGACGCATTGATGGCACACATTCTGGTCATTGCACCTTCTAAAAATGAAGCGGCTTATGTCAAGAGGTTAACTATTATTAATGTGCAGGAACACTGACAGCCTACTGTTTCTAATGGTCAAAGACTACATGACAATACTGTATCGGGAGTCAACCCTGAGTAACAGACTGGAAAGGGGTAAGTAAATGTATGTCCTATACACATATTTCAATGTATGCACTACACACTTACAGGGGAATTTCTATGCAGCATTAAAGCAATGTGAACTTTCTTACAGGAGAGATTGATGGCTTTCTGCTGGGAGATAGGGGTTACCCATGCCAACCAAATCTTATTACCCCTTACTCAGAAGCTGAACCAGGTCCCCAGCAGCGCTTAAATGTGGCACACTGCAGGATGAGTGCCCGGGTGGAGATGACCATAGGCCTGTTGAAAGCACGTTTCCAGTGCCTATGTCACCTCAGGGTAACCCCTGAAAGGGCCTGCGACATTATTGTGGCATGTGTTGTTCTCCATAATATTGCCATAATTAGAGGGGAGCAACACCTGCCCTACAATTACAAGATCCTGAGGAAGACCCCATCAACCCTGCAGATTTCCAGGATGGAAGGGTAGTCCGGGATATGATATACCGCAATGTCTTCTCAGATTAATCATGATATCCACCACCACCACAAAACAAAAAATAAAGAAAATGAATAAACACAAAATCACAGCAATTTATATGGTGTTCTTTATTTCCTACAAAAAAAGATATGCTAACATCATAGAAAAGAATGACCATTTATAGATATAAACTTAGATTCTTTAGGCTACTCCAAATAAAATTGTGAAGAAATGTGAATGTGTAGATTGTTTGATGTGTAGACACATAATATTAACATTACCTCTCTAGGCCTCTCTGTGGCAGCAGTTTCTTCATCATCCCAATCATCATGTGAAGATGAGCATTTCATAGAGTACACTTTATAATACTATTTGTCATAATTTATGGTGTATTGAGTAGGTTACTTACAACTGCCTGGGGTTCTGTTGGGACAGGAGGCTCCAAGAGACAGATATTACCATACGAATCTGTTGGGACCAAGAAAAACCCAACCCCCCCAAAAAATAAATGGAAATATCACAAAAAGTCTATATAAAATAACACATACTGTAGGTAGACCTCTTACATTTTATGAAGGCACTTAAATCTTCTGGATTGACTGGTACTGATAAAGTACCTCCAGGATTCATTCAGCCATTGGCCTTCCAGCATTCAGGCTCAGGGCCATCTCTTCTGCATTTGTCAGAGGTGGTGGTGCAGGTCCTCCCCCTGTTTTGTGAGCCTCTGCCTTCTTTCTGCTGGCTGAGTAGTAAAATGAGAATGAACCTATGTCAAAAATGCTGCTGCACTGCTAGACACTAGAATTATATTTAGTTATTTAATATGAACAATATTTGTAAAGCCATGTACATTACACCTATGATATGCTCAAGGCTTACCTGATTGAATTATGATTTTATATTTCATTTTAATCTGCTGCCACATTTTTTTAATGCCTGCAGGATTGCACTTATACATGAAAATTAAATTAATAGGTTTAATAAAATACTGTTCTTCCAGTTTCACCTCTGATATAACGGTTGGGAATTTACTCTAAAATAGTTCTTAATTACTAACTTCAAATTACATCTTCAACAAGTCTAATTAGATTAATGTGATAATTACTATCTCTAGAAAGTATTGGTCTACTTACTAATTTGGTCTATTTACTTTCTAAATCCCAAATCAACCTCAACCACTTGAACAATAAGGAGAGACAAGAAACTGCATTTCTACTGCTTTTAAATAAACAATATACAATTGCATGAATTATTCTTGAATTGACCAATGTGTGTAACTAGAGGGAGAAGGTTACATTAAAAATGTACCTTTTAAAATTTGCTGTTAAATGATGAATGCACTAACAAGTACAGCAAACAAAATCCCAAAAAACAAATGACATGAATGAAGTAATATTTAACTATAGGATTATGCAAGCTAGTTACATCAGGTATGAGAGGAACTTCTAGTGTAATAGATCCATGGCTGCATTCATCTGCCTGCTAAACGAACATACATAATTCTGAAGCTAAGCTTGTGGGTACAGTGCTTTCCACATGTTTGGTTTGTCACAGTTTTGACACCAGATTCCCTTCCTGATGACACCCCTTCCATTTAAGCCTAGCTTGGGACCAGCAAAAAAAAGTTGAGTGATTATTACAGATGTATAAGTAGTAGTATTAGTAGTATTAAAATACTATTATTAGTGGCTGGCTAAGCCCCTGCCCTGGGTATCTATCCCGGGTCATGGTCCCCAGGCTGCCCCTTTCCACTGAGCTCAAGACACACACATAGTTGTCATCACCTTTTCTGAAGTGTTCTGTTGTGATTTCTGTCTCATCCACATTCCAGATGTTTTTGGGTGTGGTGTCATGTTTTTATAAGACAGATGCAAGGTTTGTGATGTTGGATTCATTGAAGTCTGTGGCTCTGGACAAGCTAGTAGGCTGAGGCTTCCCCATACAAAGACTTTTATTCTTCTTAATAAAGTAGGAAACCAGACTTTCCTGCCACTTGACCAAGGACAGAAGATATTTCAAACAGCGTTTCTTTAGAAGTTGATTTCAACGCTTGCGGACCTGAGGAGAATGTAACGTTCTTTCTTTTGTCTCATGCTTTCAGAAATTAACCTGCACAAGATGGCGCCACAAGCTCGTGCATAAAATACATTTATTTGAAAACTCAGCGTATAGAATTTTTAAAGCTTTATAAATGTCATGGATCTCATACTGGTGACTCAGAATGTCAGAGGGTTTTGGTGAATTTCCCCCCAAAATCTATATTGTAACTGTCTCTTTCACAGCTCTCATGTCTGTTGCAGCGAATCATCAACTATTACCTCATCGTCCTCTACTCTGGCACCAGTTAAATTCATGTCCTCTTTCAACACATCCATATGTCAAAAAGAAGCTCTTCCTGACCACCGAAAGCTTGTCTCAACATGTGTCTGAAACCCTCATGACATTCCTTTTCAACTTCCACCACTTGCTCTTCTTTTCTGTCTTAATCTTCTTTCTTTCTGTGCTGTCTGGCTACACTCTGTCCTAGATGCAAGCTTAATATTAGATATATTTAAATGTATTTGTATTTGTAAACATGATGATCTGGAACACGTGCACTTACATTAATTTCAATAAACACTGTAAGGTATATAATGTAGTCGAAAACATTGCGAGATTTATTTTTGAAAAGTGCAGGAACTACATTTACCTTCATGAACATAGTTGCTGTAAAGGTTGCATAGCAACGCTGATGCTGGGTAATATCTCTTCACGTTTTACTAAAAAAACAGACAAACAACTTAACTAATACTTAATTGAGACAAATGGATTTTATATATATATATATATATTTTCCAAAAAACATCATTCTGTATGATTTACTGTATATGCTGCTTCCCTCATGGAGCCCGGGAAGTCAACATTTGTTGGTATTACTTTATTATTATTTCATTTGTGGAGACACTTTAATCCCTAATGAACGATTTTTAAATGTTTTTATTCTTTGTTATTCAAAGCTTTTTTGAGTTTTATTATTTCAGTTCTTTATTCAAAAGAGGGAGCAAAAAAAACACACTTATAATGAAATATATTCCAATATATTGTGTCTTAATCTTATATTAATGTGTTACATAGAAACATACACAAGCAAAAATAAAGGTTGTTCCCATAAAGCTCATTCCAGCAAGATCATACTAGTTAACCAGCTTCACCAGACCCGTTTTGCTTGATAACACCATGACTATGCTGGCCACCAATCTATACCAGCATTATACCAGCATGAACCAGTAAAAACCAGCCTGGACCAGCATGGAATTCATGCTGGTTTATGCTGGATTTATCAGCAGGGAGATTACAAGATTATGCGTATGACTGACTAAAGAGATAAGTTTTTAATTTACATTTAAACTGGGAAAGTGTGTCTGAGCCACGAACATTATCAAGAAGACTATTCCAAAGTTTGGGAGCTCTACCCCCTTTAGTGGACTTAGATATTCTGGGAACTACCAGTTTTTTGAGTTTTGTGATCTCAGAGAGCGTGAAGGATTGTAACGTGTTAGAAGACTAGTTAGATACATAGGACCTAAACCATTAAGAGCCTTGTACGTAAGTAGCAGCAGTTTGTAATCAATTCTAAACTTAACAGGTAGCCAGTGTAGAGATGATAAAATTGGGGTTATATGCTTATATTTTATTGTCCTGGTAAGCTGCATTTTGGACTAACTGTAGCCTGTGTATTAAAGATGCAGGACAACCACCTAGTAATGCATTACAATAGTCCAGTCTGGGGGTCATGAATGCATGAACTAGCTTCTCAGCATCAGATTACAATGTTTCTTAGCTTTGAAATATTTCTAAGGTGGAAGAAGGCTGTTTTTGTAATATGTGAGATATGATTTTAAAGACAAATTGCTTTCTAATATAACACCCAGGTCTTTCACTGTTGAGCTAGTTTTAGGTTTTAGTCGGAGGTTTTCTACTGGTTTTAGTTTAACGGAAACTAATCCTATGCCTTCTAATGATGTTTCCCAAGGGAAGCATGTATGTTGAGAAAAGCAGAGGTCCGAGAACTGATCCTTGAGGGACCCCATAATTAACTGCCAATAAACTGGAGGATTCACCATTTAAATCTACAAAATTGTATCGATCAGAGAGGTAGGATCTAAACCAACTTAAAGCCCATCCCTGAATACCTGTGTAATTTTGTAAGGGATCTAAGAGAATTTTGTGATCTGTAGTGTCGAATGCAGCACTAAGGTCAAGTATAGTGAGATGCAGTCTTGGTCCAAAGCTAGAAACAAGTCTTTTGTAACTTTAACAAGTGCAGTTTCTGTGCTATGATGGGGCCTGGAACCTGACTCAAACTCTTCAAAGATATTGTTCTGATGTAAGAAGGAACACAGACACAACTTTTTTTTAGTATTTTTGACATAAATGAGAGTTTTGAAATGGGTCTGAAATTTGATAGTTCATTAGGATCCAGTGGGTGCAGTGCGACTAGTGATGAGGGCTTTGAGGTAAGAGGGAGCTGGTCCATTTTTGGCTTTGTAGGCAAATGTTTGGCTTTGTAGTCATCAATGTTTTGAATCTGATGTGTGCAGCTCCCGGAAGCCAGTGGAGGTATTGCAGCAGTGGGGTGGTTTGCGAAAACTTAGGCAGGTGTAAAACAAGCTGTGCATCTGCATTTTGGATCATTTGCAGAGGATAAATTGCGTTCATAGGTAGACCTGCCAGCAGTGCGTTGCAGTAATCCAGTCTTTAAATGACAAGAGATTTAACAAAAAAATGGCTGAATCCTTCTAATGTTGTAGAGAATGAACCGACATGAGCGAGTCACATTAGCAACATAAGAGGAAAAGTTGATTGCCCATGGTCCATGAGCAAGGTTGAGAAATGTGACTGAAAGGGAGATCAGATCGTTATGAAGGGATATTGCAAGATCATGACCTGGGGATGAATCAGCTGGGATGATCAGCAGTTCAGTTTTGCTAGGACTGAGCTTTAACTGATGAGCAGTCATCCATGATAATATTTCTGCCAGACACGCTGAGATACGATCAGAAGCTGTGGTATCTGAGGATGGGAAAGAGAAGATAAGTTGTGTATCATCAGCATAGCAGTGGTAAGAGAAGCCATGTGAGGAAATAACTTCATCAAGAGAGTGAGTATACAGGGAGAAAAGAAGAGGACCAAGTACTGAGCCCTTGGGACACCAGTGTAGGGTCTAGATGGAGCAGATGTCACTCCCCCCATGTTACCTGATATGACCATTCCCAAGCTGATCTGCAAATCTCAACACTCCTAAGGGTGGACAAGAGAATCTTGTTGTTGACTGTATCAAACGCTGCCTAAAGGTCAAGGAGGATAAGGACGGATGACAGTTTGGCTGATCTAGCAACGTCTTAGCGCTCTTTGATTGTTGCGTAACACATCTGAAAGCCAAGGAGCAGAACAAGAAGTTTTCTTGGGTTTAGTGAACAGAGGGCAGAGAACGTCCATAGTTGAGGAAAGAGAGTAGAGTAAAGTATTTGTGGCTGAGTCCAAGGGTAGTGAGGAGAAAGACTCAGGATCAGGAAGAGAAGAAATAGTGCAAGAAGCTACAGAAGAAGGGGAGACAGAGTGAAGGTTGCAGCGGGTAAGACAGGTAGGGTGAGAGGTAGTTTTATGTAGGATAGGCAGAGTGATGGTAAAGGATACCAGGTGATGATCGGAGATGTGTAGTGGGGTAGCAGTCATGTCTGTAGCTGGGGAAGGATGGGTGAAAATCAGGTCCAGGACATTGCCTCCTTTGTGTGTGGGGATGTGATTGTGTCTGCTGACCAACTTTATGGAGATGCAGATTTCATTTTCCAACAGGACTTGGCACCTGCACACAGTGCCAAAGCTACCAGTACCTGGTTTAAGGACCATGGTATCCCTGTTCTTAATTGGCCAGCAAACTCGCCTGACCTTAACCCTAAAGAAAATCTATGGGGTATTGTGAAGAGGAAGATGTGATACGCCAGACCCACCAAATGCAGAAGAGCTGAAGGCCACTATCAGAGCAACCTGGGCTCTCATAACACCTGAGCAGTGCCACAGACTGATGGACTCCATGTCACGTCGCATTGCTGCAGTAATTCAGGCAAAACAAGTATTGAGTGCTGTACATGCTCATACTTTTAATGTTCATACTTTTCATTTTACCCAAATTTCTAAAAATCCTTTCATTGTATTGGTCTTAAGTAATATTCTAATTTTCTTAGATACTGAATTTGGGATTTTCCTTAGTTGTCAGTTATAATCATCAAAATGAAAAGAAATAAACATTTTAAATCTATCAGTCTGTGTGTAATGAATGAATATAATATACAAGTTTCACATTTTGAATGGAGAATTTTGAAATAAATCAACTTTTTGATGATATTCTAATCATATGACCAGCACCTGTGTGTGTGTGTCTCACACACACAATACATCCAACATTAAGAATTGCATGTACTGTTCTATGCAGTATAATGAGTAGAATCCCATAATGATTGCAGTATTGACATGAAATGTCCAAACCCTCAGTAGCCACTTTTTGCCAAAAGTATTGGCACCCCACCGGATATTCTGGTGACGTCACTCGACACCACGTGACGTCACGTGTAGCCCCGCCCGCAAAACAAGCAAAATCAAAAATTTGCACAACATGGACATGTGACATATCAAAACACTCAGCACAATGTGGGGAACTGCCCCATGGGTATTCTGGTCACGTCACGTGACGTCACGTGTAGCCCCGCCCCCAAAACAAGCAAAATCAAAAATTTACACAACATGGACATGTGACATATCAAAACACTCAGCACAATGAGGGGAACTGCCCCAGGGGTATTCTGGCCACGTCACGTGACGTCACGTGTAGCCCCACCCCCTAAACAAGAGAATTCAAAAATTTGCACAACATGGACATGTGACATATCAAAACACTCAGCACAATGAGGGGAACTACTTCACGGGTATTCGGATCACGTCACATGCTCATGTCCGCTCACCTCCAAAAGTATTGGCACCCTAGCGGTCCAGTAGCTTTCACAGTCTTTCTGTCAACTCGCCTCCAAAATGCACCGGCCTTTGCGAATACTTGCACCGTCAAAGCCAACATCAAACTTTGTAGAAGCCAACATTCTGATTTCCGTTATAAGCTTATTATTATTATTATTATTATTATTATTATTATTATTATTATTATTATTATTATTATTATTAGACAAAAATTTATTTTAAAAAAATGCGGTATATGTGACATATCAAAACACTCAGCACAGGAAGCAAGCTGCACACAGGAAGCAAGCTGCACACAGGAAGCAAGCTGCACACAGGAAGCAAGCTGCACACAGGAAGCAAGCTGCACACAGGAAGCAAGCTGCACACAGGAAGCAAGCTGCACACAGGAAGCTCTCGCATCTTCCAATTTATATGCCTGGCTGAGTATTTTTTATTCAATTCCGAGTTATCTTGAGTTTACACTTTAACCTACTTACACCTTAATTCTTGACATTGTATTTACTTGTCCCGCAGCGTCAGCTTTTAGTCAGCTAGCATAACTAGCCTGTTAGCTCGGCTACCGCTAGTACAAGCTCTCGCATCTTTCAAATTTTCATTTCACAGACTGGAGTGAGAGGCAGGGAGTTGACCTGCTCAGTCCAGTGGCTCGCTCCCACCCTGCTCTCCTCCACGTCCTTTCCCATCTTTTAGAAGCAAGTGATATACAATAAATAAATAAATAGGTTAAATAGTCCGCTTCTAACCGGCTAGCACAACTAGCCTCTAGTCTGCGGTAGCCGAAAGCCGCGCTGGAAGCTCCCCGGTCGGTCACTCACCTGTCTCAGGTAAACTCCCGAGATGTAATTACCACACCCTCCACCTCTACCCCACGTGTTTCTCTGTCCAGGCCCAACACACCCATGAAGTGGCCTGCCCAGGAGCTGTTCACTCCGGCGCCAGGGCACCGCGGGCTCTGGGTGCATCAGCGGAGGACGCGTGCCGGTCCACGGCCGAGGACCTCTCCCCCTCTACCACCGCCGGTCTTCGAGATCCCCACCCGGAACCGCTTCACCCCCCTTCGTGAGACAGACTGCGACAACGTGATCATCGGAGACTCCATCGTCCGCCATGTCCGTGCTACGGTGGCTAAAGGTAAGGCTCGCACTCACTGCTTGCCTGGTGCTCATGTTCTTTATGTCTCTGCACAGGTACCTAGAGTCGTGAGCAGAAACACCAGAGCTGTGGTTCTTCATGTCGGCTCGAACGACACCAGCCTGAGGCAGTCGGAGATCCTGAAGAGGGACTTCAACACCCTGGTGGAGACGGTTCGCAGCACAGCACCCACGACGAGGATCATCGTGTCTGGACTGCTTCCAACGTACCAGCAAGGAATTGAAAGGTTCAGTAGACTTTTTGCTTTAAATGAATGGTTACAGTCATGGTGTCAGGCTCAGAAACTACTCTTTATCGATAATTGGAATGTTTTCTGGGAGCATCCTAGGCTATTCCGTGCTGACGGCCTGCACCCCAGCAGAGTTGGAGCGGAGATCCTCTCGGACCACATCTTCTCTTTAAATTTAAATCTCAATAGCCATCCTTCACCTCAGCACATTTACACAAAAAATGCACAGATAGCTCACCCTATAGAAACTGTGTCTGTTCCCCGAGCAGTGAGATCAAAAAGTAAATACATGAGAAGTTCTCGAAATAATCTTACTGTAATTAGACCAGAAATATGCCAAAGAAACAAACAAAAACAGTTCTTAAGGTTTGGACTTCTGAACATTAGATCGCTTGCACCCAAAGCACTTATTGTAAATGAAATGATCTCAGATAATAGCCTCACTGCACTCTGCCTCACCGAAACGTGGATTAAACCAAATGAATACATCGGTCTAAACGAGTCTACACCATCAGGATATATCTATAAGCACGAGCCTCGTCTGACTGGTCGTGGAGGTGGTGTCGCCACTATCCTTAGTGATTACCTTACTGCTACCCAGAGAACACAGCATAGATTTAGTTCTTTTGAAGTGCTCGTCCTTAATGTTACACTATCGCACATGCACACGAAGAAATCCCTGATGTCTCTTGCTCTAGCGACTGTGTACAGACCCCCAGGGCCCTACACATTTTTTCTTAGAGAATTCACAGATTTTCTCTCAGACCTATTGGTTAACTTTGACAAAGGATTAATTGTAGGAGACTTTAACATTCATGTTGACGACACAAACGACGCTTTAGGACTCACATTTATGGACTTACTAAACTCACTTGGGCTCAAACAAAACATCACTAGTGCATCTCATCGACGCAACCACACACTAGATTTAATAATATCACACAGAATAGATGTCACTGATATAGATATCATACCTCAAAGTGATGACATCACAGACCATTACCTTATAATGTACACACTACCTATAGAACAGACTAACTATGTCTCACCACGTTATTGACTCGGTAGAACCATTATTCCGACCACCAAAGACAGATTCACAAATAACCTGCCTGATCTGTCTGGACTTCTTATTGTACCCTCAAACTCAAACGACCTAGATGCAATGACTAACAGCATAGACGCTATATTCACTAGCACATTAGACACTGTTGCCCCAGTCAGATTACAGAAGGTTAGAGATAAAACACTTGAACCATGGTATAATAGTCATACTCACACCCTCAAGAGGGAGACCCGTAACCTCGAACGGAAATGGAGAAAAACTAAATTAGAGGTTTTTAGAATTGCGTATAAGCACAGTATGTCCAGCTATAGACAGGCTCTAAAAGCTGCTAGGGCTGAGCACCTGAGCAAACTCATAGAAAATAACCAGAACAATCCCAGGTTTTTATTTAGCACAGTGGCTAGTTTAACAAAAAAACAGAAATCTGAACACACTATTCCATCACAGTTCAGTAGTGAGGACTTTATGAGATTCTTCACTGATAAAATCGAAAGTATCAGGAATAAAATAGGTGACGCTCAACATATGAGAGCAACCAGTGACACAATCTCACCTAAGGCTTTACACAGCTTTACAAGTACAGGACAGGAAGAGTTAGATAAACTTATTACTACAGCTAAATCAACAACATGTTCACTAGACCCCATCCCAACTAAACTACTGAAAGAAGTGTTACATAAAGCTTGTGAGCCTTTTCTTAATATCATCAACTTCTCGTTATCTTTAGGTTACGTCCCGAAGTCTTTTAAGTTGGCAGTTATTAGGCCACTCATCAAAAAACCTAACTTAGATCCTAATGAACTATCAAATTACAGACCTATCTCACACCTTCCATTTATGTCTAAAATACTTGAAAAGGTTGTGTCTGTTCAACTGAGCTCCTTCTTACAGGAGAGCAACATCCTTGAAGAGTTTCAGTCAGGTTTCAGGCCCCATCATAGCACAGAAACTGCACTTGTTAAAGTTACAAACGACTTGTTCTTAGCTTCGGACCAAGACTGTATGTCACTATTAGTTCTACTTGACCTTAGTGCTGCATTCGACACTATAGACCACAACATTCTTCTAGATCGCTTACAATATTACACAGGTATTCATGGTCAGGCTTTAAGTTGGTTTAGATCCTACCTGTCTGACCGATACCATTTTGTAGAATTAAATGGTGAATCCTCCAGTTTATTACCAGTTAATTATGGGGTCCCTCAAGGATCAGTTCTCGGACCTCTGCTTTTCTCTATATACATGCTTCCATTAGGGAACATTATTAGAAGACATGGGATTAGTTTCCATTGTTATGCTGATGACACACAGTTATATATCTCATCAGAACCAGATGAAATAGCCACAGTGTCCAAATTAACTCAATGCCTTAGAGAGATAAAAGACTGGATGAGCTTCAACTTTCTATTGTTAAACTCTGATAAGACAGAAATACTACTCATACGTCCAAAAACCAGTGCACATAAACTCTCACAACTTAACTCCCATTTAGAGGGATGTACTGTTACAAGTAGCTCGACAGTGAAAGACCTCGGTGTTATGTTAGACAGCAACTTGTCTTTTAAAAATTATATCGCCCATACTAGAAGAAGAAGAAGAAGAAGAAGAAGAAGAAGAAGAAGAAGAAGAAGAAGAAGAAGAAGAAGTTTTATTTATATAGCGCCTTTCCATAGCTCAAGGTTGCTTTACTACCAAAACAGCCTTCTCCCACCTTAGAAATTTGCCAAGCTGAGAAACATCCTGTCTGTATCTGATGCTGAGAAGCTAGTTGATGCGTTCATGACCTCTAGACTGGACTATTGTAATGCATTACTAGGTGGTTGTCCTGCATCTTTAATAAATAGGTTACAGTTAGTCCAAAATGCAGCTGCCAGAGTTCTCACTAGGACAAGAAAGTATGACCTTTAACCCCAATGTTATCATTTCTACACTGGCTACCTGTTAAGTTTAGAACTGATTACAAACTGCTGCTACTTACGTACAAGGCTCTTAATGGTTTAGCTCCCATGTATCTAACTAGTCTTCTAACACGTTACAATCCTTCACGCTCTCTGAGATCACAAAACTCAGGACTTTTGGTAGTTCCCAGAATATCTAAGTCTACTAAAGGTGGTAGAGCATTTTCTTATTTAGCTCCCAAACTTTGGAATAGTCTTCCTGATAGTGTTCGGGGCTCAGACACACTTTCCCAGTTTAAATGTAGATTAAAAACTCATCTCTTTAGTCAGGAGTACACATAATACATCCCATAATATCATGCACCAGTACATAAGACCGGCACATTTTTATGAACAGCAGATATGTTAATCCCTCTCCACTGCTTCTCTCTTTGTACCCATCCTGAGGCATCCAGACATTGTACCAGTTCCCAACGTCCTCTGTGGGACGAAGCCTTTGGACGTCCACTGAGCCGAGGCCGACTCTAAGAATCCTGAGACATCTCCAGTTAGACTCTGTGGTACTCAGGAGATCAGAAGTCCATGATCCTTACACCAATACCACATTTAACTGACTGTATATTACAATCACACCCCCAGTGTCACCCATATGAGGATGGGTTCCCCCTTGAGTCCGGTTCCTCTCAAGGTTTCTTCCTTTACCAATTTAAGGCAGTTTGTCCTTGCCACTGCTGCCTGAGTCACCTCAGACTTGCTCATAGGGGAATAAATACATACACACTGTGAACTATATACATCTAATAATAATCTAGAATTTTTATTCTGTTAATTCTTATTTCTTTTATTATTCGTTATTTCCTTTATCATTAATTATGTTTACCTTCTGCTCTGTGTTTATGTTCTGTAAAGCTGCTTTGAGACAATGTCTATTGTAAAAAGCGCTATACAAATAAACTTTAATTGAATTGAATGAGGGAACTGCCACCAAAACAAGAGAAATCAAAAATTTGCACAACATGGACATGTGACATATCAAAACACTCAGCACAATGAGGGGAACTGCCCCACGGGTATTCTGGTCACGTCACGTGAGGTCACGTGAGGTCACATGAAAATTAAAAATTTGCACAACATTGACATGTGACATATCAAAACACTCAGCACAATGAGGGGAAATGCCCCACGGGTATTCTGGTCACGTAAAAATTAAAAATTTGCACAACATAGACATGTGACATATCAAAACACTCAGCACAATGAGGGGAACTGCCCCACGAGTATTCTGGTCACGTCACGTCATGTCACGTGTAGCTCCACTCCCAAAACAAGCGAAATCAAAAATTTCCACAACATGGACATGTGACATATCAAAATGCTCAGCACATTAAGGGGAACTGCCCCACGGGTATTCTGGTCACGTCACGTCATGTCACGTGTAGCCCCGTCCCCAAAACAAGCGAAATAAAAAATTTACACAACATGGACATGTGACATATCAAAACACTCAGCACAATGAGGGGAACTGCCCCACGGGTATTATGGTCACGTCACGTGACGTCACGTGTAGCCCCGCCCCCAAAACAAGCGAAATAAAAAAATTGCACAACATGGACATGTGACATATCAAAACACTCAGCACAATGAGGGGAACTGCCCCATTGGTATTCTGGTCACGTCACGTGACATCACGTGAGGTCATGTGAAAATTTGCACAACATGGACATGTGACATATCAAAACACTCAGCACAATGAGGGGAACTGCCCCACGGGTATTCTGTTCACGTCACGTGACGTCACGTGTAGCCCCGCCCCCAAAACACGCGAAATCAAAAAATTTACACAACATGGACATGTGACATATCAAAACACTCAGCACAATGAGGGGAACTTTCCCACGGGTTTTCCTGTCATGTCACGTGAAATCACGTGATGTCACGTAAGGTCATGTGAAAATTTAATATCTGCACAACATGGACATGTGACATATCAAAACACTCAGCACAATGAGTGGAACTGCCCCACGGGTATTATGGTCACGTCACGGACGTCACGTTACATCACGTGTAGCTCCGCCCCAAAACAAGTGAAATCAAAAATTTCACAACATGGACATGTGACATATCAAAACACTTAGCACAATGAGGGGAACTGCCCCACGGGTATTATGGTTACGTCATGTGACGTCACGTGAGGTCACGTGTAGCTCCACCCCAAAACAAGCGAAATCAAAAATTTGCACAACATGGACATGTGACATATCAAAACATTCAGCACAATGAGGGGAACTGCCCCACGGGTATTCTGGTCATTTCACGTGACGTCACGTGTAGCCACGCCCCCGAAACAAGCGAAATCAAAAATTTGCACAACATGGACATGTGACATATCGAAACACTCAGCACAATGAGTGGAACTGCCCCACGGGTATTCTGGTCACGTCACGTGAGGTCACGTGATGTCACATGACGTCACGTGAAAATTAAAAATTTGAACAACAGGGACATCTGACATATCAAAACACTCAGCACAATGAGGGGAAGTGCCCCACGGGTATTGTGGTCACGTCACGTGACGTCACGTGTAGCCCCGCCCCCAAAACAAGCGAAATTAGGAATTTGCACAACAAGGACATGTGACATATCAAAACACTCAGCACATTGAGGGGAACTGTCCCATGGGTATTCTGGTCACGTCACGTGATGTCACATGTAGCCCCGCCCCAAAAACTAGTGAAATTAAAAATTTGCACAACATGGACATGTGACATATCAAAACACTCAGCACAATGAGGGGAACTACCTCACGGGTATTCGGATCACGTCACATGCTCATGTCCGCTCACCTCCAAAAGTATTGGCACCCTATCGGTCCAGTAGCTTTCACAATCTTTCTGTCCACTCGCCTCCAAAATGCCCCGGCCTTTGCGAATACTTGCACCGTCAAAGCCAACAACAAAGTTTGTCATGACAAACTTTACAAATCTAGTTATTATTATTCTTCTTAGACAAAAATTTATTAAAAAAAATGCGGCCTAGGGCTTTCGAGCCATATGCACCAAATTTGGATATGTCGTAGACCCTGGTCTGAAGTTTGTTGCTTCTATTTTTCTAAGCGATCGGAATTCCAGCATTCCAGGTACGGAAGCTCAAAGCGGCCTTTTTCCCCCATAGACTTCCATTATAAACTTTTGAGGTTTATAACTCGGCAGCTTTTCGGGCGATTTACACCGAACTCGGACAGGTTCTTTAGGACCTTACTCTGGACGAAGTTTTTATTTCGTGGTTTCCGACGAAACTTTCGGTTTTCCGGTAGTTGACGATGAATCAACCCATAGACTTGAATGGAGAATTCCGAAAAGTCCTCTAAGCTCTCACACACATACATACAACATTAAGAATTGTATGTACTGTTCCATAGTAATAAGTAGAATCCCATAGTCAAGTCAAGAAGCTTTTTATTGTCATTTCAACCATATATAGCTGTTGCAGTACACAGTGAAATGAGACAACGTTTCTCCAGGATCAAGGTGCTACATAAAACAAAGACAGGGCTAAGGACATGTAAGTAGTCTTAGCCACATAAAGTGCAACTGTGCAACCTGGTGCAAACAGTGCAGGACAAGACAAGCAAGACAGTGCAGGACAAAAGACAGTGCAGGACAAAAAACAGTGCAGACATTAAGTTACAAGACAATACAAAAAGTACAAAAAATGCAATACACAAAAGACAATAAACAGTAACAGAAACAGCGCCGACTGACCGGTGTAAATACTGAATGTTCAAACAATATTTTGTGCAGTAAAAGAATGAACAGCAGCAGGTTCTTAGCAGCAGGTCCTTTGGATTATATATAGAGTTGTGCAAAAAACAGCAGATGACTGAGATATTGTCCAATATGTGCAAAAACAGCAGAAAAGTGTGCAAAACAGTGTGTGTGTTTTGTGAGGGTCTATGCAGTCCATACAGATGATGTGTGTGTATGTTGTGCTCAGTATAGTACAGTTCAGTTATTGAGAAGTCTGATGGCTTGTGGGAAGAAACTGTTACGCAGTCTGGTCGTGAGGGCCCGAATGCTTTGGTACCTTTTTCCAGACGGCAGGAGGGTGAAGAGTGTGTGTGAGGGGTGTGTGGGGTCATCGACAATGCTGTTGCCTTTGCGGACGCAGCGTGTGGTGTAAGTGTCCATGATAGAGGGAAGAGAGACCCCAATGATCTTCTCCGCTGTCCTCACTATCCGCTGCAGGGTTTTGCGATCCGAGATCGTACAGTTCCCAAACCAGACAGTGATGCAGCTGCTCAGGATGCTCTCAATGGTCCCTCTGTAGAACATGGTCAGGGTTGGGGGAGGGAGATGTGCCTTTCTCAGCCTTCGGAGGAAGTAGAGACGCTGCTGGGCTTTCTTGGTGATGGCGCTGGTGTTGAGTGACCAGGTGAGGTTCTCCGCTAGATGAACACCCAGAAATTTGGTGCTCTTGACGATCTCTACAGATGATCCGTCGATGTTCAGCGGAGAGTGGTCGCTCTGTGCTCTCCTGAAGTCCACAACCATCTCTTTAGTTTTGTCCACATTCAGAGAAAGGTTGTTGGCTCTACACCAGGCAGTTAGTTGTTGCACCTCCTCCCTGTATGCTGACTCGTCGTTCTTGTTGATGAGACCCACCACGGTCGTGTCATCGGCGAACTTAATAATATGATTCGATCTGTGGATTGCTGCACAGTCGTGAGTCAGCAGAGTGAACAGCAGTGGACTGAGCACGCAGCCTAGAGGAGCTCCAGTGTTCAGTGTGGTGGTGCTGGAGATGCTGTTCCCGATCCGGACTGACTGAGGTCTCCCAGTTAGGAAGTCCAGGATCCAGTTGCAGAGGGAGGTGTTTAGTCCCAGCAGGCTCAGCTTCCCAATCAGGTGCTGAGGGATGATTGTATTGAATGTTGAACTAAAGTCTATGAACAGCATTCGTACATAAGTGTCCTTATTGTCCAGATGGGTGAGGGCTAAGTGGAGGGCTGTGGTAATGGCATCGTCTGTGGAGCGGTTTGGACGATACGCGAACTGTAGGGGGTCAAGTGAGGGTGGTAGCTGGGTCTTGATGTGCCTCATGACGAGCTTCTCGAAGCACTTCATAACTATGGGTGTGAGTGCAACGGGACGATAGTCATTGAGGCAAGACACTGTAGACTTCTTTGGGACAGGAACGACGGTGGTAGTTTTGAGGCACGTAGGAACAACGGCGCTGCTCAGGGAAATGTTGAAGATGTCCGTAAAGACATCCCCTAGCTGTTCCGCACATTCTCTGAGCACCCTGCCAGGAATGTTGTCTGGTCCAGCAGCCTTCCGTGGGTTAACTCTGCATAGAGATCTCCTCACGTCGGCCGTGGATAGACAGAGTACCTGGTCGTCGGGACGAAGGATGGTCTTCCTTGGCATAACGTTGTTCTGTACCTCGAACCGAGCGTAGAACTCGTTCAACGCGTCTGGGAGGGAGGCGTCGCTATCACAAGCAGGTGAAGCTGTCTTGTAGTTTGTGATCGCCTGTATGCCCTGCCACATGCGCCGGGTGTCTCCGCTGTCCTGGAAGTGGCTGTGGATTGTCTGGGCATGTGCACGCTTTGCCTCTCTGATGGCTCGGGACAGTTTGGCCCTTGCTGTTCTTAGGGCCACCCTGTCCCCTGTTCTGAAGTCTAGGTCCCTAGACCTCAGCAGAGCACGCACATTAGCAGTCATCCACGGCTTCTGGTTGGGGCGTGTAGTGATAGTCTTGGAGACGGTCACGTCATCAATGCACTTGCCGATGTAACTGGTCACTGCTGACGTGTACTCCTCCAAGTTGACGGAGTCGCCGTTGGTTGCAGCCTCCCTGAAGATATTCCAGTCAGTGCACTCAAAGCAGTCCTGAAGAGCAGAAGTAGCTCCTGCTGGCCAGGTTTTCACCTGCTTCAGAACCGGTTTTGAGCGTCTGACGAGTGGTCTGTATGCAGGAATTAGCATAACAGTGATGTGGTCTGAGTAGCCGAGGTGGGGGCGGGGCTCCGCACGGTACGCGCCGGGAATGTTTGTGTAAACAAGATCCAGCGTGTTTTCACCTCTCGTAGCAAAGTCCACATGCTGATGGAATTTAGGGAGCACTGACTTAAGATTTGCATGGTTGAAATCTCCGGCGATGATAAAAAGTCCGTCGGGGTGAACATTCTGTAGGTCGCTAATAGCTCCATATAGCTCACTAAGCGCCTCTTTAGCATTAGCGCTAGGAGGAATGTAAACTCCGACAATGTAAACAGTAGTAAATTCCCGTGGTAAATAAAATGGTCTGCATCTAACAGTCACAAACTCTACTGACGATGAGCAGTAAGTAGAAACAAGCACAGAGTTCTTGCACCATTCCGTGTTGATATAAACACACACACCACCACCGCGAGTCTTACCGCAATGAGCTGCATTTCTGTCGGCTCTAAATGAAGTTAGCCCGTCCAGCTGAATGGCGGCGTCCGGAACTCTGTCGCTGAGCCACGTCTCCGTGAAAACAAACACACAGCAGTTTCTAACCTCTCTCTGTGTAGAGCGTTCAAGTCGGATGTAGTCCAGTTTATTGTCCAGGGAGCAAACGTTGGATAGTAGAATGGATGGGAGAGCCGGCCGGCTAGGGTTTGTTTTTAGCCTAGCACAGACGCCCGCTCGCTTACCGCGCTTCCGCTTCCTCGCGAACCGCTTTCGGCGTCCCCTCCCCTGGTCTCTGGTATCAGGCGACACCGGGGACTGGAGGCCTGGTCTCCGCAGCAAGCCGAGGTCACGAAGCCTAACCAGTACATCATCGTGCAGGTTGGTTGTTACACGATTTCTGTACTTTATTAGGTCCTGGTGTTTGTATACATGTTTGTATACATGAACACCGCTGTCTCTGGCATCCATGTAGAAGCAATGGTCGGGCTCAAAACCGTAAATAAAAACTTAAAAACGTAATTAGCACCGTATTGAATCCGGAGAGGCCGCTGCGTGCTACTGCCGCGCCGCCATCTTGGATGTCTGCATAATGACTGCAGTATTGACATGAAATGCCCAAACCCTCAGTAGCCACTTTTTGCCAAAAGTATTGGCACCCCACCGGGTATTCTGGTGACGTCACTCGACACCACGTGACGTCACGTGTAGCTCCGCCCCCAAAACCAGCAAAATTAAAAATTTGCACAACATGGACATGTAACATATCAAAACACTCAGCACAATGAGCGGAACTGCCCCACGGGTATTCTGGTCATGTCACGTGACATTACGTGATGTCACGTGAAAATTAAAAATTTGCACAACATGGACATGTGACATATCAAAACACTCAGCACAATGAGGGGAACTGCCTCACGGGTATCCTGGTCACGTCATGTAGGGCAGTTCATGTGGGGTTACATCATGTGGGGCAGTCACGTGACATCACATGAAAATTAAAAATTATTTAACTATTATTAACTATTATTATTCTTAGCCAAAAATTTATTTTAAAAATGCGGCCTAGGGATTTTGAGAAACATGCACCAAATTCGGATATGTCATAGACCCTGGTCTTAAGTTTTATGCTATTACTTTTCTAAGCGATCGGAATTCCGGCATTCCCGGTACGGAAGCTCAAACTCGCCTTTTTTCCCCATAGACTTCCATTATAAACTTTGGAGGTTTATAACTCGGCAAGTTTTCGAGCGATTTGCACCAAACTCGGACAGGTTCTTAAGGACCTTACTCCGGATGAAGGGTTCTGATGGAACTTTCGGTTTTCCCGTAGTCGTTGATTGAACATCCCTTAGACTTGAATAGGGAATTCCGAAAATTCCTCTAAGCTCTCACACACGCAGCATGTGCAGAGCTCAGGCCGGCTTCTCTCTCTGTGTTCTATGCCGTATAATCATAAGTAGAATCCAATAATGACTGCAGTATTGACATGAAATGTCCAAAACCTCAGTAGCCACTTTTTGCCAAAAATATTGGCACCCCAACAGGTATTCTGGTGACATCACCTGACGTCACGTGTAGCCCCGCCCCCAAAATAAGCTAAATCAAAAATTAGCACAACATGTCATATATCAAAACACTCAGCACAATGAGGGGAACTGCTTCACGTTTATTCTGATCACGTCACGTGCAGAGCGTGACGTCACGTGAAATTCAAAAATTAGCACAACATAGACATGTGACATATCAAAACACTCAGCACAATGAGGGGAACACATGCTCATGTCCGCTCACCTCCAAAAGTATTGGAACCCTAGCAGTCCAGTAGCTTTCACAATCTTTCTCTCCTTTGGCTCCTCCCACTATGTGCTACCGGGTCATCTGAATGCTTCCTTCCATCTGCACTTGTTTACCAACCGGACCGAAAGGAGTTTTAAAAGCAGAGCAGAATGCTCAGTTGGTGAGAACCTTCTCCAAGAGCATGATCCATGTCCTGCCCTGTGCGGCGTATTGAATATCCTGTTGTGCTCACAATCAAATGTTATAATAATGAGTAAAATTGATTTTGTGTAACTTCGGGAACGGTAGGGGGGTTGGTGCAATTTTTATTTTGTAAATCTTTGTTTTCTCCTGTTTTGTATTAGCTAGGGACTGAGTTCTGATAATCTGTTATTTCTTTTATTTTTGTGTTGTAGTTTATCAAGATTTCAACTCCCCAGGCAGTGAACTTTTTGTTTGTTATTTAACGTTACCCCTCCTGAAGTCTTGTTTCCCTCCTATGTTGAAATCTCCTTACTTACACCTTGTTATACACTGATGTTTAAATAAACATCTAAGATTGATACGGAATGCTGTTATTGTGGTGCTGTGACAGGGTCTGGGTTATGCTCTTTCCTCTTTTAATGTGTTATGTCCTAAAACCCCTAGATACGTGAGGGACGTAACAAAACTTTTGTGTGTGTATTTTTTGTTTTGTTTAAAAATTATTGATTTGAAATGACATGAAATGTCAACACTAAAAATTGCTAAATAGTACTTTATCACACCATTTAGATGTTTTGTAAAAGCAGCACCATGCAGCGAGACAGTATTAACAGTGTACTGTAGATCAGGGGTGTTAAACTCATTTTGGTCTGGGGGCCGCATACAGCTTAATCTGATCTCAAGGGGGCCAGACAGTAAACTCATAGCAAAATTACATAGAACTAACAATAAGTCCATTTTTTATATTAAATGAATTGTCCTTTTACAAAAATAATTTATGAACACCCTAAGTAGTCTGTGCAATTTCAACAACACTTTTACATAGTTTAACATTTACAGTTATTGTACAATGGTGCAAAACATTTAGTCACAGGTTTGTGGAACTTAAAAACACTGTCCTGCATGTTAACATAAATCAAACATCAAAATATAGAAACTGTCTAAAATCCAATTTCCAATTCCGGGAAGCAATTCTGAATACATGAATTGACTCCACACACTTAAAATCTTAAGTAGCAGCTGTTTTAAAAAGAAAATGTATGTTTTTTAAAGTAAACAAATTTATTTTATCAATTTGCCCCTGAAACTTGCCATCTTTTAGCCTGCACAAGTGCATCAATATCAGGCATAATATCCTGAGTAGCAGCCAATTTTAGAATCTCATTAGAGGTGGGGTCTTCGATTTTTGAGAAATGCTTCAGAAAACTGCGTTGGGATGACAGACTAAACAAAAATCAAAACAAACGTGTAGCCAATGAGCAGAAAGCGGCGTGTCTTGTCAATATGGGCAGAGAGAGTGTTCAGTGCGCATGTGTGACATTAGCAGAAAGTGGTTTTAACGTTGTCATGGTGGATAAAAACGAAGAAAGAAAGCGAAGAAAGGCTTACGATAAGGCAAGAAGTAGGATGTGGCGCTAGAGAGAACTGAAGAAGCAGGAAGCTAAATGCTGTTACTACACAAAATGCGGTTGTAGCTGTCTCTCTACATTACTACGATAGAAAAGAGGTGTTATTGTGTAGTAATTATTTGCGTTCAGCTCAGGAGTTACTGACTAAAATGCTACTCAGACCCTGAAGCTCAGTACTACCATCTGCTGGTAGTTCTGCCGAAAATGAAAATGATTTTTTTTCATAGTGCATATTTTTCCCCCAGGCCAGACTGAACTCCCTGGGGCCGTATGTTTGACACCCATGGTGTAGATATTTCTTCATAAACTTAGTGTAATCAAATTTAATTATTAGATTAGATTAGATTAGCACGGTGGCTTGGTGGGTAGCACGTTCGCCTCACACCTCCAGGGTCAGGGTTCGATTCCCGCCTCCGCCTTGTGTGTGTGGAGTTTGCATGTTCTCCCTGTGCCTCGGGGGTTTCCTCTGGGTACTCTGGTTTCCTCCACCGGTCCAAAGACATGCATGGTAGGTTGATTGGCATCTCTGGAAAATTGTCCATAGTGTGTGAGTGAATGAGAGTGTGTATGTGCCCTGCGATGGGTTGGCACTCCGTCCAGGGTATATCCTGCCTTGATGCCCGACGACGCCTGAGATAGGCACAGGCTCCCCGTAGTTCGGATAAAACGGTAGAAAATGAGTAAGTAAGTGGTAATGTGGAGTGATTTACAGTTGTGTGCATACTATGAACAATATACAGATTTACAGAAGGATATGTGCTGTAATAAAATATATGGCTATGAATTCATATATATGTTCCATGAATTATGATCATTTGAGCTCTAGTACACATGTCTGTAGATATCTATCTGTTTGTGCATGTATATCCAATCGGCTATATATGGCTGCTTCGGCTAAGTTTTGATTTCTGTTTTTTAATGCAATACATGAGTACAAGTAATGTAACAGTGTATTCATGTAACACACTGAACACTAGCGAAACACAAAAATCGTTAAATCTTTATCATCCAGTTCAATAGTTCTTTGTTCTTTGTATAGCTGAAGTGCTCTGAAACAAATTGGACTTTACGCAACAAAGTACAGAACAGGGGCCTCATTTATAAGACTTTATATATTCATCCTAAATTCATCCTAATTCATCCTAAAAGTGCACGTACGCACGAAAGCTAGATTCTGCGTAAGAAAGCTGAGTTGCCTAAATCACTGGTCCCCAACCTTTTTTGTCGTCACAATGTTTAATAATTTTACCGCGGCCCGCTGGGAGTGGGGGGTGGCGGCTATACAATTAAATTAAAATAAATAATTTTTATTTAATTGTATTTAAACATGCATTTTAACTCACTACAACGCTAAATCAATGAGAACCCTGAGTTTGTTTCTTTACAACGAGATGGTTCTATCTGGGGTAATAGGAGACAATGACACCCGAAGTGTGTTGCTTATGTCCAGTTTATTCCGTTGTTTTGTTTTGGTTCCCACTAGAGATATACCAATCCTTTAACTCTGGTAACAAATACCCTTCTCAGTGGGACTGTGATGTAATGCTGCTTTTCACAATTAGTAAAAGTCTTTGTTTCTTTCCGTTTCTTTATTGTAGATATTGAGTGAAATAACTTTAATACCAGCACAGTCATATCTAGTCACAGCAGCTGATGGAAAAACACAAAATCTATCATGGAGACAAATTGCTATATTAGGCTCTGTGTGCCATGGGAATAGATTAATGATTTGTGACTGTGTCTTTAAAGCTGGATGTGGCAGTCAAAATAAAGTTAAAGTTCTTGAACAAGTAGTGGGAGGCTCTCAGCCTCACACCTGAGCAGCATGAAGCCACAATGTAAAAAAATGGAATAATAGTATGGTCAGATTTTAAAAAAACATTAGGTTTCTCATCAATACATCTCTTATAGTGGAATGTATTGTATAATACTAAATGTAATACAATAAATGAGTAGATTGACATGAGCTCTTTTGTTTTATAAAGACAGATTGTTGGCTCTAGACCAGGTTGTTTCATCTCCTCTCTATATGCTGTCTTATCATTCTTGCTGATGAGATGTGGGATGTGGAAGCTCAGTGGTTATGGTGTTGGACTACTGATCAAATAGGTTTGAATCCCATGTCCACCATGCTGCCACTGCTGGGCCCCTGAGGCCCTTAACCCTCAATTGCTCAGTTCTATAAACTACAATACAAATGTAAGTCATTCTGGATAAGGGTGTCTGCTAAATGCCATAAATGAGATCATCAGTGTTTCAAAGTCATCAGTCAGAAAAGTGAACAGCAATAGACTGATTATACAGCCCAGAATAATGGAATCATTCTCAAGTCTGTGGCATCAGTATGATCATTTTAGTGTTTCTGATGGAGTTGTAGCCTCCCTGATCTTGAATCATAAATATCAATCATGTTTATGATTCCTGATCATCAAGACTCCATCAGAATACCCACAATAGCCAATGAGAGCAAGCAGTTTGGAACTTAAAATTCAGAGATTGTACAATTTAAGTATCATGCTTATACTGCACAATGAAAAATGTACTGATTATACATGCTTATTTAACACACCCAAAAAGAAAAAATAAATGCCAAATAACCAATGCTTTAATCTAATTCCAAAAAACTGAAAATGATAAATATTCTAATTAGCATACTAAAATCAGTTTTAATTTGCATCTAAGCTAGCCCCTCGCTCTCTCCTTCACACAAACCCCTACAAAATAATGGTATAAATAAAGTAAGGACAAGAAAGTAAACAGCGCCCTCTACTGGACCTGCTGTAACATCACTGATCAGTAAATACACAGCTCAACACTCACACACACACACACACACACACACACACACACACACACACACACACGCTCGCACGCACACACACACACACACACACACACACACACACACACACACACACACACACACACACACACTCGCACGCACGCACGCACGCACGCGCACACACACACACACACACACACACACACACACACACACACACACACACACACACACACACACACACACGCACGCACGCACACACACACACACACACACACACACACACACACACACACACACACACACACACACACACACACACACACCCCATTTATTATCACTCATTCCAGCAGAAGAAACACAGTGAAAAACTTAAAAAGAAGACCACAAAATGTTAACACGACGTACTTACACACAATATGAAATATACGAAACGTTAAAAAAAAAAAGTAGAAGCTATTGGTCTTCAAGCCGAATTTCTTAAAAGCTCTTTCATTAAAAGAATTTTCTCCCACGTAGGTGCGAGACTAAACATGGAAACCAAACCTGTCCGAATCAGAAATAAACTTTATCCCAAAGGTAAATAAAAGCAATCCAAGAGAAGAAAACACTGAGAAATTGACCATAATACCGGATAATAAAATCATATTGCTCTTTCTCATCACTAGATGTCATCCCGTCCTTTTAGATCACACATTTGCCTTTTGGTCATTTATCACGGTCGCTAAGACTGCATTAGATCAGACTTTCATACAAGTATGTGGCGTAAATGCTTCCTACTGTGAGCACGGTAAAAAAAAAATTGTTTCTCATAAAAAAAAATCACAATTCTTTTACAGTAAAGACCAGGGCTTTATTCAGAAAGATTCTAAAATTGATCTCAGAGAGCTCCTAACGTAGCTTAAAAATTCCTATATATTCCTATATCATATATATTCCTATATCATATCTCTAATATGATTGGTCACACACAAAAATAATCCCTACACGATCTAATCTGTATCAGCAACTATCATTATTAAATATTGTATCATTTCTTCTCCTTCTTCACTTCCTTACTACTCCTAAAACCTTACTCTTTTTAGGGTTAAGATGCTTTATGAAGAACTTTTATCTTTATTTAGCTAAAGAGAAAGATAAGTTCAATTATTTCTTTAATTTAAAGGAGAAACACCCACATTTCTAAGAATCTTCTTAGAATTACATCACTATTTGCGAGTATTTACACAATTAAATATAACTATAATCAATCAAGTTATTAGATATGTAATACTTTTGCTTATACTTGCTTCATTTATGATTATGCTTCAACAAATCTAATGTTGTTCACTGATATTTTTAGTTGTTTTCTGATACTTGCATAAGTCAAATGAAGTGCCTTTATTTTGGAGTGCTTTAATATACTTTACAGTTTGATCTATTTGCAGTGTGATATTTATCAACACGAGTGACACTGTATCTGCACGGATTCCCCAAAAAAGTTTGTTTCATCAAAATTATACTTGTGTGAGAATGCTTTGTTTTCCTAATTGCCATTTCTTTCTTACCATTTATTACATATATTTATGAAGTAACTTATGCCTAAGGGTTATTTCAAAGTTGATGAGGTTGACGATAGCTTGCTTAATATTTCTGCTGCCATAAGTTCAACATTATCTGATATCACTGTTGTATTATGGTCAAGTCCTTACCTAGTAATCTATTGATACTCACATAAATGTGCCAAGAACTGGCCAGTGTTCATAATAAACAATGTTAGGCCTTTTACTTGGCCTAACAGAGGCATCAGGGCTCACCTGCAGGCAATACAGTATCAGTATCTCTGTTTATTAATAAAGAATTATACTCCAGGTATTAGGGTTGCAAGCCAGTAACTTCTGTGCTTGTCCCACCCTCGGATAAATAGAGAGGGTTGCATCAGGAAGGGCATATGGAGTAAAACATTCCAAACCTAAACATGGAAATTGTCAGTGGGAATTCCATACCGAGTTAACAACGACCGCCACCGGCACTGTCAACCTACAGGGTGCTGTATTGGGCTACTGTTGGTTCAAGGAAGGGGAGGAGGGAGAAGAGTTCATAGACAGAGAGAGAAGAGGAAAGGCAGGAGTATGGGTCTCAGAATAATGTTGGTACAATGACAGGGAAACGTAGAGAGCTGGTGGACATGACGTAGAGAAGGAAGGTAGCTAAACTGTTTGTACAGGAGACCAGGTGGAAGGGGAGCAAAGTATGTTGTACTGGAGGGGGAACTGTTTTATTATGGTGTGGATAGGAAGAGAAATGGGGTAGGAGTGATCCTGAAGGATGAGTGTGTAAGGAATCTTTTAGAGTTTAAAGAGTGTCAGACAAGGTCATCAGTTAGAAATTAAAGGGGTGATATTGAATGTGGTCAGTGGTTATGATCCACAAGTAGGCTGTGAGTTAGAAGAGAAGGGAAAGATGAGGTGATGGAGAGTATTACCAGATGGGAGAGAGTAGTGATTGGAGCAGACTTCTACAGACATGTTGGTGAGGGAACAGGGGTGATGAGGAGGTGATAGACAGGTTTGGTGTTAAGGAAAGGAACCCAGAGAGACAGATGGTGGTGGACTTTGCTAAGCAGATGGAATAGCTTTAGTTAACACTTATCTCCTGAAGAGAGAGGAACATAGAGTTACATATAAGAGTGGAGGTAGGAGTACACAGGTAGACTATATAGACGAGGCAATCTGAGAGAGATTAGTGACTGCAAAGTGGTGGTCGGAGAGAGTGTAGCCAGCATCGGGTGGTGATGTGTAGGATGTCTCTGGTGGTCAAGAAGAAGAGAAGAGTAAAGATAGGAAAGAAGAACAAGGGGTGGAAGTTAAAAAAGGAAGAATGTCATGAGGGATTCAGACAGAAGCTGAGACAGGCTTTGGGTGGTCGGAAGGGCTTCCAGATGACTGGGAAACTACAGCAGAAATGATCAGGGAGACAGGTAGGATGGTGCAAGGTGTGTCATCTGGAAGGAGAAAAGAAGATAAGGGAGCATGGTGGTGGAATGAAGAAGTACAGGACAGCATTCAGAGGAAGAGGCTAACCAAAAAGAAGTGAGACGTAGAAAGGACCAAACAGAAGCCTACGATGAGTTGCATGACAGGTTAGAGACAAGGGAAAGGCGAGAAGGACTTGTACAGAGAGATGGGAACGAAGTGCAACAAACAAGGGTGATTAAAGATAGAGATGGAAAGGTGCTAACAGGTGAGGAGAGTGTGCAGAGAAGATGGAAGGAGTATTTTGAGGAGTTGATAAATGAGGAAAATGAGAGGGGGACAGGAGGAAGAGGTGGAGGATAGGAGGAAGAGGTGAATATTGTAGAGCAGGAATTAGCAAAGACTGGAAAGGATAAGTTGAGGAAGGATCTGAGGAGAATCAAGAGTGGAAGGTTGTTGGACCAGATGACATACCTGCAGAGGTATGGGAGTGTCTGGAAGAGACAGCAGTGGAGTTTCTATCTAGATCTTTCACCAGAATTTTAGAGAGTGAGAAGATGCCTGAGGAATGGAGGAGAAATGTTCCAGTGCCGACCTTTAAGAACAAGGGTGATGTGCAGAGTTGTAGCAACTAAAGAGGCATAAAGTTGATGAGCCACACAATGAAGCTATGGAGAAGTACAATGAAGGAGCTGCACTGTGTCTGTGTGGATTAGGAGCTATGGTACTGTATGAGGAGTGTCAGGAGTGGCAGAGAAGTACATCAGAGTAGTTCAGGATATGTATGAGAGGAGTATGACAGCAGCGAGATGTGCTGTAGGTCAGACAGAGGAGTTCAAGGTGGAGGTGGGTATACATCAAGGATTGGCTTTGAGTCCCTTCTTGCTTTCTATGTTGATGGACAGGTGACAGATGAAGAATCTCTGTGGATAATGATGTTTGTGGATGACATTGCGATCTGTAGTCAGAGCAGAGAGCAATTGGATGAACACCTGGAAAGGTGGAGTTCTGCTCTCTAAAGAAGAGTCTGAGAGAATACATGTATGTTTATGAAAGAGAGGGAGGGACATAGAACAGGGGGCTGAGGTCAATATGGTGCAAGAATTTAAGTATTTGGGGTGAACCATCCAGTGTGACAGGGAGTGTGGAAAAGAGTATAAGAGGAGAGTGCAGGCAGGTTGGAAAGGGTCAAGAAAAGCATCAGGAGTGTTGTGTGACAGAAGGAAGGTGTACAAGACAGTAGTGATACCAGCTTAGAGATAGATTGAACATTAATGATCCCATGTGGTATAGCCAATTATGCATAATATCCAAATATGGTGATGAACCCTGCTGAAAAATCCAGCATAAACCAGCATGAATTCCATGCTGGTCCAGGCTGGTTTTTACTGGTTCATGCTGGTATAATGCTGGTCAGTGCTGGTATAGTGCTGGTATGGTGCTGGTATAGTGCTGGTATAGTGCTGGTCAGTGCTGGTATAGTGCTGGTATAGTGCTGGTATAATGCTGGTATAATGCTGGTCAGTGCTGGTATAGTGCTGGTATAGTGCTGGTATAATGCTGGTCAGTGCTGGTATAATGCTGGTATAATGCTGGTCAGTGCTGTTATAGTGCTGGTATAGTGCTGGTATAGTGCTGGTATAGTGCTGGTATAGCTGGGTGGCCAGCATAGTCATGGTGTTATCAAGCACAACGGGGCTGGTGTAGCTGGTTAACCAGTATGATCTTTCTGGAATGAGCTTTATGGGAACAACCTTTATTTTTGCGTGTCTATGTTTCTATGTAACACATTAATATAAGATTAAAACACAATATATTGGAATATATTTAATTATAATTGTGTTATTTCTTTTGCTCCCATTTTGAATAAAGAACTGAAATAACAAAGCTCAAAAAGCTTTGAATAACAAAGAATAAAAACATTTAAAAATCGTTCGTTAGGGATTAAATTGTCTCCACAAATTAAATATATTAATACCAACAAATGTTGACTTCCCTGGCTCCATGAGGGAAGCAGCATATAAATCATACAGAATGATTGTTTTTGAAAGATTTATATATATAATCCATTTGTCTCAGTTAAGAAGTAGTTAAGTTGTTTATTTGTCTTTTTAGTAAAGTGGTAATGTGAAGAGATTTTACCCAGCATCAGTGTTGCTATGCAACCTTTAAAGCAACTATGTTCACGAAGGTAAATGTAGTTCCTACACTTTCCTAAAATAAATCTCGCAATGTTTTCGACTACATTATATACCTTACAGTGTTTATCGAAATTAGTAGTGCACGTGTTCCAGATCATCATGTTTTTGCCACCGTAATTAGGATTTTTTTTTGGGGTAAATAAAAAGCTTCCGCTTCTACACGACAAATCTGCTGATCACTGGGAATCAGAATGTTTGCATACATGAGGTACCTGGATGACGGATGCACGGCAGTTGTTTTAACTAGCGAAATTAAGGACCAGCACACCAGCATCCCAGGCTGTTTGGCCAGCACACCAGCAACCAGCACCTAATGCTGGACCAACATACCACCATCCCAGGCTGATTGGCCAGTAACCAGCACCTAATGCTGGACCAGCATACCGCCATCCCAAGCTGGTCCCAGCATGCAAAACATACCTTATGCTGGACCAGCAATGCTGTTTTTTTAGCAGGGAAAGCAGTCATCTATTCATGAAATTTCATTAAATTATGGGTGACACTCATTTGTTCAAGAACTGCAGGAACTAGATGACAGAGTTTAATCCTCAGTACTCAATATAGGCACAATACTTTAGTTTGTTAATCCTCAATCACCCTTTCCTTTAAGACAGAATGAGGATAGGCTCTGCATAATGGGACATCTAGACCATGCTAGGAGGTGGACAACTTTGGCTTTGGCTCAGTTAAATACTTCAGCCAAGTCAGGAAAGGGTTCTGGGATTTCAGGCTTTCTATCTGGGTAAAATGACAGTAAAGAGATCTACAGTACATTTTTAACAGACTGTGGGCACCACAAAGCCATGGGCAGTTAACCAGGGTGAGCCTAGAATGATGGGAGTATAGGGAGAGTTGGGTATAATGAATGACAGGGTTTCTGCATGTAAACGGCTACTTAACATTTCAATCTGGGTGTGGTACGTAACGTTTGCCCTCCTAAGTACAATTGTTACAATGAGGCCAGTGAAGGCTTGAAGTTGTTCCTTGCTTGTTGTTCCTTGCTTTAATGCTTCCTTGCTCAAATTTCCTGTTGTATTTTATTATCATCTATTCATGTATTCATGGGTTTGTGAGTGGGAGTCTGAGAGGCTTATGCTTCTAAATATAGAAAATATGTTCATTATATAAAATGATGAATTAAAGGCTTCTTAAAAGTCAAAAGCATCTCTCTCTCTCTCTCTCTCTCTCTCTCTCTCTCTCTCTCTCTCTCTCTCTCTCTCTCTCTCTCTCTCTCAAAAGTATCCTCATACCATCCTTCATGTTTTTTTTGTTGCCATTGTTGTCCCATATTGTTTTTCCACATATTGTTTTAGCAATTTTTTCATGCTTAATATTTTTTTGATTGTTATTTTTTATCTATTTTATTGTTATTTTTCAAAGTTTCGCTTCATCTTGCCTCACCTCGCTTGCTCTTTCTCTCTCTCTCTCTCTCTCTCTCTCTCTCTCTCTCTCTCTCTCTCTCTCTCTCTCTCTCTCTCCTGATTTGAGAATGTCTGAGGATCGATGAGTGGCCTTAAGTTTTATCTGATTTTTCGATAGCCCGACGGAGGCTAGGTCGATGGGATGCTTGCCCGTGTCAAGTTGACCTTTTCAGGGCATCGTCAGCCTGCTGTCCCCTGGGCTCCCAGCCTCTCCACTGTCACCGCGTGAGCGACACCGGTCTGTTCTGCACAAACACAAAGTCTGGCTGGACGTCTATATTGCACTGTCGCCTACTGACAGAGACTGGACACAGTATTTGTAAGCTGTCCTTAGGCCATGACACTTCGCCAATGAGCTGCAGCTAATTTATTCAGCAAAATCTCCTCTGTTCAAAAACAAAAGTTAATTGAGTCATTTCCCACTAATTCAGGCCACAGTGGTTTATATTTATTGGCTTAGGCCTGCTTTGTACTGCTGCATTAAAACGCTTCATTCAGTGTCTAAAATGTGCAGCTGTAAACATGCAAAATGAACATGATCTCATGCATTTTTGTGCTACTTTTTTCCAAGTCATACAATTTTAAAACCAGTTGTTATTAGGAGAATTTACACATGAAATTTGCTATTCGTGAAAATCAGATTATTAAAAAGAATAATATAATAAAAATACAGTGGTGTGAATAAGTGTTGGCCCCCTTCCTGATTTTTAATTTTTTTGCACATTTGTCACACTTCAATGTTTCAGATCATCAAACAATTGTAAATATTAGTCAGAGATAACACAAGTAAACACAACATGCAGGTTTTAAATGAAGGATTTTATTATTAAGGGAAAACAAACCCACATGGCCCTGTGTGAAAAAGTGTTTGCCCCCCTGTTAAAACATAACTGTGGTTTATCGCACCTTAGTTTAATGTCTCTAGCCACACCCAGGCCTGATTACTGCCCAACCTGTTCACTATCATTAAATCACTTAAATAAGACCTGACTGACAAAGTGAAGTAGACCAAAAGATCCTCAAAAGTTACACATCATGCTGAGATCCAAAGACATTCAGGAACAACTGAGAAAGAAAATACTTGAAATCTATCCGTCTGGAAAAGGTTATAAAGCCATTTCTAAAGCTTTGGGACTCCAGTGAACCACAGTGAGAGCCGTTATACACACATGGGGGAAACATGGAACAGTGGTGAACCTTCCCAGGAGTCACCAGCAGACCAAAATTCAAGACCGCAGCGACAACTCATCCAAGATGTCACAAAAGACCCCACAACAACATCCAAAGAACTGCAGGCTTCACTTGCTTCAGTTAAGGTCAGAGTTCATGACTCCACCATAAGAAGGAGCCTGGCATAAAGAACAATAAGGATTGTCTCTGACTTGCCAAAAAACATCTTGATGATCCCCAAAACTTTTGGGAAAATACTCTGTGGACTGACGAGACAAAAGCTGAACTTTTTGGAAGGTTTGTGTCCCATTACATCTGGTGTAAAAGTAACACTGCATTTCAGAAAAAGAACATCATACCAACAGTAAAACATGGTGGTGGTAGTGTGATGGTCTGGGGCTGTTTTACTGCTTCAGGACCTAGAAGACTTGCTGTGATAAATGGAACCATGAATTCTGCTGTCTACCAAAAAATCCTGAAGGACAAAGTCCAGCTATCTGTTTGTGACCTCAAGCTGAAGTGAACTTGGGTTCTGCAGCAGGACAATGATCCAAAACACACAGCAAGTCCACCTCTGAGTGGCTGAAGGCTTTGGAGTGGCCGAGTCAAAGTCCTGACCTGAATCCTATTGAGATGCTGTGGCAGGACCTTAAAATGCTGGTTAATTTTAATTTGTATAATAAATACAAATTCTATGAATGTTAACCAATGAAAGTCAGACATTGCTTTTCAAGCATGCTTCAACGGAATTATTTAAAAAAATAAACTCATGGAACAGGCCTAGACAAAAATGATCTTGGGGTCTCGTTTACGAGTGAGGGAAGGATGGAGCGGGAGATCGACAGGCGGATCGGTGTATCTTCTGCAGTGATGCGGTCGATATACCGATCTGTTGTGGTGAAGAAAGAGCTGAGCCACAAGGCGAAGCTCTCTATTTACCAGTCGATCTACGTGCCTACCCTCACCTATGGTCATGAGCTTTGGGTCATGACCGAAAGGACGAGATCCCGGATACAGGCGGCTGAAATGAGTTTCCTCCACAGGGTGGCTGGGTGCTCCCTTAGAGATAGGGTGAGGAGCTCAGTCACTCGGGAGGAGCTCAGAGTAGAGCCGCTGCTCCTCCACATCGAGAGGAGTCAGCTGAGGTGGCTTGGGCATCTGTTTCGGATGCTTCCTGGACGCCTCCCTGGGGAGGTGTTCCGGGAATGTCCAACCGGGAGGAGGCCCCGGGGAAGACCTAGGACACGCTGGAGGGACTATGTCTCTCGGCTGGCCTGGGAACGCCTCGGTATTCCCCCGGAAGAGCTGGAGGAAGTGTCAGGGGAGAGGGAAGTCTGGGCATCCCTGCTTAGACTGCTGCCCCCATGACCCGGCCCCGGATAAGCGGTAGAAGATGGAGGGATGGATGGAATAATAATTTTATTGGTAGTAGGAGGATCATTTTCACATACAAATAAAATATCTTTGTTAAATTGTTTACTGTTTCTAGGCTAGAGAATCTTTATTTACACCAGTATTCATAACTGTACAGTGGGTCAGCACTAGTGAACTGGTTCAGCAGATATATCAGCACTGGTACGATACATTTCAAGTGAACAGAACTTAAATGGAAATTATTTATTCTTAGTTAAATTATCTAATTTTTTGTAGCAACGTAAAGTGATAATCGGATTATTGTCATTTGCTGAAGCAATGAATGAGCAAATATTGACATTATTTTATTTGTCCATCTGTTATGCAATATAGTGAAATTGATTTATTGCATAGACCTATTGTATTCATTTATTCTGTTACATTCTCATCCTGCCTAAAATAATTTCTCACAATCTATCTAAAACCTGCACTAATCATTAATTTAGTGTTTACTACCTTTTTGCCAATAATGTCTAGTCCTGTGTAATTCAACAAATTCTTACTTATTTCAAATTCTGTAAATTATTTTTTAACTTTTATTAATCTATTAAATTTTGAATGTTAAAATGCACGTACAGAGTAGTGTAATGTGGTGTAAATGTGTGTGATGGGGTCTGGATCCCTCTGACCCCACCTGGATTAAATTTTTGCTGAAGGTGAATGAATGAGCTAATCAAATAATTAGAGTCCCTGGGTTTAATTAGGACAAAACTCACACATGTAAGTACACATAATATCCAGTCTGCAGTGTAGTCTAAAAGCTCACAGATGTAGTAGATAGCTTTTACAGACTTTATAAATGTAACAGTTTAAAGAAAGAGTATCTCTTCTGTTTCATTCTTTGCTACATTGTGATTTTATCTGGTTTCAGAGATAATGCCCTATTCATGTGGTAGACTAAAAAATGATTGATACTTTGATTATTTGAGACATTTGTTGGTGTAAGACGATGGCTTTGATTGGAATTGCAAATTAGATAAGGGCTCATGGACTAGATAGCAAAAAATCTATAAACTAATCAGTGGTTTGGTATCTATTTCTTGTGATTTAAGTATTTTTGTTAATCAAATCTGTTTTTATATTTAATATCCCTGCATTTTGGTCTGCTTTTATCCCTCCATCTGTAATCATACACACTCAAGAGTTATGATATATGAGCTATGTCAGAATCAGTGGCCCCATGATGCATCTACACTCAGACATAGATACACACAAATACATGCAGGTGATCTGTCTCTTTATATAACTTACGTCGCTCATTCTCTCATTTCTCCTTCAACACACTTCCACTGACTGGTATAAAAGTCATTTTTGTCATTTTCTTAGCTGCCAGTTCATCACTATAAGTGTTGCTATTTTACTATTAAGAGTGGATGTTAGGAAGAGCTAAGGTTAGCTTGCAAGATAGCCAGATTCACAGATAAATAAAAGAACAAGCAGCTGTTGAAAAAACATAATCCTTGTCTGCAGACTTTTAGGGACACTGATGGAGTTTTAAACAACTAGATCATTACATATCATTTATTATTATTATTATTATTATTATTATTATTATTATTATTATTAGTAGTAGTAGTAGTAGTAGTAGTAGTAGTAGTAGTAGTAGTAGTAGTATTTAATTCTCAGAGGAATCCCCAGCCAATGAAAAGGAGCTGTCAACATGAACATAGTTTTACCCGCTTAAGGCTCACTGGGAGTTCAAAGTGCTGAATAAGGATCCATAAATATCAAAAGCAGCACTGGGATCTAACAAGAGCTGCTGAGCTTTGAAATCAGAAAATGTCTTTTTTAAATCAGGTGAGCCCACAGTTATGAAAAAAGTTGTCCAGTACTTTAGAAAAGAAGTAATTGAGAGAATAGGACAAAGGTGGTTTAAATGATCTCATTTAAATGATCTGAATCTTGAGATATAAGAAATAACAATTTCCAGTTTAATGACATGCAACACATGTTGATGGTAGCCACTTGCTTATGGTAGCTAGAACAGTCTGCAATGCTGATTAATGACCTAACAGAAGAAGCAAACTGTAGTGTCAGTCACCAATAATCAACAATACAGAATACACTAATGAGTTAATACTGCACTGAAAATATTCCAGTTAATATTAGAGTGAAATTTACCCAATAATACTACATTTATCTAAGAAGATTTTTAAATGTGCATGTTAACTAAGATTATTTGACTAAAATATTTGTATGAATGATAAGATACCGAAAATGAAGATATTAAATGATCCTTGAGTTTAGACCCATAATGTATGATATTGCTTTGAACATGAACTCTGACTTGCAGATAATAAAAACACACATGTGGAATATTCAATTAATTCGATTTATTTGTATAGCACATTTACACATCGCAGCACCTCTGTGATCACATTTATCTTGTCGTTTTGCACATGAGGTGAATGTCTCATCTAATATAAATCTCCAGTACAACACAATCCTTATGTCAGCCAGAGTATCAGACACCTTGCTCAAGATCTGAGAATGCTTTAATATTAAATGATCACTGATCACAACACCAGCAGGACTTTTATGAGTAGATGGAATTAACAAATCCAGCGATGTAGTAAATTGTGTGTTCTATACATTAACAATGTTGCATGAGAAACTCCAGGGAATTAAAATTTCTGTTTGAATTACATCCAGAAAAACAAATAAAAAAACTATGAAAACATTCATAACTCATTGTATTACAACCTATTATAGGGTTTACTTATGTAGCCCCTTGAGAGATTAAGCATGGATTAAATAGGAGTTTGCTTCACCTAGCTAACAAGCAAGCATTTCACTAATCCCACTAAGCGGCTGTTTATGTAAAAGCTTGAGTGCAGAATTCCTGATGAGGGCTCTATTGACCTATGGCTCAGACACACAAACATGCACACCACTATGCATCCAGATTACCTCACAGACCCATTACTGTGTCAATGGAGGGATGGACAGATGGTCCCAGAGGGAGCGGCAACAGCACACACACATAGGCATATGCATGCTATCTGTGGACTTGCATATAGAGGAAACGAAGCAAAGCACAGACAAACAGAAAGTGTAAGGACAAGGACAGGTAATGCATACAGTAAACAAAAACATAAAGTCCATCTCTATGTATAGCTCAAACTTATGTAATTAGTTAGTCAAGTAGAAGACAAGTCCTTTCTTCAAGTCTTGTCAATTCTTTAGTCCAGTTCATATAATTATTTGTACCTTTATATGTATTCCAACTTATAACCAAAGCATGGTTATATATAAAATCAAGTTAAATACTTTATTTAAAACAAAAACTTCAATCATTGCTTAATAAATTATAAAATTGGCAGTATTAGGCAGGCACTCAGTCATTCTGTCAAATATACACAACATTTAATTCACAACAATAAATTTTTTTAAATAATTCTCTGCATAAACGGTGACTGTATGCACGCTAACTGTGCGCTGTCAGAATATTGGATGGCTGCATTAAGTTCCTGTCAGGATATTGGTGTCCAGGCATTTAGCATGTACAAGGGCTCCAACACCTGAGTGGCCAAAATGCCAGTCTATAGATTTGAAGGGGACTAAAGATCGTGTCACAGTCATCAGGATACACAGGTGATGTGTCACGTTCAGTGGTGGGATAAATTCTGACAGCGTATAACAGTGACAGCTCCGGTAACGACAGCTCTGTCATTACACATGTACTCCCTTTGGGTTACCAATCCTCTGTGCTGCTGCACAAATTAGGTGTGTGTGTGTGTGTGTGTGTGTGTGTGTGTGTGTGTGTGTGTGTGTGTGTGTGTGTGTGTGTGTGTGTGTGTGTGTGTGTGTGTGTGTGTGTGTGTGTGTTTGTGTGCGCATGTGTGTTTTACCTACAGAACAGGTCGTTTTTTACTCTTCGGTCATTAATGTTTGTATACATATGATATTTGTCAAAAACCTAAACTGATGTAATTATTTCTGAAAATAACTAAAATAAGATCAAATTAAATAATTACAGGTATCTTCAGGTTAGTGGAAAGCTCCTGCCTCAAGTGGGGTCTTGATCTTGGGGTCTTGTTCACAAGTGAGGGAAGGATGGAGCGGGAGATCGACAGGCGGATCGGTGTATCTTCTGCACTGATGCGGTCGATATACCGGTCTGTTGTGGAGAAGAATAAGCTGAGCCGCAAGCCCAGTCGATCTACATACCTACCCTCACCTATGGTCATGAGCTTTGGGTCATGACCGAAAGGACAAGATCCTGGATACAGGCGGCTGAAATGAGTTAGGGTGGCTGGGCGCTCCCTCAGAGATAGGGTGAGGAGCTCAGTCACTCGGGAGGAGCTCAGAGTAGAGCCTCTGCTCCTCCACATCAAGAGGTGTCAGCTGAGGTGGCTCGGGCATCTGTTCCGGATGCCTCCTGGATGCTTCCCTGGGGAGGTGTTCCGGGCATGTCCAACCGGGAGGAGGCCCCGGGGAAGACCTAGGACACGCTGGAGGGGCTATGTCTCTCGGCTGGCCTGGGAACACCTTGGTATTCCCCCAGAAGTGCTGGAGGAAGTGTCAGGGGAGAGGGAAGTCTGGGCGTCCCTGCTTAGTCTACTGCACCCGCGACCCAGCCCCGGATAAGCGGTAGAAGATGGATGGATGGATGGATGGATGGATGGATGGATGGATGGATGGATAAATAATTACAATAAATTTGATGTCTTCATGGACATTAAACATCACTCTGAGGCCATATACACCTATGGTGTAAGATGAGGTGGTATCCTGCTCTTCGTCATACTGTTCGATTCCAATCGTTCTTGTACAACATGATGTTTGTCTCCTCTCTCCATAGGATACTGTTTTTATTGCTGGTTAACAATGCTAAACAATTGTGGACATCTGTGAACTTTCACAGAGAATATAAAGAATTTAAATAGGTTTATTGGCATAGATGACTTTTTGGTTAACTTCAATTTATATAATATGTTCATCTTTTTTATTCAGTCAAACAGCAACAAAAAAGTAACTAGTTTTTAATGATTCTGTGAAGATAAGAATCTCATTCCACCCCATGTCATGTCTAAATATCTCTAATAACATCATATCAGTCATCAGACTATGAATTTCCATAATTTTGAAACTGATAAAGTCTAACCAATATATTTCATGTCATGTTTTGACATTAGTGAATGAACTATTAAATGAATATAAACATAATATTAACTGAATGTTTTATGTCTGGGTTCTTTCATTAATAGTCAATAAGCTATAAGTGCACTCACATAAATCTCAACTATCTGATAATTTATAAAGAACAATAAACAAACTGTATTAGAACACAGTTTCATGATGATAGAACAACTGCCTGCAGTAACCTGATTGGCTGATTGTGACCTGCTTTTAAGTAATTTGGTCATTATCAACAAATATTTTACAATATAGTACATAGAGGCAACATACCAAATGTTAACTCAATCATATGCAAGCTGTAACACCGCCTGCCACAGTTCCCCCTCCAGCCCACCAGAGGGAGCTTTCAAGAGCACTCATGAGTTACAGTAATTTATGCAAAGTAAGTGGCACCTGTTTAAAATTGGTTATCATGCCATTATGTTTACAAATGTCAACATATTATTTCTAATTATTCAGTTTGTCATTCTTGTGATTAGATTTAGACCCCAGCACTAGTTTATATAGTAGTTAAATACATTTTGCATGTGTTATGGTTCAGCCAAGACATGGTCCTCACAAAACTGCTACCCATGTGCTGAAAAGACAGCACCATTTCAGCACCCCCTGTGTTGTGGACAGCAAAATGCCACAAGGCAGCTGCAAGGCAGGGTGGCAGAAACACACATGGCTGGCAACCAATACAAAAAAAAGTCAAATGTTTCATAAATTAGCAAGCCTGTGACAACAGTGGCAAGGTCAGAAGTTCACACTGAGGACTCAGAACACTGGGAGTACAGCAGTAGAAAGTGTAGCTTGAGTAAGAGAGAGATAGAATTGTGCTTGTGTTCCTGTGGTTTAAGATTCTATAGGGACTCTGGCAATACTAACTATTACATCATAACTAAAGGTAACACCAGAAGGTGTTACAGACATGAGGGCTTCCTGGGTTGCAAATTACAAGAAACATTTGTGTGTTGCACTAAATGTTTCTAAAAACTATAAACTATATTGTTGGTAGAATTCACAGATTAGGGGAGGTACTACAGTATAGCACCAGCATGGACTAATTGAATTTATCTCACGAAGAAGTGAGCATTACTTAGTGACCATGTTTAAATGCTCTATGACATACGGTTTGATCTGCGTGATTCTTTTGGAACAAAATTGAGAATGTGAAATGTCCAGTGGTGGCATTTTTGAGCTGATTTGAAAGCAGTCTCTGCCTGCTTAAAAGCAAATAGTCAGAATTCAATCACTTTCTGTGTCACAGATAAGGGAAAATTTAAATGCAAACATTTATAGAGATTTATTAACATTTATTGCTATATGGCAGATTTATTCATGTGGCTCCTTTCTCACCATAATGTCATCAATATCACCACTAAGTCCTGTAATTCCCACTGTATAGAAATACATTAGGAAATGTTGGGAAATGCAAATAGGTGGTCAAATATAAATTCATTTGTGCATACGCGTGCAAGGATATGTGTTATAAAATGCCAAACACAATGCCTGATTTAAACAGGTTATATAAAAAATCTTATATTTCTGCATGTAATATCAGGGTGTATTAACACCAATAACATTCAGTTGACGATAGGTGTCCAATATGGCCTCTCTTTCCCTGCCTGTCTGTCTGTATTTGTCTGTCTCTGTCAAATTAAGACGTCACAGTAATGCCAATATTCTTCCACTGGGACAAGATCCCACTTGAGCTGGAGAGCACGTTCCTCTTAGTGATGACAATATTGACAAGCTAATCGATACAAAAAAAAATTAAAGGTGCCATGAAAACTGAGACTATCACCAAATTCCTGAGAAACTGGGAACGAGGAATATAGGAACAACATCTGAATGTCACTTTTGTTGATGTGTTCATATGCTGCTGAATGTTATCTAAATTAGGTATTGTTTATTAACATCGATCTAATAGACTGGTTGTAAGAATGGTAGAAAGATGCTATAATACAATAAAATAAAATATGTTTATTTCGTATATATTGACCCGTAGTAATGACAGAATATAATTATCGTTCTTCAGTAAATATAACATAAAGCCACTATTCTCGACTGATAAAACTCAGCTCGACTGGTCAAGTAGACTGCAGGGACACCGAAAACAGGGCTGATGAGGGTTTCAGGATTGCAAATTGCAACTGCTAACATAATAATAATAATAACAATAATAATAATAATAATAATAATAATAATAATAATAATAATAATAATAATAAGAAGAAGAAGAAGAAGAAGAAGAAGAAGAAGAAGAAGAAGAAGACAATTGCTAAATATATAGACACATTTTACAGCTGAGTATTTTAAGCAGTTTCTAGTTTTGTTTTTTCTTTGTCCGATCATTTTCATTTATACGACATTGATTTGCACCATTTTTAATGTATTAATGAACAATACATCCGTGAGACTTCAGGACACAGAAGTTTGAGCTTTCCGACTTCCCAGTAGAAAATAGTGATAGTGGAAACTCCTTGTCGGGAAACTTACTGAATCTTGATGTCTCTGCAACTCTGCGATTCCTTCCGTAAAAGGTAAATAAATGTCTCCTTATAGACAGCTTCACCATAACGTTTCATAATTTTCTTTGTTAGACAGCACATTTTTAATCTGTTTATAATCACACTTCTCCTGTGTAAGTTAATTGTTACTATATATTAGCTGTTACACGTTACAACGCGCGTATCATTATAAAGATATAATTTATGTTACATTTGTAACAGCTATGGTACATAGTTGTGCTGTTATAGAAATTCTGATACTACTGTTTAACCGTGTGTGACGTCATAATGCACACCTGCACGAAATTCCAGTACCCCCTTTAAAAAAAAAGGCTTTCCTGCGACCCTGACTACATAACAGCCATGAAGGACTCACACTACACTGCACAACCATGACACCACAAACATCCCGGGTAACAGAGGCTGATGAGATGATGAGGTAGAATAATGCAAGCTCTCCGACAGCACCAATCTCTTTCTCTCTATCTAGACTAGCAATTACACTTTCAGATCGCTGATACTATTCTAGGTAAAACGAGGTAGGCGAGCTGTAATCTAGACCCAGCTAAGATATTTGCATTAACATGGCAACTGTAATTATTGTCTTTGAAAATACAATAGCCACTTAATTAATTTGATTATTTAACTTGATTGCCCTCTACTTTACAATAACATACTCTTGAATTGAATTGAAATGTCAACTTCCAAAAGTGACAAAATGCCTGGTGGTCAGATCCAGGTTCAGAGGTCCACCACAATTATGGATCTACGGTTCTGTACTTCTAATTTAGTTAGCATAAATAGCACAGGCAGTTAGCCCGACGAGTAAGGATCAGTCGCAGAGGAGCCAGGAGATGGCGTTGACGGTGCAGAGAAAGAAAGCTCGGATGAAACTTCAGCTTTTTCTCCGCTGTCCCCTGGTGCCGACTCAGTTTTGGGCAGCATACCCTCTTTTTCGCGCTTCTTCTGTTTCATGCGACGATTCTGAAACCAAATCTTCACCTGAGTCTCATTCAGTTGTAGGGAAGCAGCTATCTCTACACGCCTGGCACGTGTCAGATACTTGTTGAAGTGAAACTCCTTCTCTAGCTCTGTCAGCTGTTTGGTGGTAAAATTGGTTCGAACAGTGTTGGGCTGGCCGCCATAGCCATACTCTCCTACTTTTCCTGAGGAAAAAAAATAAAAACATCAATTCAAGAATATTCAACATTTTAAATATTACCAAACAGGCTTACATTAAGCTTAAGCTATGCACGTTGTCTACTCCAAAGGACTCCATCCAGTCACCTGTTTTTGGTGGGTTCCTCTTAACTTTCATCCAGTCAAATGTCTGCGCCGCTGGCACACCATCTGATAGAGATGAACAGCACGCGTTGTGGTGTGACGCATGGAAAGAAGAGAGAGGGTTCGCACAACCTGCTAGCAACGCCAAATTTGCCTGATCCTGACCGTGACCATACGTAGCAGTTGCAAACTGAAGTTGCCCAGGTAAGCGAACGCTGCTGCCGTTGTAACCATGCTGTAAATGATGATGACGATGATGGGGTTCGACAGTATTTCCAGAGTAAACTAGCGGACCGCACTGACTTAAACCTGCAATGGAGTCAGCATCCTGGTTGACGGTGTAGTGATTGTAACTTGTGCAAAAGGTTTGAGCCCCGTAAGTTGGATGGGCGCTATAGGAAATTGGCAGTGTACCGGAGGATTGATAACATCCGGCTTTATGTGAATGATTTGATACAGAGTCCGGTGACGCTCTGCTAGTCAAGAACCGCTCGCTCCCGTTGCAATTATTTACCGTGACGGAACACGACTGGAAAGTTCCGTGATCTGCATGGAATGCACTGACAGAGCACGAACCCCCGCCACTGCTGTCGCCGCCGCTCATCACTGAGTAATCTAAGAATGTATTCATTCTGGCATTGCCTCGAGGGTCTCTCCTACTGTCACGTTGAGAGTGTATACCTGTGTCCAACCGCCAGCCTTCCGCCGCCTTCAATCAGTGGAGTTATGTGGGAGGCTGCGCAGAAGCGATATGAATGAGCAGTGACAGTCACGTGGTCAACCAGGTTAACCAGTTGGCTTTGCTGGGTGTTAAGATCCACTCGCCTCGCCGTGACAGGTAGTCGTTAAAGAGAAAGGCTATGCAAATTACGCCTTCAAAATGACGTAAGCACGCCCACTGGATTCCACTCACTGACTGGTCAAACAATAGTGTTAGAACTCTGAGATATTGTACTGCACGGATCGGTGGAAGCCCGGATCCGTATTCACATATATGGGAGCTCTATATCTATGCTAGTGCCAGGTAAGACAATTTACATGCAAATAAATCAGTTACTGGAGCATGTTTACAGTTTAATTCGATTGTGTGAGTGACGGGTACTGAGTCTTAATGTCTACAAAAGACACAAAAACAACCTCGAATATTGACGTCTCGTAACAAATCATTTTTGTTGTTTAATAATTTCTGTTAACACAATTAAATAATATAGTATGCTATATAGCATGAAAACAACTATCATATCTACTACGAGTGTCACATTTTCAATACGCTACATGAATTATTGAAACATAAGAGGCTTAACTTAACAATCCTCTGACGTCGAGCAAGTATTTAATCATAGTTTGACTAAGTCGAACTGTGTTCCAGTTTATTGTGAAACCTCCGAAGAACACACTTGTTTAATTTCGTAAAATTAGTGCACATACACGAATTGATACACGTATTGCGCCCCCTCTGGTAGTAACAATGAACAGGTGGTCGATAATATGCAAACAGAATGGCGTTGCGTGTTGGGCAGGGAGATATTTAACGGAGCGAGCTAATACAGGGCTGATATCAGCGAAGTGGAGAGACCCTTTTTCAGTGCAATGAACAAGGTACAATTATGCTGTGAGTGTAAAAGAGTTATTACCAAGAAAAACAACTTCGGCGATTAACTAAGATCGAAATGCAGTCTGATACAAAAGAGGCAATAAATACAATTCAAGTTCATTAATTAACTTTCTTAATACACAGTCGATCTCTTAAGAGAAAAGTACAAATAATAGTCTATTACAACCTCCGATCTTTTTTGGAACTTAAAAATGTATTCCCCTTTTTACTTTCTGTGCTGTATTGTGCTCAGATAACTGTAATGAAATGCTATTTACGTTAAACTGGCTATGAAATCCTTCATTGATACCAGATAGGCTGGTCTCTCTCTCTCTCTCTCTCTCTCTCTCTCTCTCTCTCTCTCTCTCTCTCTCTCTCTCTCACTCACACACACACACACACACACACACACACACACACACACACACCTCAATAGAGTCATGTTGCCAGACTGGGAAAACCGCGCCATAAACACAACTAAAGTGTTTTCACACTCATTTTAATTCATATCAGTCTTCCGTATCTCATTTGCAGCATAGGGTACTCTACGAAGAACCTGGCAACCGTGGTACTGAACAAAATCGAAGTTCATTCTACGCATATAATATCGCATTTCTACTATATTTCTTCATTTTTAATATGTTTCAGATTGTTCCAGCATGGCTTGCTCAGATTAAGCGCTGTGCACAAGGTTACATAGTTATGTGGTTAGTTATTTTAGAATAAGTGATGACTCTGATAGTTACCTTCTCAAAATTTCTATATAGTATAGTTTCATGTTACAGAATTAACCAAGCCAGTTGATGTTTCATCATCCCGCAGCAATAGCTACTCGCTATTGTCCAATGTTGCTAAGCTACCGCTGTTGCTGTACTGTGAGTTCAATCCAAAATGTTGCATGAATCGTAAGTTCACTAGAGTAGAACATAATCAGGAGACACCCAGGACAGTAACTTTACAAGTGGTGGTAAAATCGCTTTTTATGAGCTTCACGTGCTCTTACAGAACAAACAAAACACACGTCCATGTGTCCATGGAGGTGTCCATGTTGTTTCCGCTTCGTGCATAGAAAGTCCATAGGTAGGAAATGACGTCATTACAACTTGCAAAGGACCACTTACAAGATAATTGGAACGCAACGTCCTTTCCGCCAATACAAACCGGAGTTTGCCTGTATCTTCAAATAAGAGAGCCGTTTCTGCACTAAATCTTAAATTCGGATTTAAGTATAATGTTTAAATTAGACGATTGTAACAAAAATATTATTGCAAAGAAAATAAAAAAATAACATAAAAGAAATGTAACAGAATTCTAACTTGATCTCAAGTAAAAAAGTATAAATAGTAGACGATGCCAGACTCCAACAAAACAGGGGAGGTTGTTTTTTTAACTAGAGTTATAAGATCAGATTTTTGCTTACACTGTACCCTGTGTTCATATAAACCTAGAGACTGATACTGATGTACTGCATTTTTATAATGTTTTAATTTTTCATTTTAATACCGTCTATGCTTTGTTAGTATTGTTCCGACGGCTCTAAGCACAAGGCTAAGGAACAGACTTGCCCTTACCGAGGTTCCAAGATTCGGTCGATTCACAATAATAATAATAATAATAATAATAATAATAATAATAATAATAATAATAATAATAATAAACTCTTGTACACTGTTTTATATATGGATACGATAGCATTCAATGAATCGTGCTCTAGCTCACTCAAAATTAGAGAAGAAAATGTGGAGTGGCTTTTATTTGTTCAGTGGTCCCTGCTATTGTCTCGTGCTGTCATGTTGCGTGAAAGAGGTTGATTTATGAGTTTGGCAGGAAATGAAACATCTCAGGCATTTCCCCCACGCAGCTCCTCAGACAAAGACTGTACAGAAAGAAGCTTCCATGCAGAGTTTTACAACTTAAAATGCCACATTTTGATCAACAGCTCTAATTCAAATATTCTATTGTTTTGTTTTATTAAATCAGACGTATATGCACGCATATAGTATTATATCAATTCAATTAAATTTTTTTGCATAGTTTTTTTAACATTTGACATTGTCCTAAAGCAACTTCACAGAAGCATCGTAACAGAATAAAAATTGAAAAGTTTAAAATGAAATTATTATTTATCTCTAACATCTTTCCCTATGTATTACACATATGCATATGTTGGAGGGAAAAATAAACAGAATCCATCCGTGGATGGCTTTTTAGGCTGCCCATACTAAGCAAGAAAAAAATCCGCTGAACAAAGTCTCCAAAAGCCAATCCACCTTTTGTGCCCGATTCTTAACACATTTACATTTACGGCATTTGGCAAACGCCCATATCCATAGCGACGTACATCGGAAACTGTATTTCTTGGGTTTGCTTGGATTCGATGTATGGAATGAAGCTCCCGTCTTGCTTCATACGGCACTTCACCTTCAGTTCAGTTAGGTTCAGTACCCCCGCCATTCCCTAGCTTCGAGGACAACATAAAAACGTGCAACTCCTTCTCCAGCTCCAGAAGCTGTGTTGGTGTTGTCGATCCTCAGACGGCGTGAACCTCTCCCGAAGATGACGACGGCCTATGCGCTCGGGAGAGTTTGGAACAGAGGCCGTGTGTCCACCTGGCCACATTGAAAATTGTAGGTATAGATAAAGATCAGCAAATGACTCATGCGCTTATCTTCACATTCAAAGGGAAAGATATTGCACCATAATGTACCTAATGATAATGAGCTAGGCTATGGATACACTGCTCTCTGCTCTCCTGAAACAAGATTAAGAACATATTTTAAACTGAGATTGACAATAAAGGTACGGAAAGAGTAACCCCATACAGTAATTCGTATTTCTTCAATTATAAATATTAAAATGCTCATATGTTCGGTACGAAAAAAGCGTTGTTAGATAAAGTCAATAAATAATGCTGTAACAAAGCCTGTAAATTATCATAGGTTTAAATGGTTTTGCGTTGTTTTAAAATTACAGAACATGGTAGAATAGCTTTGAAGTCTTCAGACTCGTTCAATGCCATTCTTTAACGCATAATAATTTTTCAAGTAGTGCGAATTGTCTTTTCTCTATATGGTTCCGTCACTCGGTTTCTTTGGTCTTGCGCATGAAGATTGGACTTTTTCGTCCATGCCCCTTTTCCTGTATGCCCGGCTATTACGGCGGTAACAGAGTCGGCCACGTTGATGCGCGTTCACGAAACTCAGGCTATAGGAAATGTGTTCACGAAGTGATAAGCGCCAGAGAACGCGCAAATTCCATAAATGATGACCTCTAAAAGCCTCATCAATAAGAGTTAAAGACGTCAGACACGCATCTCGCAAGGCAAGCCCGGGTTCATTTCATGGATTGCTGTTACAAGGGGAGGACGTTTCTCTCGCTTGAGGGTGCTTTATACACTATTGCCATGAGATAATAAGTGTCCTATCAGATAAATACCGTTAATATGGGTCAATAAAAGTATTTACATTAGTTCATGGAAACATATTTGATATTGACAAATGATAAAAATAAAAAATTCACCCCCTGACAATTTTGGGTTTTATTAATATATATATATTAAAATTTAGATACCTTGATGTATTTTTGCAGTGGAATGAGGCAACGGCATTGTGGTTTTTAGATCGCAACATAATATACTAATACATAATGTTGTAATAGTAGTATTTCCTTTGCAATAGTATTCTGGTAAATTAATAATTGGGACAATAAACCATTATTACATTATAACACTAGGCTAGAACATTTTACATTTGAACCCATGAGCACCTTATCTAAAAAAAATAAAGAACCTATATGATCAGCTCGCAAAATTACCTGCAATAATAATAGCATATATTATAAGCCAAATAACTACTGAGTTCTAGACATAAATACTTGTGTACTTGTGTGGTAGAGATAAAAATGTGAACAATTATGTTAATGTGTCTGTTTGAGGTCCACAAAAAGAGCATTATCTGTTCTTTTACTTTAAGTCTAACATATTACGCAGACAACGTTGTGTGACTCTGCGTGTCTTATATTATAAAACCAAAAAATCTATCAGGATTGGGGTATATGAGAAGCATTATATAATTTATTAATACAACACAATATAGCTAAGGTTATTTATATGCGGGGTCGTTTTTAAACATCCTGTTTCTGTTGCTTATTTTAAAACGTGAACCGAAAGACCATGCCGGCCGCTCGCTGTTTTAGAGCTTGTATACTAAACAAAGAGTCATGGAAGCCTGCGCGTGATCAATCTTACTCACCAAAAGGTCTGACAACAGCGCACTCCCACAACATATTTCAGCTCTCTTACTCTGACCAAGATCCAATACCGCCAGAAAGGGACCAAGAAGACACTACAAACATTATCTCCTGTTTTATTCGGTTTTACACTCGAACTCAAACAAATTCTCTTTGGATATAACAATATTAATGGAAATATATAAGTGGTGAGTACTTTAAATACAACTGCATTATTCAGTTTTCTGTTACAATCTCTCGAAATATTCTGTTCAGTGAAATTTACTTAAATGTTTGTTTGTTTGTTTGTTTTTTCGTTTTCGTCTTAAACATTTTGAGTCATCATTCTGTGACAGGACAATTTACGCTGCCTTTTGCAGTAGGAGGCTAGTAGAAGAGCTATTGATTTTTTTGGCCATTGAAAGCACGACACAAGTATGACCTCCGTTATTCAACAATACATCTACTAAGATGTTTCTTTTTAAATAAAAATATTTGTTTATTTCTTATAATGTATGCTACTCATGTATGCGCGCCTGTATTTGTGCTTCTGAAATATATGTTCTTGCTCTGGCTTGCTCTACTAATCTGCTATAAAAATACTGGTGAATGCTCTTTAGTACACTTGCAAATTATCTTTTCGTTCAGTGGAAATTGTACAAAAAGTAAGCAAAAATATGCTAAACACAGAGAAGCTTAGAGTATGCAAGCTTAAGCAGGTTATGCATAAATATGTAAACAGACTGAACTGTAAATGGAAAATTAAGCTTAAAAATAACTCTTTTTGGTCATGTAAATCATTTATTATACTTACAGAAAATTTGTGAATATAATAAACATTTGCCAAAAAAGCTGCAATTATTTAGGAGATAAATGACATCCATTTAATGTTGTGGTATAACATTACACTGTGCAGCACAGTCTAACACTTTGCCAAATGTTTGTGTTGATTATGACATACGTTTGCAGGGCGTTAACTTTTTTCTGGAATAGTGTAAAAACATTAGAAGAACTTTTCATCTTAAATTCTTCTCCACTCACAGGCACAAACGGGGACCATGGAAGCTGTCAACATGTAATGGATTAGTCTGCTCGGAGGATCGAGGTCTCTAATGTTGGACCTCAATACAGCTGCGAGATGCGAGAAATGACTGAACATCACGCTATACATGCGCGGCAACAGCCATTTTTGTTTTATTGCATACTTTGTAAAATTTTGATCCAAAGATAATTATATCTTAATATATTTCTGAAATGCACAAAATAAAAATATTTTTTCATAGTTTTATATTCATTGAATATACCTTTTAAATGTGGATATTCAAATTATTAGCCTCACAAACAGTATATGGTTCTGAATATTTACTTATTTTCCATGTCATTTCAAGTGAGCAAAACTTCTATTGAAACATGCCGAGTTGGGTGATTCCGTTGTCTATTTGGTGCATCTATGTCTTTCATATTTTAATGATGCATCCCGATGTGCCATTTGTTGTAATAAATGTTTTGAAAATGTTTTGAGCGTTAAGTACGTGAGAAATGTAAGACAATTGAAACAAAGCACCACATTTTGCAGGAAACTTTATATGCTCATAGAACTTAAATAATTTGTTTTTATTGTGACTTACACTTGGTGTATTCTTTATTTTATTTATTTTAAAAGTGTTTGTCCCTTTGGTCCTAGTTCTCTGTAAACTGTGTACACTGATTAAGAAAGGTATAATGTACTTTTCTTTTCATTTGCTATTTCACGAATAAAACAAGAATATCAATGTATTGGTTATTTCTTTCACTTATTGTTTTTTATAGAAGAGAGAAAACAAAATGTTAATCTCTAATAATTTTTCTCTAATTACACCAAAAAGCAAAGAAAAATAAATAAATAAAACATTATGTTAACCTTAAATTGTGTATAAAGTTGTTTTTGTTAACCACTTAGCAGAATTAATGCTACAATTCAATGGCAGCTAAGACTAGGAATGGATGATAAGAACTAAAGCTTATCCATCCAAAGGAAACCAAGCTTCTGACCTGGTAGAACTTTGTCTATGAACTATGTAGATTATTTCATAACAACACTCCAGGTCTTAGGGCCAGTATGGAAATCAATGTCCAGAAATAAACCCAGATATAACACAGTTACAATATAATATATGACTCTATTCAGTTCAACTTTGTTATTAAACATATGCAGAGGTACCAGAAACATATTAACTTATGTGTAGGAACCATATGTTCCACCTCTGGTCAGCATTCTCAAGAGCCCAATTGGTTCGAGTAAACATTACATCATTTCTGTAGTTTTCAGCTCACTGGAAACAAACAGCTGTAAATTCTATCCAGTAAATAGAGTTTCTGAAACCCTGCAGGTTTCTGAAACAGTAGAATGGGGAAACATTATCTCTGTAATTTATGACTGATTATTTGTGCTAGCTCGAGCATTTCAGTAGCTGTGATTCACCTATGATGTTCTTACAGAATAAATCTACAGAGTGTACAAAAAATGGTGCAAGTGTAAACCCATTCAGTGAACAATGAGGGAGATTGCATTAAAACAGCCAGATTGGTATCAATGACAGGAAATCCATGGTAACTCACTTAACCACTCTTTACAACCATGGTGAGTGAAAAAGTATCTCAGATCCCATAACATGGCAAACCTTGAGGGGGATGGGCTACAACAGATAAAGATCACTTCAGACTTCATTCCTAAATGCCTATAACAGGAAACTGAGGCTACCTTTGGTTCATCTCTTTTTTTGTAATGTTCCAACCCTGGTCACAAAACAAATACTTCATTATTATGTTCATTAAAATGATGCATGAGAGAATTAACACATCCAAGCACTTCTTTATATGTCAATAATCTAAGCTTTATAGCTTGCTTGCTGTTAGTATCTAACAAACCTGCAATCTGAAGTAAATAATACATAATATTGTAGGTTTGGGAATGATGTTACTGCTTTAAAATAGTTAGCTTGCTCACATTAGAAAGGAGAAAGCTTTCTAGAAAGATCTACATTTCTCAAACGCTATTTAAAGCAATCTGACAATTATTAAAAAGGCCTATTTCTTATGATAAATTGTGAAGGAAAATGTCTGCTTCCCAAAAACCTGTTTTCCACTGTGTTGGTGGCATAGTGATAGGGTTGATCTTCCGATATAGATCTCACACTATTGTGATTAAGTCCATAAAGTAGTAGGGAACAATGCCATCTTTGCCTAGTATAATATACTGGAAGACTTTGTAGAATAATAGAAATTCATAGTGTATTCATAGAGTATTGAAGTATATAGAAATTTGCATTTCTGTACAGCCTGATTTTGATATGTAAGCCAGTTGAAATAGACATCTAAGTTGTTGGCTACTTCTCTTTAAGTACAACATAAAATGTCAATTAAAAAATGAAAACCTTTGATTGTAGAACAGCAGTCTATCAGAATTATCCTTCACATTTGGAACTTCCAACTTGTTCTTGACTCTACCCTGTTTACCCTTACCCTACCCTGTGTCTAATCATCTAAAATCAATGTGAAAATATAACAGTATATTTAAAAACAGAGCAATTTAAAAACAAGAAGATTCAACAAGAAATCATGAGATGTGTGCAATTGATAAATAACATAAAATGCTTAGTCATGTTATGAATGTGTCAATTTAGATGCTTCTTGTATTTTTCCCTGAGAGTAGTGTTGTGTAAAGTCTGAGTATGAGTACTGATCTGGCTCCAGTGCTCCAGCATAATGGCTGTTTCCCATGTTGATGGCACTATTGTAGTCTATATTGTCATGAGTATCTTGAGGGAGCTGTGGCAGGTTGTAAATTGAGCTTTCACTGCTTCCAATGCTATCCACATAGGTTCCATTAGCACCTACATATTCATTAATGCCCTGCATTTGCACACCAATATGATTGTTATCTTGGAAATGCTGCATGTCACACTCAGGTCTGACTGAACGGGTTCCAAGGTATGTCTTTTGAGAAGATGGGCAGTTTTTAAACATACTGCTTAAGGCTTGTGGATGTGATGTAGACAGGCTGTAGGTGTTCCTCTGAGCATTGCTATAAGCTGTTGGGGATAATGCATTGTATGGCATTCTGTTTACCATAGAATGTATTGAGCTTATGTATCCTCCTCCATCAGCCATACTGCCAGATGTCGGCACAATTGGACTATTTGGAGACTGTCCCTTCTGATCCTTTTTGTACTTCATTCGGCGGTTCTGAAACCAGATCTTTATTTGGCGCTCAGACAAGTTGAGCAGATTTGCCATCTCCACTCGCCTTGGACGGCAAAGGTAGCAATTAAAATGAAATTCTTTCTCAAGCTCAACTAGCTGTGCACTAGTGTAGGCAGTGCGTGAACGCTTAGGGGCGTGGGAGTTGCTTGAACTATTGTCTCCTGAACAGCTCTCTAAACACAAGGAAAGTCCAATTAGTACAGACAAAATTAGTAATGGAATATGATTATAAGATCTCTCATTGAATAAAATATACAGACCAACACAGAAGGAACCTTGGCAATGGCAATGATGCACCCATAATTGAATAATAAAAGACATTAAGCATATGCTTAGCTAAAAGTCTATTTATGTATACACTCCCCTCCAAAAAAATTTCAGTTCTTTTGTTTTTGCTATACCATAAAGGATTTTGGCTTCATTTCCTGATACTTATATCTAGATGTTACAATTTAGAATATGGCACTTTTGTGCACTTTCGAATATTTGACTGAGAGGTGTTTCTTTTTGCCTAGCTGTTCCCTGTTTATACAATTAAAAACATATTTCCTGCTCTGGGAAAAATCAAGCCATTCTGAAGCACAGAAAAGAGCATAAGCATTGTTCATAACATATGCAACAAACTGGAATGTCCTGAAAAATAAAAAACACTGATGTACTAACAAACATACGTGGAACAGGTCACCCGAGGAAAACAAAAGTAGTTGATGACATTGAAAGTGCAGTAAAAAAAGACCCAAAAACAACAGTCAGTGCCACCAAAAACAGTCTGCACAGGTCAGGTATGAGGTATCATATTCCAACATCTAAAGAAGACTTTGAGAACTGAAATATTGTGGCCATACCACAGGTTGCAAACCTCTTGTCGGTAGTAAAAAGAAAGCTAGATTGGAATTTGCAAAGAAATACTGAGATGAGCTACAAAAGTTCTGGAACCAAACCAATATGTGCAGGAAGAAAGGACCTGTTTATGAAAATAGAAGCTCATGGGGTCAAGAAGGTGGTAGTGTCATGGCTTGGGCTTGCATGGCTGACACTTTGTTGATGATGGAACTCGTGATGCTCACAGAAGGAATTCAGAAGTATTTAAAACATCCTGTCTACCAATTTACAGAGAAATGCATCTGATGTAATTTGGAAGGAACTTCAGCACACAAACAAACTGCCAACTGAACAAAGGACTTTATCAGGGGAAAAAAGTGGAAAGTTTCACACTGGCCAAGTTGCTCACCAGACCTTGACCAAACTGAGTAGCTGCTGAAGAGGAGACTAAAACACCCCCAAAACAAACAACAACTGAAAGAAACCTGAGAAGGCATGGCAAAGGAAGAATTGTTGGTGATATCATTGGATTGCTGGCTTGATGCAGTTATTGCAAGCAGGTGACATGCAAACAAGTATTATGTCTTATTTATTTCAATTTAAGTCTTTAAGACTACCTGTTTAAATACTCACCTAATATTAAATTGTCTGACAGCAAAAGCACAATGTTCTATAAGTTTAACACATCTAGGGGTACACATCTATTTCCCTACCATAAACCAAGCTCTTCTCACTCACATCAAATATTGACACAAGGGAAGAAGCCATTAGCCATACATGGCAATTTGGCTTCACAATAAGGTGTATGATAATCTGTTTTGCCATCAGTAATTCTTTAGCACCAGACATATCTGATCACCTTTGCTGATCAAAACACTTGAGTTTTGTGAAATTTGTCTACAATAGTCTGCTAAAAATTATATGACTTTCCGTTATTGTCAAACTTATTTATGTACATAGTGAACAGTGCATACTTTTCTCTAGTATTTCTGCACTGCGATTTCAGTACAGAATGTTCAGTAAGTGTAAAGTAGCAGTTAAAGTTTATTTTTAAGAGCTTTACCTGCTCTGATGCAAATAAAAATACACTATGTAACATTAATGAAGAGATTTCCACCGAAATGTCACAAACAGCTACCTAATAATAAATAAACATGAATAAATAGAGACACACACACACACACACACACACACACACACACACACACACACACACACACACACACACACACACACACACACACACACACACACACACACACACAGGCCTCCTAGTGGAGTCTGTAAGAAGAAGAAGCAGAAAAAGACAGTTGCTTCACACGTTTTTCTGAAACTCTCTCTCTCTCTCTCTCTCTCTCTCTCTCTCTCTCTCTCTCTCCGTTTATTTAAATATCGATTAAGCCCGATTGCAATTGACTGTGTGCTAATTAAAAAACAAGCTGATAAATAAATTGACAAACCAAATTAACCATTTGGGTGAAAAAATTATATTTGAGGGTTTTTTTCCCCATTATTCCACATTTAGAGACCTCGTGGAGGACAATAATACCTACAAAATGCATTTATATTAGAGAAAAAAGTGAATAGAGTGAATAGAAATGGTATGATAATACCATATAATTCTCGTTGGATTTGACAGGAAACTGTGATCCACGTATTATTATTATTATTATTATTATTATTATTGTTATTGTTGCTGTTGTTGTTATTATTATTATTATTTTAGCAATTAGATTAGTATAATTTATAGTTTGCAGCTTCACCATGCTTTGCTAAATCCACGCCAACGTTCTAGTGACCAGAACAGAACATTAAGCTCGTCACATCTCGCTCTGTCACAGCAGGTTACATTCGCTTCGATCCGTTTAGCTTATTTTTTCTTCTGTTTCTGCGGTTTGCTTGTATTTATTTGTCGGGCCATAAGTGAATGCAGATTTATTTAGAGGGATTGTTGTAATCACCTGAACCTGTGACAGGTCTACTTGATTTTTGCTTGGTGTTCTGACGCGACTCTTTCATCCAGGGGTAGATTTGCTTGCGAGTTGCTGATGTAAGGGTACTGTGTCCTGCGTTCCTTACATTTTGCCCATTGCTTGATTGCCCCTTTTGCCCATTGCAATTTGCTCTGGTCTTAGGGCACAGTCGATCATTTGCTCCTACTGTAACTTGGGTTCCTTTGTTCTGTGAGCCTTCCAGATTGTGAAGCGTGCCGGAGATTGTGGGGCACTGCATGGAACAGGCCGGTCGTTGGTCGTCACTTTCCACATGAAGGGTTGAGAAATAGTTCTGCTGATTGGCCTCGTAAGCCAATCCATTCGCACCATGCTTGGAGTAGCCACTGTTAATTGCCAAACCGTCGCAGTAGGTCGCGTTCTGCATTTTGCCGTTTCCAAATGCTTATTTCAATAGCTGACAGGGTCCTGACACCGTCGTAGAAGAACATTTGCACGATGTTGTCACGTGACGCCTCTCCTCCAATAGGCTCCTGGGGTGCACCTAAAGTAGAAGAGATACGATAGGCGAGTGAAATGGACCCTATCCATCTTACTTTTCAAAGCCTAGCTGACAGCAAAGAGAGATTTAAAAGCGTGGCTCGCCACTTACCTTATGGCAAAAGGTAACAATAGCGAATACTGACGACTGATGACATAAACATATGGAACTTCTCTATACACCTCGAAACAACTGGATTTTAGGTGAAGGAATACAAATAAATTGGTAATTTGTTGCATTACTTGATTCCTACTTTACTTTTCTTGATATTGTGCTTAACAATATGCAATATACGAGGAATTTCCGGGTGTCCACATATGGATTTGTTTTTGATATTCGGAATAATTCTCTCCTTTTCCACACTAAACCCGATTGGCCGCTCACACAGTTGCCCATGACACCATAACGACCGCATTCCCCTTCATTCGCAAAAGCCCAACAAAGATGGATAGAGGTCCTCTGGGAAACCTGAAAAACCGGGCGGCCGTGCGTGTTTATGACCACGCCGTGAACCTTTCCTCAGCAGCTCATAATAATGGCTGCTGTCGCCGCATACACCACCGGTTGATGTATGAGGGTTACCAGGTTAGAGAGAGAGAGAAAGAGAAAGAGAAAAAGAAAGAGAGAGAGAGAGCCTCAGTTACCAATGGCAGGCAGCTAAATGTATGTTAGAGTCAGAGCCAAGCCATGACGGACACTGCAAATAATAATAATAATAATAATAATAATAATAATAATAATAATAATAATAATAATATTGGTTATTATTGTTATTATTATTATTATTATTAAATACATATTCAAAACAATATAGTACAATTTATATATAGGATTTCTGTACAAACAGATTATATATTTAATATAATCTGTACAGAATAAAATTTTTAGGGCAATTTTGCAGGCAAGAAATGAAATTAAAAATCGATATAAATTGCAAATTATAACATTTATATAATACAACAAAAATAAAAATATAAAAATGTCTGCTAATTATTATTATTATTATTATTATTATTATTATTATTATTATTATTATTATTATTATTATTATTATTATTAGCAGCATTAGTATTAGTATTTTTATAGTATTAGTATTTTGGAAATATCTTGAGGTTAACATTCTATTTCAATAAGTGAATTGCTAAATATTAAAAAAAATAAATTGCAGTCGACAGCATTAAGTAAAAATTATTATTATTACTAGTAGTAGTAGTAGTAGTAGTAGTAGTAGTAGTAGTAGTAGTAGTAGTAATAATAATAATAATAATATTATTATTATTAATAATAATAATAATAATAATAATAATAATAATAATAAGAAGAAGAAGAAGAAGAAGAAGAAGAAGAAGAAGAAGAATAGGCTTGCTCATTCGGGATAAATACAAATACATTTAAATATGTCTAATATTAATCTTTACATTTACTTTGTTTGATACAATGTCAATTGTTAAATGCGCTATACAAATACATTTAAATTTGAATATTATACAATGACTTGTATGAGAAAGCGGATAAAAGGCGTCTAATACGGCCAAAGTTTTACAAGTGAAATTTTAATCCTTCCTTTGTTACTCTGTCGCAAAAATGGAACAAGCCCATGCCGCAAAATATGAAGACCGCCGCTGCCGCTGCCGCTTCTAGAGATATCTAGCTTGTCTGCGAGTGAGCGAGTGTGTGTATGTTAGTGTGTGAACTCTTTCTGAACCGAGATTTATGTCGCGCAGTCATAAATCACAAAGCCCGCTATAAAACATCCACGCGATAGCCTCCGCTTCTCGCTTTCTTACCTTCGCTTGTGACGATGAGCGCACAGTACGATGCGAACTGCTCTCATTCAGCGGCTCCTTAGAAATATTCAGTCGGAAAAACAGCAGGAATGCGCACTTTCAGGAGCCCTGGGAGCTGAAACTAAAACAAACCGCCGAGTGACGAGCTGATGGGGGGTCTTTTTTATAGGTTAACGTAACCGGTACAAAAGTGAGGTTACAATCCCGTGCGCCCAGGCCTGGAGCATGCACTTATAGACACATCAACACGCGTGCACATAGATACTCTCAGAAATTTTAACAAACGCACTAGAAACAGAACGCCAACACATTCATGCTAATGCAATGAGCTTTATGCAGAAATACATGATCGCCTTTTAAAACTTATGGATAACAGATGATATTTTCGTACACATTAAAAAAACAGCGTACATTATAATGAGTATTTTTTTTAATATATATTCCCATATTAATGACACAATAAGCGGACAGTTCTGGCCTGTAGGTTTATTAAATGTGTTACCATTGCTCTATAAAATAGACTAAAACCCTGACACTGTCGAGTCGACGAAAAAGGTTGGGTACAATCTATAAGTAAACAAAAATACATTTTTAATTTAAAAATTGACAAAAAAGATATTGCCTGGATATCTTCACGTGAAAGTAATACAAAAACAACAACGATTTTTTAACAGTATTTTTAAATCAATAACACTAAATTCCTCACGCCGACAGATAGCAGAGCTCGGCGTGGGTTGCTGTATAGGATCCTAAAAATCCAAGAGTGTGCATTTTTTTTTTCAAAGACTCAGCACTTGTGAAAGATTTGGTTAATTATTTATTCCATTGTTTTTATTATAGTGGTTGTTCGGGGATTTTGCATCTCTACACTATAGTTCGGGTTTGTATAATTGAAATTTAGCTTTTTAAAAGCTATGTAACTGTAGTATTTGAAAAAAAATCAGGTCACAAAGAAACGGTGAGGGTCTTTGTGGTACATATCTTCATTTTCACTTACCGTACAAGATACGAAGTCTCCCGTTGGTTAGTTCCATTTAAGCCTAGAAAGAAAATAAAAACAAAAAAATAATTTATTCAATATATTCATTTATTCAATACCACAGCAAGCCATAATATCTAATGTTTCATAATTTAACATAAATATACTCAATATACTATATATTGATAGATAGATAGATAGATAGATAGATAGATAGATAGATAGATAGATAGATAGATAGATAGATAGATAGATAGATAGATAGATAGATAGATAGAATTTTATTTTATTCCGTGCTTCTTTTCTTCCATCCTTCCTTCCTTCCTTCCTTCCTTCCTTCCTTCCTTCTTGTTTTCCTTCTTTCTTTGGATCGAATAGTCATTAGCTCGTAACCAGCAGCTGCCCTTAGTCCCCCGGCCCATAAATCAAGACTCGAGTGCCGTGACCTCGGTGCATTTGCGCGCTCCGGAATACTATTCTGCTTTATACCGTGGTTTTCCTTGCGGATTTCCACATGAAACAACCCGCCGATGTTCCTTTGAGTTTTATTATCTGTTCTTCTTATTTGGTCTTTTGGGAAAAACATTATTTATACACTCTAGTGCAACATGCAACATTGTTTCTATCTAAATGTTGACAATTAGTCAAAATATTAGATTCTAAAAAGATTCTGAAAAGTTCGGTTGAAGGAATATTTTAAAGGATTTATATAATCAAAAATTCCATACAAGTTTGGAATAATCATTAATGTAAATGCATTGCGAGAGTTTTCTTCCAGATGGGTTATAAACAACAATAAATTTTTTATTAATTGATTTTTAAGAATATTTAAATAGTCCAGTCAGTTGTTTATTGGGAAAAAAGCAAACACTTTTATTTCTAGTTTGGGTTTTTTGGCTTAGAAACGTGATAAGACGTTGTTAATGCAGACTTCTAGACGGCAATATATGGATGCTTTTTTAAGTAGATGCATGATGCTACTGTCAGTTTTGTAAAACATGTAAATGAGTACACTGTAGTCATTACTAATTGAATATTCTCATGTTTGACGTTCATTCAACGCGAGCTTACTGGCATTGAACTTTTCCCACAACTGCAGTAACTCTAGAGTAATGAACAATCAACGGAAATACCTTAAAATTAAATCCATCCTCCGCAAGGATCCTCTTTTTATGACGGAAACACTGGTCAAGAAGTGTAATACCATAAGAAATCTATCTATCTATCTATCTATCTATCTATCTATCTATCTATCTATCTATCTATCTATCTATCTATCTATCTATCTATCTATCTATCTCTGGCTCTCTGTCTGTCTATCTATCTTCACCATAGTCACAATGGACCGACTCGCCCCGTTGAATGGAGTGGGATCCCACCAAACCAGACTAAAGCTTGAACTCACACCACCGCCTCCACCTCATAGGATCTTAGCATTATTCTCCGTCCTTATTTTGCGCCCTGATCACGTGATTCACCAACAAACTTTAAAACGTTTATTTTTAATATGTGAAACACAACGCGAACAGATCACTGAGTAGATTCATTTACAAGTAGACTCGATGACCTGTTACTTTTCGAAAATTCCATTTTTGCATACTTTTTACGTCCTTGTTGATGTCCTTTAACCACAATACATCCGATGAGCGTTGACTGTATTACCAGATTAAGTGGCGGTGCGCGCGCGCTCGAGTTTTATTTAAAGTTTCGAGTGTTGAATCTAGCTGAATGGGTGTAAAGCCATCAAGAGGAGGGGCCTGACTGGAGCTTTCTGAACGAGGAAATCCGTGTCTATGGTTGACATGCTAATCATATAATACTGGACTTTCTTTCTATTATGGGGATCTAAGTGCTTCCACCTTTTGTATTGTTCTCATTCTCGTGATAAAATAATAATAATAAAATCCATGTGCTCTTTGTGGGCAATGGCCTATGTAGCTATCAAATGAATTTGAGCATCAAAAGAGTATAGGAGTCATTGGGAAATGTGGCCTTCTTTCGGCGATTACGGTGTATTTTTGTTTGTTTGTTCGTTTGTTTGTTTGTTTGTTTGCCACCGATATTAACTTATAATCTTCAGTCTTATATATGAACATAACCTTCTTACCACAATCTCGGATATAAGCATAAATGTAATACGTTTGCATTTAGGTCATGTAATAATAATACTAAGAAGTCATCTGTCTCAAGAGATATCTGTGATGTGGCACGTTTGGTGCCCATTTTCGACAGCACATTGTTTAACCCACATGGCTCGTATAACGGATGTTGTAGACATGAAGTCCATTAATCAACTCAATCGGACATAAAGCCTCCGCCATCCACCGCCTTCATGTTGCCTAAGGACTTTTTTTTTATTTAAGGAAGTGATTTTTTTTTTAAATTAGTCAAATTCAGTCCTCTTTCACTAGGATTTGCTGAAACCCATGCTACGCTTATAAATTTTTGTTAACACTTTTGCATGTAATTACCATAATTTAACAAAAAGCATCTGCTTGCATTTACGTTGTTGATCTCTTCTCAAATATGACCTAATTTGAGCTATAGAGGTGAAGCAGAAACTGTCTGATAACTAAAACTTGCGTGGATGTTAAATATGAATATGGATTTTGGATATAAAGCTGTGTGAAATATCTCTGATATTTTCACACCAGTAAGAAATTTTGCCAGGTTGGATTACTAATCTTGTGAATGTAAATGTTCAAACTGGCACAAAAGTGCATACATGAATATTTCTTCATCAACAAAGTTCTAACATCATTTTGATAAGTGCTTTTTTGTAACTTACGTTTATTTTGAAGAGGGCTGTGACAAGCTAATAGATTAAATTCTGAGGATAAAGACACCTCCTTTAAAATTTGTGCAGAAAATATATGTAGTTGAACATTTTGTTAAAAATGTTATTTAATTTTTAAATCAATCAGGATTTATAAAGTTAATAAAAGATTTTGCTTTCACTAATCATGAGACGGTAGACAGTAGATTTGTGACTGTCACACGTCCACAGGTTATGTATTTATAAACTAAAACAATGAATGAGAAGAAAAATAATAATACTATATATTTTTTACTACTGATCATATTGTAGACACAGCCCATTGTAGGCACTTTTGGTGGTGAACAGGGGTCAGCACACTGAACAGTCTGTGGCTAAACAGCCATACAGTATATGCAACAAGCTGCAGTGCATTGTATTCTGATACTTATATATACATATGCCCATTACCCTGGCCCCAGTTAAAACAGTTGCCCATTGATAGCTACTATGGATTCACACTCGGAACACAAAATGGGAACCAGGAATAACATTCAACAAGTGAACATTTTGTCCTCAAAGTTGATGCATAAAAAAACAGGAAAAATGGGCAAACATAAGGATTTGAGTGAATTTGAGAAGGACCAAATTGTAATGGCTGGATGACCGGGGCAGAGCATCTCCAAAACTGCAGCTTTTTGGGGTCTTCTTGGGATGTAGTGGTCATAATTTATCAACAGTGATTCAAGGAAGGAACAGTGGTAAACCAGTGACAGGAGCATGGGTGGCCAAGGCTCATTGATACACATGAGGAGCAAAGGTTGGCCTGTGTGGTTCACTATAAAAGATAGCCACAGTCCAGTCAGGGTGACCAAATTGTGGAGTCCATGCCCTAACGGGTCAGGGCTGTTTTGGTAGCAAAATGAGGACAACACAATATAAGGAAAATGGTCAAGTTGTTATGCCTGAGTGCTGTATGTATTTTTGCTGCCAAAACAACCCTGAACCATTGAGGCATGAACTGCACTAGACCCCTGAAGGTGTGCTGTGGTATCTGGCACAAAGTTGTTAGTGGCAGATGCTTTAAGTGCTGTAAGTTGTGAGGTGGGGTTTCCATGAATCTGACTTGTTTGTTCAGCACATCCCACAGATGCTTGATTGGATTGAGATCTGGGGAATTTAGAGGTGAAATCAACACCTCAAGCTCAAGGTTGTGCTCCTCAAGAAATTCCGGAAGCATTTTTGCTTTGTGGCAGGGCGCATTGTCCTTCTGAAATTGTACACAGCCCTTGTCAAACTTGAACAAATCCTTACGCTTACCTATTTTTTGTGCTTTTAACACATTAACTTTAAGGACAAAATATTCACTTGCTGCATAATATATCCCACCCACTGACAGGTGCTGAGTCATAAACAGTGTTAATCACTTCACCTGTCAGTGGTCATAATGTTATGCCTGATTAGTGTATATACTGATTAACTGCAACTGGGTAAGTGAAAGAAAGAAAGAAAGAAAGAAAGAAAGAAAGAAAGAAAGAAAGAAAGAAAGAAAGAAAGAAAGAAAGAAAGAAAGAAAGAAAGAAAGAAAGAGTAAACATTACCTGGTCTTTTTCCAGTGTCTTCAGCTGTCCAGTTTGGGTGAATCTGTTCCCACTTTAGCCTGGGATTCTTGTGTGAGAGAAGTAAAAGCTAATGTGGCCTTTGGTTGTTGTAGCTCAACCATAATTGTAAAGTGTGTGTCATATAAGTTAATATACACTTCCTGGCAGCTCAGACATATCTGGTCTATGTTACAGTCTGTTCCTGATTTCTTTCATCGGCAAGGTGTTTCAGCCTGCAGACATTCTGTTCACAGGATTTTTCTTATTTTTCACATCCTGCATATGTCAGCAGATTAAACCCAGTTAATACCAACAACCCTGCCACTGTCAAACCCTCACAGATCAGACTTTTACTTCATTCTTGTCTTGTATGTGAACAAAAATTGACACTCTTGACCTGCATCCAGTTTTGTTTTCCATTATTTCTGCTGCAGTTAAATTCCTAATAAAGTGAAATGTGTGTGTGTGTGTGTGTGTGTGTGTGTGTGTGTGTGTGTGTGTGTGTGTGTGTGTGTGTGTGTGTGTGTGTGTGTGTGTGTGTGTGTGTATAAATACATATCTATATATTCAAGTATTATGTGTATTTATATATATATAAAAAGTAATATTGCAATAGTCTTTGGCACCCAAATTTTTGTACAAACTCTTTAGTTTATGATGTCTACAATTTTATAGAAAAGTGTTTATATTTATCACAGCATGTTATTTTACTGAAAAATGGGAGAGCTATATTAGCACCCATGGACACTCCCTACATACGTTTTACATAAAAGTCTCCTAACAGAAATTGTCCCAAGTTGTGTGTTATCTCTTGCATGTTGTGTGTCTCAATCTAAAAAGCACGTAAAGAAACTGAGTTCACAAAAGAAGTTAAATGTGCTATCTGACTGTTTCAGTATAAAATAAGGTAAACATCCGTGTTTCTTTTTGCCCTTCAGTGGAACATTACTTTTTCGATACAGGTTACTGAAAGTACTTTCCTCTTTCAGTAATTCACAAGACTTTGCAGTATTTCTGTATAATATTCTTTTACAAAAACTATATAATTTTTGATTTGCTGACTACATTGTTTGTTTGTTTGTTTGTTTGTTTGTTTTGCTTTGCCTCTTTTTTTTTTTTTTACCCATTTACCTAATTTAGGATACGCTCGAGATTCACTGCTGCCCCACGCGTTCAAACAAAAGACTGCATGTGAAAGGCCCATGGAAAGTAAGGTCAGGTGTCAGGGGTCATTTATAGTGTTGCGCTTCGACGATTGGACAGCTAATCGCTGTCCTTTGCGTGAACTCAGAACTATTTGGCAGGTACCGCCTGACACTGAGTCATTATTTAGAAGCGATTCTTTGGAGTCCCGTTTTACAATAAAGAGTGATTTTCAAGGTAAGAACAATTAATTCTCATAGGCGATGGACTCCGACCATGCACGTTGTCATCTCCCGAATGGAAAAAACTTGTTTATTCAGGAAACGTGTGTATTTGTTGCTGTTAATAATAATAATAATAATAATAATAATAATAATAATAATAATAATAATAATAACAAGAAGAAGAAGAAGAAGAAGAAGAAGAAGAAGAAGAAGAAGAATGAGTGCAGAAATATATCCTATACTTCTGCAAGGTGGTTACTTGGAAGCATTTTAATCTCTTCCATGTAAGTGAACTGAGTTACAATAAAATAATTAGTTTTCTTACATCCAAGATAATTAGATCATATGTTTAAAAGCTCTGAGTAAAAACTCGCCCTGCGCTCTCACCGGAACCTGAATCTAGTAATTTGAAAATTCGTTAAGTATAAGCAATGAAATTATTTTTTAAAATTATGTTTTGGCGTTCTTTACTCAGATACTACCTCATGTTTACGAGAAACACGATGGCTCCTGTACATTTAAATAGCGCAATAAAAAAGCAGGAAAGAGAATTTCTAAAGAGAAATTAACTTAACTGATTCCACAATGCTATTTATGATCGTACACAAGTCCAGTTATTTCAATTGGACATAATAAAGATCGGAGGATTACAATTAATGAAAGAGTATAAAAAAGGTGAAGACTTTACATAGACGTCTTTTTTCACATTTACAAACTGGATTCGGAGTCTGTACAATTCAGATTAACAGAAATTTCTTATAATTCAGGATTGAATAAATTAACCTAAATTATCGTCAGAATTATTGATGTCTCAAACCTACTTCATTAAAGGCTCAATTGTGTTGGAATTTATTTAAGTAAACTCAGTATACCTCAGTATACCTCAGAATGCAACTGAAATAACAAGTGAATAAAGTGACATTTGCTAGGTGTATCAACACTCAATAAAACGGAGTTTTAGAGATGACGCAAAATGACTTATACGTTGCCTGTGATTTATGGCTATTAAACAAACATTGCCCTATAAGTTTGTATGATGGACTCTTGAATATGACATTAAGGTCAAATGTTTTCATACATGTCGCATTTTGGACAAAAAGAGCAAGACATTCTTGTAGCAGCCTTGGATTATTGATTCTGTCTAATCTATAAATACCAGTTACTGACAATAAACGCATTTATTATTTCTCACCGATACAGTTCATTCAAATGCTACAGCATTTCACTGATGTACAAATATCTAGGAACACGATTATTCACAGCTTGAATAACATTAAACACAACACACATATACATGGAACTAACAAAGATTACGTTTACGAATTCATTTTAGAATTTTTTGTTTCTGTATTCCTACATTTGTGCTTTAATTCATTTTCTACGCGCATTACAACCATATCTCAATGAACATAACTCTGATCCAAATGTAAGATTCACGTTTCCTAATGTAATGGCGGACATTTTAATCAACAGCAATAATGTCATGTTAAACCCTTCCATTATTCCAGAAAAGAAAAAAGAAAGAATGTGATCTACCCGTTACATGGGTGGATTCTCCAGGTCAAAACGTCCAAGTAAAGGGAGGTGATAATTGGATCGATCTGAATGGAGAGGCAGACTGAAACGCACCCTATCCATTCCAATATTAAATAATAAAAAAAAAACACTGTGGAGTTAGTCCAAATGCTGCACTGTATTCCCTCACCTTGCTCATTTCTAATGTTCTTCCTCTATTATAGACTTAATGAACATGGAGTGGGAAGTAACGTCTGCTGCTGCTGGACGGCGTCCGTTTTCACTTGTTGGCTGGAGGAGGAAGAGGTGTTAGAACGGATCTTCGTATTAGGCAGTTTGTGGTCTTTCTTCCACTTCATGCGTCGGTTCTGGAACCAGATTTTTACCTGTCGCTCTGACAGACACATTGTATGTGCGATCTCCACGCGCCGACGGCGGGTCAGGTAGCGGTTAAAGTGAAACTCCTTCTCAAGCTCAAGAGCTTGCTGACGAGTGTAGGCGGTGCGAGACCTCTTAGGCACTCCTCCAGTGTAGTTCGCGGTCACTAAACAAACAAACAAACAAACAAAAAGGTATTGTTGATACACGTGGTCTTCATGTATGACCAGGAACACCAAGCAGCCACTACAATTTTGAATAGTATTGATTGACTTAAGTGGTAAAATTCCGTTACGTGTTAGTTATAATGTGTTTTATTTTAAACAATCCTGATTTCTCTGGTTTGCGACTGCTATACGGGAGCCAACATTCACAAATGTATGATCATTATTAACGAAAAACACGCATAAACAAAGGGGAGTCATTGAGACAGCACGAAACAGAAGAAGACGGCAGAGAAGAAACAAAAGAGATCAAATTTACGAGGGCTCCTAATTACCGAAACAACGCGTCCGACGTAGTAAATCACCCAGATAAGTGCCAAACATGCTACATATCAGGTTCATTTCATGTGTTCCGCTGAACGCCTTCAAACTGATGTTTTATTTTCCGTCACATATACTTACTCGAATTAACGTGCACTTTTTTCATCCAAGGATACACTACCGGCTCCTTTCCCTTCTGCGGGTCAGAGTGAGCTTCAGTGGCAAGGCTGCAATCCTTCTCTGTCGTTGTGCAGCCTTCAGTACCCAAGTGGGGCCCATGATTTTGTGCAGCAGAGCGAGGTTGTATGTGAAGCCGATCGTTGAAATCGACGAGGCCGTTGTTTGAGACGTTACCATAATCGTAGCTCGAGTCTTGGTAGTTTGCCCGCGGGAATGTTGCCCCTTCGTGATGGGTGAAGCCTGATTCTTTCGGTCGCTCGTAGTAGTCGGAAGAGACGGAGATGTAGCCGTTGTCTTCGTATTCTTCGCAGGGCGGGAAAGATGGCTCGATGTAATTCGAATTGATCAAATATGAACTCATGGTCATTAATTTGTGAAGTGCAATAATTCTATTTTTATCTCACTGTCTTTTCCCGATCTCGTCAAAAACCCACCTACTCCCTCTGTCAAATGTATGAAGTTGTCCAGTCACGTGAAAATAAACGACCAATCAAAATCTCCGGTGAGTGCCATGTAAACAAGCACCAATAGCAAGCTAAGAATGAGCACAAACGATCATTTGACTGATCGAGCAAGCATTTGTATTTCTTAATAAATATACACATAAAAAATCTCAAAATTTCACAGTAAATAGATTAAGAATTCGTTTAAATAAATATGAATCCCAACACTGAGAAGGCCAATCTACGATGGGAAATATAGTAGATAAGAGTTCATAGTAGATTTCTGTCCACGCGCTCATTCAGTTATTAATAGGAACATTATTCTGGAATCGGGAATAATCTAATGAACTGTAATATCTGAGAAAATATTGGCAGCAGTAAACAAAAATAAAACTGAAGAAAATATTTATCAGAATACATCTGTCGTTAAAGTTGCCTCACGTTTATTAACGTTGCATTAAATCATTAATAAGAGCTCCTCTGGTCTGTACTTGAACACTTTCTGATAGGGAAAACATTGGCTCTACATAAAACATTTAACATTAAATAATCCAAAATGGAAACAATCAAAAATTCTTTTAGGGCTCTATTTTCTTCTAATTTACGCAAAACGTTAGCTGAATATATTTGCATCAGTTATTAGAATTTAGATCCGTGTTCTGGGCCTTTAATGCAGTAGAGTCTGAAGTTACAAGTCATAACTAGCAGCACCAAAGCTTAAATGAACAAAGGCAAAGATCACCTATTTAATCATTGAAACAGCCATTTAGTTTTAAAATGTGTTACATTTGATAAAATATGTATAAATCTTGACTATATTCTTATGTATAATTCAAACTTTGCACACAATTCACCGAGATCGTCTTATTGTCTCATTACGGCTGCCAGAATAAAAAATAGAGCCTACTTATGAGACACAGTAACATGTTAAATGTAAAGCTTACTTTCTCATAACATAATATTTCACACTAGATACGCTATAGAAAACACGTTATTTATTCGTCATTATTTTATTAAAACATTAAACTAAATACGTTTGATTTATAGTTTTCTTTGCTTGTGTTTCTGTTACAAAAATTTTGTTTATTTTATATCTTTCTTGGTGTTATTGTTGATCAGTGATCGGTATCTTGCCATATTTCTCAGTGAATTTTAAGGCAGTCTTTTCCTGAGCTGACCTGAGTTTACCATGACAAAGTATTGCAAAATTAAGTTTATCTTAACTTATTTAGAGAAATTTAACGATAATCTTTCTACGTCAGAACCCTGATATTCTGATACAGTCTGTTTTAATAATGCTCATGCAATCAATTTTTTGCTAAAGCTTAGAGTGGGCTATCGCTTGACCTCACTGTGTGCAGCACTCAGAAGTCAGAAGTGTTAGGCTAATGACCACCAACTTTAGCCTGACCCCTCAATGACCCAGTTTCCATTTCTTCTCTGATTAATCTTTCTCGCTGACAGTCTTTGTTAAATAACATGGCGTGCTCTCTGAAATAACGGCATTTTCATATTAGTTAGACGCAGTGAACTAGCTTTCAACCCGTCCATGTACTAGCTTCTCCCGACTCAGAACACAGTAGGATTATTTCAGGAGGTATTTGATACCAGAACTCATCAAACTGATATAAAAAATTGAATAAACATTTATAGTTCTAAAACCCAATTACATATAAACATTTTCGTAATATTTCTCTTTATACAGAGATTTTCTATATATACATTGACAATTAAAGACAATTTTTGCGCTAATTGTTTTTAGAAATACAAAATAATAACTTTAATACCATTAAAGGAGAGTGTAAAAAATGTATTATTTTTATAAAAAATAATTTGATGAACATTTTCACAAAAATGAATAACTATATGATGAATAATGAATAAATAATGTTTGTTATACACATATTTAGAAATTTAAAAAGCTAAAAGCTTCCTGGTCTGGGTCACGGGATCCCTGCAAGAGATAAACAATTAATTCCAGCTAATTTACCTGGGCTAACTAGTTAGCTAATAAACCTTGACTAATATTAACTCTATTCTTTTCAGCAGGCAATGAAAGTTTTCTTTCGGTTAACGAAGAGTTTCAGTTATTGTGGACAGCCATGGGTCAGATTGCGCCGAGAAGTGTATCCAGCGCCCGCATTACAGTCTGGGTTTGTTTTAAAACACAGTCAAGTATTTAAGTATTTAAAAAGAGATCAAAGAGATAGGAGTGCACTAAAAATCTTGTTTCAGTTTCAATTTAAATTTTTTTGCAGGTCTTGTACACTGTGTCAATGAAAATGACATTTTAAGTAAATATTCTGCAATTACATTATTCACTAACACAGAACAAGGAATTAAACAAGTATTACGTTAACCTTTTTCCCCCTTAACAATCCCAACAAAATCATTTCGTTGTAGTTCATCTTAAGATATTATTTACAAAAACAAAGTTGTCATTTGCATAAATACTTGATAAAGCAGCGCATTAATGGTAAGAGCTCTACTCTAAGGTACATATTATTTTGAAGTCATTTTGAAATCCTCGTAACTATAGACAAATCCTCGGAATCGTCACCGGTGACCTGACGTCATATTAACAATATAGAACAACTCTCAGGATCTCGCTCCCATTCCTTAAAAAATTGTGGACACGCATTACTTTTATTTTTATTTGTTTCATTTGCTACGATTTATGCAAGATTCTGATATTTCAAAGATGTTATCATTTTTTTAAATTGATGTTTGCCTTTTCTTTTTTAGTTTTTGTGGACAATTAGTCGTGCACCTTTTATACATGAAAGGTGCATAATTTTATTCAAATGAATGCTATTTGTTTAATTTCTCGAACCGATGATGGGCTTTGATAATGTTAAGCTGATTGAAATTAGTGAAATGAACTACGCTCCTTTTAACTCTCTTTTATGATTTACAAATTACATTCACTGTGATTGTCTCATTTTCTTTGATTGTTTTTCTTTTGTTTAATGGCAAAAAAAATAAATAAATAAAAACAAACAAATACTTACCTTTTTTGGTAATTTAATTATTCAATCATGATTTGTGTTCGCTAAATCAAAACCTAAAAGTTAGTATGAAGATATAAGCGCTATAGTTTTCTGCAAATTTCCTGTGCCAGAATAATTAAAAGGTAAAAAATAAAGGCCTTTATCTTTTATCTCACGTCATATGAACACAGGTTCCTCTGCTGATTCTAATTATTATCATCTTTATTATTTATATTTTTGTTTAACTTAAGAGATCAATATATGAGCAGAATTAATTGACTATAATAACATAATACTGGCATACTTAGTTTTGTGACTTGTGTTTTTTTAAACATTTAATTAAATCGCAGAACAAGAAGTATGAAGCAATTGTGTTCAGTACAGAACAGAATAAATACAGAAGTGCAAACGAAAAAAATAGCGCGGGTATTTATTATTATTTTTTCTTTCTTTCTTTTTTGTTTTCCTCTTTCAAATTCAAAATCTATTTAACACAATAAGTTTAACGCAGATAATGAGTTTTAAATGCTATTAGAGGAGGGAGACTCTGAGGTTACTAACCCTGGCGTCGTCATCGTGGTTTTATGCAGTAAACTTTTGACCTCAAATCAACTCTCACCTTTCACTGCTCTCTTTCACACAAAGGAGTGTCACTCATTCACTCATTGCTGCTCATTTACTCGAGTCTCTGAGTTTTGCATTCAAAAAAAGCAGATGGAAGATTCTCCAAAATGCTAGAGACGTGTTAAATATATATAATGTGGAAACGAAGCTTCTTGTATAAATGCTATTGTGGTTCTAAGCCCTTTCCATATTGGAACGTATTTATTTGGATGGTTTGTTATTTACTAAATACTAAGACAGAGCGATTGTAAACCTATAAAATGCAACTTGCTCATATGCAAAATCGCAAAAAGTTTGCAAAAGTATAGCCTGCGTGCAAATACACGTCCTAAATAATAACATTTTTAATTATAACTCTTAAAACTGACAGAGCTGGTTGAGAGATTTTGAAAGACAAGTAGCAAAACACTGTGTATAGATACGGTTAATTTGTTTAACGCACTGTTCCATTATTTCATACATTGTGAATATTATTATATATTTACAGTCAAATTCTTGCTTTGTATTCTAAGACATGCGCCACTTGTCTTGTAGGGATGTGCTAGCCTAGTGGTTAAGGTGTTGAACTACCAATCGGAAGGTTGTGAGTTTGATTCCCACTTGCCACAGCTGGCCCCCTGAGCAAGGCCCATAAAACTCAATTGCTCGGTTGTATAAAATTAAAATGTGTGCCGTTCCGGATAAGGGTATCTGCTAAATGCTGGAAATCAATGGACGTTTTTTTTTGTAGATGAGACTTCAACAACAACAACAACAACAACAACAACAACAACAAAAAAAAAAAAACATTTGTCTTCCCGTAAGTATTATAATTAAAATTTTATGTGCTGTCGGAGGCATTAGGACTAAAGAAGAACAAAATGACTTGATCATTCATTCACCATTCTTCTTCAAATCTGGTACATGCTTTCACATTTTGTGAAGAGATGAAGCAGACAAATTTCAGCGATAACCAATAGAGGTACAGAGCACATTAAAGTACTGTCAAAGGAGTGCAAAGTTAACATCGAGTAGACTTCGTGCTTCATTATTTTACATTCTGGGACATTTTGGATTTGAAAATTCTAACACACATGCAAACACACACGTAAACCCAAAATGTAGGGCAGGCATCACTGTGTATGTGTCACCAAACTAACCAATGATCAAATATATTTTAGAATAATTTTGCTCCATTTTTCACTCTTTTCGGGGACTTGTAGGATCTGGACACTTTTGTTGGCCCTACACCTTTCTAAGACGCTTGACTTTAAAAGGGTCAGTTACTTTGTTATTCCATGTTACCAGAGTAAGTTGGGATTTTTTCTGTCCGTAGGGGGCACACAATGAGAGTGACACTGAACTTGGCCAAAAGCTCTGCTGGTAGTTTAAGGCCTGTGTACATTTATCTTCCTGTCACTGGTGACCTCATGTTGAACCAAGAACAAGTGAGAGGACATTTTCGCCTTCAAGCTCTCTTCTGTCTAGTTCTATGTTATATTGTCCCTTAATTTTCCCAACATCTCTACCTAAACCCCACACCTCCACCCACATCCCCAAAGATAGAACCTTGTTCTATGGAGTAGATGAGAGCCTCAAATTAGATATATTCATTTGTCGCTCCCTAGTATCTCCCTTGTATGTATTTCAATATTTGCAAATAAATACAAAGCACCTACTAAATATTAGTAACTTAATTATGTTTTTATTACTGACATTAATCTGTCATTCCTATAACACTTTGAGATCTTTAATAAGCACACAATTTCTGAACAAAAGCATTTAAAAAATGTAAGTATTTAAATCACAGAGTCAGCTGAAAAGACTAAGAATAAAACGGAATAAACAAAGACAAAATCAACACAAAGGATTAGTGTGAGTGCACCATGTGCATCATTCCTGTACGGAGAGCTAAATTTATACAATTCAATCTAAACGGTATAGCGAACAAGTCAAACCGGAACAGGAAACCTGTGTTAACGATGCAGTAATTTCACGTTTTAAACCAGTTCTTTCAGCAGAAAACATGGGCAGTAAAAAACGTCAATGAGCACGGCTCTAACGAGTGATTAACCGCTGACTTTTTACATTTTAATGTTACATACAGAGGGTAAAAGTCCGCTTCCGTGACCGCCTTCTTTATTTTGTTCTTTATAAATCCCAAGGTGGAAAAAAATATTATTATTATTATTATTATTGTTATTATTATTATTGATGTATAATAATAATAATAACAATAATAATACTACTAATACTAATAATAATACTAATAATAATAATACTAATACTACTACTACTACTACTAATAATAATAATAATAATAATAATAATAATAATAATAATAATTCTGCATGCACACTTGAACTGAGTTATACTGTATAGAACTGTATAGACGTATGGTGTCCAAACTGGTCGAAATTACTATATAATTTCGTAATATGCTAAAACGCACTAGGCCAGCATGGAGCTCAAAGCAATGAATTTCAATCAAATTCGTGAGAAAGTTTTATTACTGATTGCAAAATCGAAATATTATTATTTGACGGAAAAGAAAGGCTGTATGGTTGCTTTAAACAAGGAAACAATTAAAGTTAGCAAACTATTATTATACTAAGGATCATGTACGCATCCAAATCTAATTCACTATCATATTACTAAACAAATATCAAACATTAAAAAATACTCACCACAGTTTCCTGCCGAGCAAATCCTGTCGGCGAACATAATGTTTCTCCTTGGATAAAGCTGGCAGCACTGAACTCCTCTTACCCTCACCAAGAAGAGTTGAAAGAAATCCCTTCAGCGCAGTTAAACGCTATATTCTGTCAACTCCCCAAAACCATAAACCCACTTTAATGGCTACCACGTGACTCTTTTATGGGCAGTGAATTTGTGCGCCCTGCATCTTATAGGAACTAATTTATGGGGTATGGCCTCTAATTCATTTCTTGGACAAGTGCCACGAAAGAGTGCGATAGAAACAATAATTTCTTGTTTGTACGTAAAATCATGCCATTGAGAGCCTATTGGTTGGAATTCGGAGTCTCAGATAGAGTGTAGGGCTCTAACCTGTTGAATTTAATGTGTTTGTTATTTTAAATGTTTTGAAGGAAAAGGTGTGTCAAATATTTTAGACAAAATGCAAATATTTTATAACCTAATCATTGTTACTATTATTTATTAATAACTATGATTATGATTACTGTTAATGTGAAGCATGCAGAACTTAGAACGGTATACAGCCTTAAACCACCGCACTACTGCCTCGTGGAACAGTGGATCAACTGGGATCGCACCGACTGGGAGACGATGCGATGAGAGATGAGACCGTAGAGAGTTAGGGGGAGATGACTCTCCGGGGAGCATCTCTGAATGTAGCTTTGTTCTGCATTTTATATTTGTGTCTCTTGGTGGCTTTTGGGTGAATGATATCCTTTCACAGTTTATGAAGAATTATGGAAAAAACTGAGACGTAGCCTTAATGGTCTCTTGTGTAGGCTCTCAAATAAGGGGAATATGTCAAAAAACATGTGCACCGAGTCGTAAATCTGGGTAAATTGGTGAAACTAGCACGCAAGCAAAATCTGGCTGGACCAACAGTTTAGTCCACTCATTGTGGTTTATGTCAGTTGAAAACTGTAATTGTGCGCCACCCTTTGATCACACGAAGAAATTGCAGCGTCAACGGTCCGGCCGGGTCAAGCCAAGGTTAATGACATTGAAAGTGATTGCTTCTGAAATACTGAACAATTTAATAATCTCAGACAAAATGAGAAAATTACATATGTAGATTATCTACAAGTAACCCGGTGCAACTTTATTATATTTAATATGTCTAACTGAATAGTGTCTGGTCAATAATATTTCACTTACCTTTAAACCGTCTATTAACATATATTCAAAATGTACATAAAATACCAATTACTAGAGAAATGTAATTTGTTCATTATATAATATAACATATAATATGATACTAATAATAATATAATATCATTTCAGTTCTATGCTTTTGCTGTTAATGAGCTCCACACTTCGGGAAAGACTTTCTGCTAGATTTTGGAGCATGACTGGAAATTTGTGTTTATTCAGCTACAGGAGCATAAGTGAGGTCAGCCTACCTTCTTGACCACCTTACTTTCACGTGAAAGAAGGCAGACATGCACTAAGAGGATTTGTTCAGTGTAATGTACACTGTCAAGCTCCACTGTGTCTTTGGCTATGCAATAACATTTAAGCACAATCTAAGAAAACAGTCATCATTGATATTTTCATTACATCTTTCATGTTTAGTTGTTTTTCCTTTACCACTTTCCACATCCATAGGGGACTCACCATTAAAAAAACGAATCTTGATATTTCTGATATACAGCGGTGATAACTTTACCAAATGATTTATATACAGTATATAGTAGGGCAGGTTATAAAAGACTTCATTTACTAGTTTCCACCTACACGTGGTTGCCATAATAACAATGTTTGTAAAAAAAAAAAAAAAAAATCACACCAAAATTCAAACAACTTTGAAAGACATTGAAGGCAAATTATTTTATCACAGCCTAAGTAAAATTTCACACACAGGTCAATTTTCAGCTCTGTGTTTAGTGTTAATTTGAAACGTTCTATATGCTTATATAGCCTGCAGAATTGAATTGTCAGGCCTGAATTTCCACTCAAGGTTTCTTTCTCATTCTTCCCTTGTCACGGTTGCATCTTCATTGCTCATAAGAGATGAATATAAATTAAAATGTTAAACGTTGTCATTTTTATTCTGAATTTGTATTCCTGTAAAGCTGCTATGTGAACCAGTCCATTGATTAAATTTCATTTCATTTCATTTTATCGTATGTATCGCTACTTGTCTTCAAAATTCAACATGTTTGTCAGAAAATTGTTTAATCAAAAAAAATTAACCAAATTTATTTCACTCTCTCCATTTCATTTTCCAGGCTGTTTATTATTAAGAACAGCCTGAAGACATCCAGTGAAGATACTAGACATGAAGACCAGACTGTCCACTCAGTATGATCTACAGTGCTAATAAACTTTGATGACTTGATTAAGCATTTTGCCTAAAAACACAGAGGGCCTACTATAACATATAGAATATTATTTACAATCTGATTTTTTTTTTTTGAACATTTAAGGCAATTAGGACAACATTTTTAGACAGTGACTCATTTTGATGAAAAGGTTCAAGTGTAAATGTTAAAAAAATGAAATAACTGAAATGTTTCCATTCATACACTAATTGCCCCAACCACTTGGGATGCACATCAGGGGGAAACACACCAATGGCAAGGTTGTCAGATTTACTCTATAATGTTCAATTTTAGAAACAACGAGTAAGACAGTGAGACTGAAACACCTGGTTTTAAACTATAATTTTTATACACCATCATTTTTATTGTGGTGTAGGGTCTCATTGTGCACCCAATACAACATCAATTTATCTTGTGAATGACAGATTCAAGTCCTGCACTGTGGCCAGAGGGATTTTGAGCCTTTATTTTGCAGAACATTGGCCACTGTGTGATGGAAATTCCTGACTCCTGAAATAATCTATTAGGTTGCATGGCATCCACATGCAGCTTTGTCATCAATACATCATTGTAATACTGTATATTTATAATGACACCCTCCAGTTTCACCCAAATGAGGATGAGTCTGCTTCCTCTCAAGGTTTCTTCCTCTTCCATCTTTTCTCCCTGTATACTCACTTTCTTGGTGAAGTTATTTCATCACATGGGTTCTCTTACCACTGCTATGCTGATGATACACAACTTATCTTCTCTTTCCCACCCTCAGATGCCACAGCTTTTGACCGGATCTCAGCATGTCTGGCAAAAAATTCATCATAAGTGACGTGACATACGGCTAAGTACGGTGACCCATACTCAGAATTCGTTCTCTGCATTTGACCCATCCAAAGTGCACACACAGCAGTGAACACACATACCGTGAACACACACCCAGAGTGGGCAGCCATTTATGCTGCGGCACCCGGGGAGCAAGGGCACCTCAGTCGTGTCCGGCCCAAGACTCGGACCCACAACCTTAGGATTACGAGTCAGACTCTCTAACCATTAGGCCACGACTTGCCCATGGATGACTGCTCATCAGTTAAAGCTCAATCCTAGCAAAACTGGACTGCTGTTCATCCCAGGTGATTCATCCCCAGGTCATAATCTTGCTATATCCTTGCACAACGATCTGATCTCCCCTTCAGCCACAGCTCGCAACCTTGGGGTAACCATGGACAATCAACTGTCCTTTTCCTCTCATGTTGCTGATGTGACTCACTCATGTCGGTTTCTTCTCTACAACATTAGAAGGATTCGGCCATTTTTGCCCACACAGACTGCTCAGGTACTTGTTCAGTCTCTTGTCATTTCTAGACTGGATTACTGCAGCACACTGCTGGCAGGTCTACATATGAACGCAATCCGTCCTCTACAAATGATCCAAAATGCAGCTGCCCGGCTTGTTTTCAACCTGCCAAAGTTCTCGCATACCACCTCGCTGCTGCGATCCTTCCACTGGCTTCCGGTAGCTGCACGCATCCGATTCAAAACACTGATGCTGGCCTACAAAGCCAAAAATGGCTCCCTCTTACCTCAAAGCACTCCTCGCACTGCACCCCGCAACCTCCTCGACTGGTTCCACCATCTCTCAGGGTAAGAGGCAAGTTTACTACAAGACTCTTCTCTGTTCTGGCACCAAGGTGGTGGAATGAACTTCCCCTAGAGGTCCGGACAGCTGAGTCACTGGCTATTTTCAAGCGGCGGTTGAAGACCTACTTATTCAGGAAACACTTCAACTAACACTTCTTTCCTTATCTTTTGCATTTAATAAATAAATAAATAAATAAATAAATAAATAAATAAATAAATAAATAAATAAATAAATAAAATACAACCTTTGACACTTTTTCATTGTAACTTTGAACAAATGTTTTAAACTCATGGTTTTAAACTCATCTTAAGTATGTAACCTAGTGAACCAGCGTTAATGTATTCAATGTTAGAGATTTAAGCACTTATGTACGTCGCTCTGGATAAGGGCGTCTGGCAAATGCTGTAAATGTAAATGTAAATGTAAATGTAAATCTAAGGGAGTTTTTCCTCACCACAATCACCTCAGTCACCTCAGACATGCTCATTGGGGATAAAAAAACACATTTAAATATAAGTCTAACATTGATCTCCAACTTTTCATTCATTCAAATGAATGAATGAATCTCAGGTGTCATCTGGCATTGTGGCAGGATATCTCCTTTTATATAACTTTTATATAATAATAAACTTTTTGTATTATGTTTTTTATGTTCTGTAAAGCTGCTTTGAGACAACGTCCATTGTTAAAAGTGCTATACAATTAAAATTGAATGGAATTGAATCAATGATATAAAACTTCCCTAATGAGCTCAAGCATTCATTCCAAAAAGCTTTATTATAAAATGCATTTAATACAAAACAAACCTTTGAAACAAGCCTATAAAATGACACAATTCCACATTTATTTGGAGCAGAAAAACCTTGGGATTGAATGAAAATAAATATATACAAACTGTAACATAAACATAAGCTGCATGGCTTAACATGATGCACAGAAAGCTGTCCAAAATAAATATAGTTTGTGCCGACGTAAAGACAATTTCTGTGCTAATACAGCTCTGTTTTCTTTTAAGGTTTGCTATGCAGATGTTAATTGACTGACTAAGAAAAAAAAAGATTATGTGAGACTGATTAACATCTTACTATGTGACAATTATTTTTGTGGGTACCCAATACACATCCCCTCCTCCAAACCAAAGGACTGAAGCTCACCTACTGTGAATACAAATGCACAATTGAAAATAGGTACGGTCCCTTTGGAAGAGCTGGCACTCTCTTTCCATACAATATCCCATCAGGCAAACAGCCCACTATAGTCTGATCCACTACTTCATCACCACTAGGTACAGCAAGTTCACATGACAAACTAATGTGGACAATCCTAGCCACCACAAAGCAGCACAGTGAAACTAACAAACTAAAGACAGAGCTCTGAGAATTAGTCCACCAATGTACAGTAAAAGATACATGCCAAGAAGAATCCCTCAGCCTTCGAATGCATTTTCACTACATCATATTTGCAAAGAACAATTATGCAAGATACTGCATTCTTCCTAAAACCTCAAAACAATTTGACCATTTCCACTAATTTCTTTTATCAACAAGGTGTTTCCACCCACAGGCCTGACACTCACTCAATGTTTTTTGTACAATTATTTGTAAACTCTAAAGGCTGCTGTGTGTGAAATTCCCAAGAAATTTTCTGAAATTTTCAGTTTCTGAAAAGCTTAGACCAGTCCATTAGATATCACAGAGCTCACACTACATCCGTGCTTCATTGCAATGTTTGATGTGAACATTGACTGAAGCTCTCAACCTGTGTATAAATCATTTGTGCATAGATAATTGCATGAATGTGCATGTGCACATCCCTAATCCCTAATAAAGTGGACAGTGAGTGTATGTTCCAAACATGGCAGTCAGTTTGACCCTCTAGGAGCATGACTCTCACCACAAGTGGCAAGATAGCTTGTGGCACAAGTGTGTGTGAAAGAGCACCAATGGGATGACCCAATCCTCTAATGCAGCTTCTAATTTTTGCAGTATTTTGGAGTGAAATTGCAGTACAGCAACAACAGAGGACAATAAGGGAAGATTTCAAAATTTTAAAAATCACTATCTAAAGTTTTCTAATGCACTATGTAGGTGATAGCACACCAAATTAAAATTAAGAAACTTTCATAAACACCTCTCTACTGATAAATATATGTAAAATATTATGACACTAATCAATGATAGACATAAAAAACACAAAAGTGTTCTTCTTTCTTAAGGACTGTGTTTTGTTCACCTTTGAAGCACATGCTTTACAGAGCATATCTGCATAGTGAGGCCAAAACCTCCCTTCAGCATATTCGGTGACAGGAGAGTATCTGTGTAAAAACTTTCACGCAATACTCAGTGTTAAAATTGAAACTCTAATCAATTATATCGATTAAATGCCTGCTAGGAATCTAAAGTAAGTTAGGTACTAAAGTTTTTTCAGCAGCTTTACCAGAAGGCCACTGAATGTCATAGCAAAAATTAGTAAAATATATTCAAATAAGAGTCTAGTTGTGTTATAGTCAGTAATAATTGTTACAAATAAGACTAATATATTATTATTATTATTATTATATTATGATTACATTATTATTCATTGTGAATGTAATTAATACTGTCATACTTATGTCATTTATTGTATCGGTAGGAGACATATATATATATATATATATATATATATATATATATATATATATATATATATATATATATATATATATATATATATATAATTTTAATTATATAATTTGCTGAAACGTTATATTCGTCCCAGTACTCTACAGCACATGACCAAAGAAATATATTTGTCTTAACACCCTTTCAAACTGAGCGCGACTGATCCACGTATTCTTCAACGAATATGTCGTCTTGTTATCTTAATTAATCGCTCTATTCCGAATCCTTAACATAGACCGAGCCTGGCCACAGACATGCATTACTCGGCTTGTGGCTGTTTTATTACGCCAAATTAATTGCTGAGACAGAAATTCCTGAAACCCAAGTGTCGTTTTTACGAGACAGCAATTGGTCTGTGACAGCCACATGACCAGGCTTCAATGTCTGATACAGTCAACTAACTCAGTGGGACTCCGGTTGTATTACTGTTAAGGTGCAGGCTTAGTCTTACTTTAAGCTGTTTCGTTTAAAAACAGTATGAAATGAGTTTTCTTTTGGTATTTTTAACAAATGTGAAATAAAAATGTCAAATATAGTTATAATGTCAGGGATTATAGCTACAGCAACGATTTATTAAAACCATAGCGACATTTTAGCTACATGTAAACTCACACTCGTGTGTGTGTGTGTGTGTGTGTGTGTGTGTGTGTGTGTGTGTGTGTGTGTGTGTGTGTGTGTGTGTGTGTGTGTGTGTGTAACTGATCAAACATAAAATATCTAGACATCCTTAAGTGATCTCACATGATGCAATAACAAATATTATTGAATTAATCATAAAAGAAAAAGATTATAATTCAGATGTTAGACGTAACCGGCTAAAGGTAGGCTGTCATCTGTGCTATGCTGGCTATCTGTCCTCTTGTTAAAAATGCTGTACATAGTTTTTTTCTGACAGCTCCTTGTTACGGTGTTTGTCTAACAATTCACAAGATATTATTCTATAAAATAAGTCAAGCTTGCTTGTCTCTCGAAGTTTCCAGGATATGTTGTTATTTAATATTCCCCCGCCTTCCACAAATGTAACTGGAATTTTAGATGCGAAAACGAGGCGTTCTTTAGTCTGCATGATTGCTGTAATCTATGACATAACTGTGAACACTTTCTCGTGTAGGTCGTATGCTTCCTCTAGTTATATTTCTTAGTCAACAACGTTTTACACTAAAGGGCCAGTTCTAGCCAATAAAACTAAATTATATCCTGCGCTTTTGTGTACGTCGCACAGAAAAAAGAAGGGGGAGATAAGAAAGGAAAGTAGAACTAGCCTAAATGAGACTCTAAAACAGGTCTGATTGTGTCTCGACCGCCATAAAGCAATTAAAAGCGGAATGCAGTCGAGTCTTCTTCATCAGCTCTTTGAAATCTGCGTAGATGTGTTCCTTCAGCATCTCATATGCAATCTTTTATATATATGAAATATCATTTACTCATATTTTAGTTGTATACATATTAGTTAATAATCTAGCTATAAGTAATTAAGGCTCCGCCAAACTGCCACTGTTGGGCCCTTGAGCCTTTCTGCTCCAGGGGCGCTTGCATCAGAACTGACCTTGCGCTCTTACCTCAACCTCCGAATCTGCGATATTCAAAGAAAGAATCTCATTGTGCTGTAATTCATATGTGAAATAATAACGGTTTACTATTCTAAATAGTACCTAGTAAGACTGTATAGTACTGCATTAGTCAATCCATGTCTATTTTGCATGTATAATTATATAATCATAATTATATGATTATATAATTATAACGATATATAAACGAAAAAGATCTTATGTATGTAGAAAGAAATATTTAATTATTAAATCAATTATGTAGGCTATAAATAGCATTTTAATAATTAAGTAAAAGTATATAAAGCAATCAAGGGACCATGATGTAATTCTTTTGCTGACTACAGTGGTATTTAATATCTATTTAATATCTATTTCTTATTTATTGTCTAATAAAATGTTTAATAATTTTAGAATTACTCGGATTTTAGCAGTGATATTAGTTACATTTAAATGTAGTTAGTGAAGGCAATAAACTAAGATACTTATGAACAATACAAACTTGAGAGCGCCTATGGCTTTCCACCCTCTACCCTTATAACGTGAACCTTTCTCTTATGTAGCATTACAAAACCATGATCACAAATCACAGGCGTCTAATCGAAAAGACAGAAAATATAATCTACAAAGAACAGTAAGACAAATGTATTTGCATGTATTATCTGGATGTACATTATTTTGTGAAATAGAACAGAAAACATACATGTAGCTTAACACAGCAAGGCTAAATAGCGCCACATAATAGAACTGTTAATAAACAATGTATCTGAACATGTAAATGTGCTTTTTTTTATTCGTCTTTCCCTCTGTGGTTTTCCCTCTGTTTTTTCACCTTCATCCTGCGGTTTTGTAACCAGATCTTAACCTGCCTCACAGTGAGATTCTCAGTTCCCGTGTGAGGTACGTATTAAACAGGAAATCTTTCTTCAATTCGACAAACTCGTGCTTACTGTCCCGGCAGCGCATTTTGCGCGTTGAACTCGCACGAAGCCAGATGGACACGGGGATGTCTAAGGAAACGTAGAAGAAGCAAGAATAAGAGAAAAGGGCAGTTCGAAGACTGGCCCCATCCTAACACAAAGCCTAACAACTCTCCAGCTAAACACACGGCATCGGAATCAGTGCCACTAATCAAATGGGCTAAGATGAGATGTATATATACATACAAAATAACTCTGACTGTCACGCTGTCTAACAAAATATAACTACGCGCCAGTTTATGACCTCTCATTTACTAAACGCTTCATCTTACTTGGGTCGATTCCTCTCTTCTCTTCGTCCCTGCGTCATTTATATGTCCGGATGAAAAGAGTATATGTATCCGTGCTCAAATTCTTGCCCCAATGTATTATAAGAGCTAGGCAAAAAAAAAAAAAAAAAAAAAACGCAAAAACTTCATTTATCTCCACTTTTCCGGGAATTGGTGATGGACCGTCGATAGTTCGGTGTGCAGACTTCACTGTGCGTAGGCTGGGGTTCGGTGTGTACACCGCTGGCCCGCTCCGAGTATCTCCCCCCCATTCTGCATCTCCGTACACAGGTTGTTTGATGGTAATATGCACGGTGGACCCCACAGACGGCTGAGAAAGATGATCACTATGGTTGCTGAAGAAACCCCGATCCTAAGGAGAAATAGAATTCCTCGCTCTCCGGTGCAGTGATGAAAAGCATCCAGCTAGGGCTCCTGATCTCGACATGGCGATTGGCCACATTCGCGTTTACATTCACACAAGACACAAACAATCATCCTCGCAAAAATAATCAACGGAAAAAAACAAATTCCCCCTTCGATGGTTAATACTAAGAGGCATTGCTGCCACTCGATTGGGTTATGTGCGCACGTGATCGTAGGGACCGTAACAAAAATCAAAATCAATAAATCAAGCGTTCTCGCTATGGAATACTCTCTCTCTCTCTCTCTCTCTCTCTCTCTCTCTCTCTCTCTCTCTCTCTCACACACACACACACACACACACACACACACACACACACACACACACACACACACACACACACACACACACACATACATCTATATACATCAGTATAAGTTTCAGTATGGGGGCACGGTGCCTTAGTGGTTAGCACCTCCAGGGTTGGGGGTTCGATTCCTGCCTCCGCCTTGTGTGTGTGGAGTTTGCATGTTCTCCTCGTGCCTCGGGGGTTTCCTCCGGGTACTCCGGTTTCCTCCCCCGGTCCAAAGACATGCATGGTAGGTTGATTGGCATTTCTGGAAAATTGTCCGTAGTGTGTGAGTGAATGAGAGTGTGTGTTGTTACTATTATTATTATTATTATTATTATTATTATTATTATTATTATTATTATTATTATTAGCACATTGAAATAAAAGACACATTGATGGATGAACAAAAAAAGACTTTAGAGAGCGACTGTTCTATGCAGAAAATAAAGCTTTCTTGAAAGTGAAAAGGAAAAGAACGGAAGCATGGTACTTCGAAGCTGTAAAAGCCGCGGACCGTTTGTTAACACCAATGAAGTTTTTTTTTTTAAACCTCAATCTCTTTCATATCGTAAAATGGTATGGAGCTCCACTTACAGGTCTGGCTTTAGTGATCGTAACCGAGGTCCTGTTTACTGATTGTTTCATCTAGTTTAGGTTCCAAATGCATGAGTAAAATTATTAACCCATACAGTACAGAAGTTAACAAAACGATAGTGATTAATAAATGTTCATTTGCCTGTGTTCAATTAATTCGGACCATTGAAAAGAAATTTACCCGCAAATCTAACTGCAATTACGTTTCTTGTTGCCGAGATAGAAAGGCAAGGCCAACAATATTAAACTACCTAAAATACTCAACAGTCTAATATATGAAAAGTGCAGTCACTTAGACCCCAAAAGTAGGACTAAATAAGATTTTTTTCTTTTCTTTTAAATTATATTATTTTGTATAGTTTCACACAAGTTAACATATAAAATATCAACTTACCTGTCCATTCTAATATATTTATAATCATAATAATTCCTGCAGCCAAATTTGATAGTCTAGGAAGTAGCACTGTCTCACGCAGACTGTTTGTCACTTCAGTAAGTTTAGACTCTCAACAAAGTGACCAGCTTCATAGAACAGCAAGCCATAAAATGTCACAAAAAAAGCGGAATAAACTGTACTGCTCTGTGAAGTCAGGACACAAGGGTCCTTCACATCAGGACACAAGGGGCTTCACATGCTCGGGTTTATTCATCTCAGAGACCAAGAAGCATCTGAACGTCTTACCGACAGCACTGAAGTGCAGCACTAGAAAAAAGACTAAACAATTTATTGAACTTTCATTAATACAAGATTAATAGATGAAAAGAATCCAGAAGTAATAAATAATGATTCATTCAGAATATAAAAATTTACTTTTTTTTTAAATGTGGATGTAAACACTTAACTAGGAAAGAGCAAATGTTAATCTTCTTTATACTGGATTAATAAATGTTCATATGCAGTTAACCATGAGTTTATACATTATTATTGGATTATTTATTATTGCAAATGAAATTAATTCCAACTTTGAAAAGTAGGTTATTGTAGTTGTTCATGAATGAACATACGTGTATGAAGCGATTTTGCAGACGATAAAAAGGAATGACAAATTATATTTGCAATTTGCGTTTTCTACTTGGCGTAAAACGCGTGACATCATACATCATTCAAACCCAAACCGTTTACGTTAACACACAATGAGTAACAAATTTCAAATGGAAAAACAAAGTCCATGTCTTTCGAGTTTACGAATCTGCCATGTTTTAGTCTCAATATCAATTCCCCATTTCCTATTTCACTTCCTATTTCTCTTCCTATTTCACTTCCTCTGTCGCGTACGGATCCTAACAAAACTCAAATGTAATCACAAATCATTTTACATTTGTGTTTCCATCTAAACTAAAACGTCTGCACCTAAATCTGCCAATCATTGTTGGGGGTGGGATTGTATTGTGGGGCGTGTCTGTATCTGGAAGTGACGTCATTCACAGTCGACCGTCGGCACCAACAGAATATGTGCAATGGCGCCGGTTTTTATTTACTGTTTAACACAGTATGTTTTATTAGAGATGTTATATAATGAGATCTATAGCTCTAGGCCATGGAACCTGTCCAAGATTTTTGTGTAAATGAGGAATTCGTCAAGGATGCATTAGCTCACCACTAATACCATTATAATATTGAAGGGCTAAATGTGTTAGATAGACAAATAATAACAACAACTACAGTTTGCAGATGACAACTTTATTTGTAAAAAAAAAACAAAAAACAAACCAAAAAAAAAAAAAAAACATTAAATACCATTAGCCCTGCATTCCGTTAAACAATCAGGTTCCTTCTGTCTAAGATGAATTGTTGATCCTGGTTCATTTACCCAGCCTTCTCCTTACCCAAATCAACACGTATGATGAAATAAATAAATATAGTACATTTTAAATTCATATGGTAGAATACATTCGAAAAGAGCATTGAATTAAAAAATATGAAGAAGGGGAATATAAATATAACTGATTTTGATATTATATATGGTGTTTTAAAATTTAAATGGATAAAGTCCTCTATCCAAATAGTCATTCTGTTTGGTATATTGTCATCAGCAGGTATTTATTTTCTGGAAAATGTTGTTTAAGCATAACTTTATGCCTCATAACACTCTAGTGTTTAACATTTGGAATAATAGATATATAAAGTTTGGTAGAAAGTCTGTTTATTGGGAAAAATTGAATGCCCCTTTTTTTTTGGATGATAATGGGAACCCGTTACTGCATGAGGAGTTTTGTGAAAAAAATTCTTCAGTGTACGGATAATATGTATAACAGAATGGTAAGAGCAGTACCTATTGTTTTGGGACTAATGGTTACAGAAGAAACCTTGTGCTCCAAGGCCTTCCCAGTATTTAGACAGCTCTCCATAGAAGGTATTGATTTTTGTGATAAAAATGTACAAATAGAGTTGAAAGAAATCTTCTATTGCAAAAAAAATCCACATATCCTCTATTAAAAGAGGATATGTGTTGAAATATTTTGATATATTAGAAATGGAAAAAAAAGGAAATGATACAAACACGTTTGATACAATCCCTGCTACTGTCATTGAAAGGTGCATGCAGTCCCATGAGGCTCTGATCCATGTACATGTTACTGTTTGAGTGTCTGCTTAAACTTGAAATCAAATAACTATGAACATAATTATACTTAGATTCAATCTCTACAAAAATATTGGCCAATGGAAAAGAAATAGAAGTTGTAATGTCTAGTTGTTAAAATGCCATGAAGCTAAATGTCAATATTTATAGTGCAATAGGATTAAAAGTAGAATTCCTCAAGACACCTGTCCTCTCATATATCTTTAGTTCTCACATCCTCATGTATGTTCTCATTACTACAGATTTTTTACCCAATTTTATTATAGTTTTATTTTATTTAGTAAATTGTTACTGTGTTAAAGTAAATCTTTTTTTAAATTAACATATTTTATCAATTAATACCAAATATCCATTAGAATTAGAAGGCTAAGAGCAAAAAGAAACTATTTAAGGATATGCACCAGTGCCAGTTTTTTAAGTGTTTATTTAAATGAATGTATCCTTTTTTAAATGTCTTCCAGTTGCTAAGGTTAACTGTCCTACTGTAATGTGCTCGGAATGCTCTCTTACCCGTTTATTATGTTTAATATAAGAAGGGAAAGGCTATTAAAAATAGTTGCTTTCCTGTTTAGGAAATCACAAATTTGTAACATAGATAACAGTTGCCACCTTCAGTGAAATCAGAGGAACAACTGAATGGTTCAAAAGTTATGATTCCTTTTACAAATGTGTGAGCGCCACCTAAAGTTGAATTTAAATGATTTCTTTGAGTTCTTTAGGTTGAGGTCCTTCAATTACGTCCGTTGTTTCCTGAGATACGCATTCACTTCCTGTTTGGTGACTTCAACATGACATCATATATCAATAATACAGAGAAACTGTATTTCCTCTGTTATGTGGAAGTATAGTAACAATACCTGGACAAAATGTGTAGAAGTTTTTCTAGCCTAGCAAGGTTTGATCTGATCATATGTACAGTATTGTTTACTGTGAAATGCTGCTCATTTCACAGAAGTTCTCATTTATGCCTAATCTGCAAGACCGAATTTTTGAGATTTAAGAACATCATCTCTGTTCCATCCGTAGTCCATGTTCATGTAAAGAACACAAAAGAACTCCTGGAAGTGGTATGCTCCATAATGGATGGACTTTAGACTAAACATAAACATGTAACCCACAAGTAAAGGTGAATATAAAAACAACATACTGAAAAAGTCTACTTTGCCTTTTCACCCAGATAGAACACTGCCAAAACAAAAAGGTACAGACGAGGGCCAGTTTAATTTAATAATGACCTTAGACTAACCTCTTGATCAAAATCATACACTTTATATAGATTAAAAGTGTAGCATTCAGGCACATGTACAATATCTAGGTTCAAGGGGAACAGTATTATTGACAGACAATTTAACACAGACCAGGAAATCTGCTAGTGAAAATACACATTAAACTTAGCTTGAAACCTGACACTTTCTTGTGTGTTAACTTTAACTCTTTTACCTTTTACTTTTCACCTCTGTGCTCACGCTTCTGCTCAGTTTGAGACATAAACACTTCAACCTGAAATCTGATTTACTTAAAACAACATTAACAGAATCCCAGTTCAATGACATATTGTTCCCTGTGTCCATTCAAGTCCCACTGCAAACTGCATGATGAGTGTAACTGATAGCCAATAATGTTTAGTCCTACAAAAAATTTTGGAAAAAGACCATGTAAGAGTGAGTGTCCACGTGTTGGAGTAACCGCTGTCATTTTATTTCACAGTTCTTAAAGTTGCCAAAATCTAATTTTTTTTTTTTACCGTTTTTGACATTATATAGCTGTTGTTGTTTTGTTTTATTTTGTATTTGTTTTTTGTGGGTTTTTTACACTTGGGTGGAGCTAACATTCACCTGGTTTACTGAAGGTTGTAGGTTCAGGACCACCAAGCTGCCACTGCAAGGCCTTTGAGGACGGCCCTTAACCATCACTCACCCAGTTGTATAAAAAATAAAGGTAAAGGTAAGTTGCTCTGGATGAAAACATTTGCCATTAATGTAAATGCGAGGTACTGTGAGTTAGATTGTTTCTCACCTTATTGTGTGGGCTGTAAATTTACTATATTTAATAATAAAATGAAAAAAGTATGTATTAATAAGAATAATCAAAGATAGGTTTAATAAATTCGACTGATAATTTATAATTATAATTATTTTCAAAATCTAATTCTATTACCAACATTCATTCTTCTTTACTTACTTAGTTTCAGCTTAAAGATATGTTAAGAACAAACATAGTTGGGTTTTTTCTATTTTCAGAGGATGGTTGTGTTCTGCTTTGATCTTTTTCAAGGCATTTCCTCCTGCACTTCTGTAGTTTCTGAAATACACAAACCAGCCCATCTGGAGAGCAGCAATAATGCCATGGTTAAAGTCACAGAACTCACAATCTGGTGAGAATGTTAAATTAAAGCTGCACCTGTATCTGCATGATTTTTTACAGTACATTCTCCTGCTGCCACATGATGAGCTGTTGAGCTGATGAGCTGACTAGTCATAAATCACCTTTGCCTTACACTGAATTCCTGGTCAGGACCCAGCCCGGACTTTGGCCATGTGCGTTTGTTTATGTTGTGTGTCACGTGTCTGCCCCACCCTCCTCCCCGCCTCTGCACACCTGTTCCTCATGTGTTCATTGTCTTGTGTATTTATCCTCGTTCTTGGTCTCATCTCTTGTCGTGTCGTTTGTCATGTCTTTTCTTGTCGTGCTCCAGTTTTGTTTATTTTATTTAATAAACCTGCTTATTTTTAATGCTATCCTGCATTTTGGTCTGTTTTTATCCTTCTGACATTCCTGTCTTATTCACAGTTCAATTTTTATTGGTAGAAATTCACATTACTGTATTTTGTACTCATTTAATTTAATTTTTTACGTCAACATTTCATTCTAAACTAGTTAGCATGTCCCATACATACCCTTTCTTATAGTTCTATTCTGTGGAACTGAGTTTCCAGATAAACTGGGAAAGTTCAACTTTTTGCCTACTGGAAGTCAGAAGTCTACTTCCTTTAGTAAGCCCTTGCAGTACAACTGATCGATAGCAATGACTAAATGTGATCTTATATCAGCATCAAACAGAAAGTTCAGTAGTTTTAGTTCATTTTAATATGGTCATGTTTCATATGTTACACATATTTATAATATTCTAGAATGATATCTAGAATGATCATAAACAATGTAATAAAATAAACATGTGCTAAATGTAGCTAAAATCATTTACAGGTGTTTACTATGTATTTTAGTTGCTTTTAAGAAACCATGTTCAGGTTGATCCATTTGTGGACTACAATAATTAAAGAGATCCTTAAAAGGTAATAATAGATACATGAATAGAATTGGGAAAGATAGAGAATCACTTACTGATAATAAATACTTTGCATGCAAATATATTTTTTCTTAGTCTACCATGTTATGCTGCTACTGCAAGAAATATATTATAAAATGTTTCTGCTGAAGTCATATGAATTCATCAGCTTATACAATATTTTTTTCACAAAAAAGTAATAATTTATTAAATAAAAAAGTATTTAAAAGTTTAATCTATTCACTTGTGGCTCATCTCTGAACTTTTTTGTGAATTCCTATCTGGCCTTTAGATACTTACTGCTCTTATACTGTATATCTCTTTGTTCCTCAATGTCTCGCGCCTGCTTTTAGCAAGCAACATTTAAGAGTCAACAGTTTTGTTCCATCATGCAATTGCATAGACAGAGAGAGATATTATTGAATTAACATTTAAAACAAAACTATCAGAGAGATAGCAAAAACATTTGTTGTGGCCAAATCTACTATTTGGTACATTCTTTCCAAGAAAGAACACATGGTGAGGAATGTGAAAAGACCCAGAAAGATTACAGCTGTGGTGGAGGAGAGAAGAATTCTTTCCCTTATGTAGAAACAAAATCCTCACACTGTTTGCCAAATGAAGACCACACTCCAGGAGGTCCATTAGGAAGTATGCTGAGGTCTATAATATACAGTTGTGCATAAACGTTTGCAGTGTTTTTGCATAAAGAGTCAGTAGTTTCTCGGCTCATGAGGTGATGCACTGACTTGGCTGGATACTGCACCATGGAGAAGACAAAAGAACTGCTAATGGACCTGTGTAATAAGGAAGAGGATCTTTATAAAGCAGGAAATAGATATAAAAAGATCTCAACACTTAAAAAAATGCCAGTCAGTGCTGTTCAGACTGTGATAAAGAGGCAGAACATAAGAGGTTCTGTTGATACTATGCCACGGTCAGGTACAGCAAGAAAGATTTCACCCACTGCTGCCAGAATTGTTCAGGACACAAACAAAAACGCACAAACAACTTTTAGAGAAATACAGGCTGCTGTGAACAACTGTGTTGTTGTTTCACCAAGCACAATAAGGAGGGACTTGAACACAAATGACCTGCATGGTCCAGTTACCGGGAGAAAAGCGTTACTGCTCCCATGTCACAAAAAGATGCTCCTTCAGTACACCAGACAGAACCTAGGCAAGACTCATGGCTTCTGGAGTCATGAGACCAAAACCAAACTTTATAAACACAACCATAAACACATTTGTAGAGGATTCAACAAGGGCTATGGTGAAGAGTACACCATCCTCATTGTAAAGCATGGTGGTGGATCTCTGATGTTTTGGGGCTGTGTGAGCTCCAGGGGCACAGGGGAGTGAGGAGAAACTGATGGAAAGATGAATGCAGCATGTTATCAGAAAATACTAGCAGATAATTTTCATTTTACAGCACAGAAGCTGCACATTGGACGATCTCGAATGTTCCAACATGACAATGATCTAAAGCACAAGACAAGGTTGACCCTCCAATGACTTCAGCAGAAGAAGGTGAAGGTTCTGGAGGCCATCACAGTCTCCTGAGCTCCATATCATTCAGCCACTTTGAGGAGATCTCAAACGTGCTGTTTGTGCAAGACAGCCAAAAAATTACAGTAACTGGAGGCATTTTGCCAAGAAGACTTAGCAGCTCTACCACCTGAGAGAATTGTGAATTTCATACACAATTATTACAAAAGACTCATTTATGCTAAAAGGGGGCAAAACACCATGTTAAGAACTAAATGTATGAAAAGTGTTGAAAAGGGATTATTTCCTTGTTTTCTTTTTCGTTATGTTTAGTTTGATGATTGTTTCATTCTCTTACATAGTAACTTGAGTCCTATAAAAAAAAATTCTGTGTCTTCTCTCTCATGTTTACATGGTACACATCTGGCAAATTCTCCCAACTAATGCAAACTTTTGAGCACATCCGTATTATAATATAATATAATATAATATAATATAATATAATATAATATAATATAATATAATATAATAACAGCAGTCCGTGTTTATTTTCTTTTAGAGAAAAAACAGAAATCACAAGTATTCACAGTCAATGAAGTGAATCAACCCAAAGTCATCAGCAGATGGCGATGTTACTCTTCTAATAAGCTTGTAGCTCAGCACGTTGTCTTGATTTTGTACAAAATGATGTTGGAATAAATGTAAGAATAAATGTTGGAATAAAGTGTTGTGTTTGTTTGTTTGTTTGTTTTTCGTTTTACGTTGTTTATAATAATTAAAATAAATTACATTGTCTTGTTGAAACTGAATGCGTTGAAGCCTGACACAGAACCGGTCAACAACTGACGAGCCAGATGCAGTCATTTTCCTACGGGTTTCAAATTCGTGGCATATTGATTAGGAGCAGCATACATATGGGATTTTCACGCAGCGTTAGTGACGTTCCTTAGTCCTGAGTTGTTGAGTAATCACACACTGCTCACCACAACTTGGCGGACGGTGGTAAATGACGCTCTGCGCCATGATTATATATGTTAGATTTAAAGTCAGTCCCTGTGAGACGGTAGTCTATGCAATTCTCTCAAACGTCTATACTGACATATATAGCTCTGTCTGTGCTTCTGTGGAGAATGTTCCTTTCTGTTGTTTTTAAACGTTAGGTATGTAATTTGTTGACCGTTTTCTTCTCTTTTACGCGCCGGTTCTGAAACCAAATGGTCACCTGTCGTTCAGACAGGTTGGTCAGTGCAGATATCCGCCTACGCTTGTCCTTGGTAATGAACTTGTTGGCCGCGTATTCGCGCTCGAGTTCTTTAAGTTGCACCTTTGTGTATGGGACACGTTTTTTTCTGCCGCACCTGAACGAACTTGCGTCTGCTCCCCTGCGAGGAACTGAGTCTGGAACAAGAATCCAAAAGGCAGTTGTTTAGAAATCTTACCTGGCATTCCATCAATACATAAAGCCATATGGTTGGTATTTGTTCAGAAACTCACATTTTATATTATTTCATTAGAATACTAATATTAATTAAATTACTAACATGGTTGAGGAAAGTATAGTTATCACTAACGGTGGTGGTGACCGTTAGTCATAACTATACTGTCATCATAAATATTAGCAGTAACATTCATATCTGCAATTATATATATATATATATATATATATATATATATATATATATATATATATATATATATATATATATATATATATATATATATATAATCTATTCTAAAGGAGTTTGTTTAAAAAATTCCTTTAGAATCGGCTACATAATGCAGATAAATGGTTCCTGTACCTAGTACAGATGATTTCCACCCGTGCCCTGTACTCGGCTGGTCTTTGTCGCAGCAAACTTGTGCGTTCCATCCGTTAGCGCTGATGGCCAAGGGCTGATAACTTTCCATAGGCAATAAAGAAGACTCGTTTCTGTGCTCCGATGGCCCGTTCACAGCATGTACTACAGGTACATCCAGGTAGCTGGCAACGGGTTGGTACGGACTCGAACCATAACTCGGGTAGAATGCGAGCTCTTTGGCTCGAGAAGCAACATAATCTTCGCCCGACGGGGTTGGCATATCCATATATTTATCCCCGTATTGAGAGGAGGCAGAGGCTGGGGAATGAGCGGCCGATTTAACCCCACTGCTAGCCCAGTGGTGGTGAGACAGTTGGCATGAGTAGTATCCACCGCTGCCAAAATACCCATAAGACAGCGACGCGCCGCCAGATCCCTGCGAGGCCGTGCACGGGCTGAATTGTTTTCCAGGCTCACCAACTCCTGCAATAGTCACTTCGCTTGACGTGTAGGCAGCGCTGGGAACTACAAGATTTCTGCACGCGCTCGTTGCAAAGTTGCCTCCCGCAAAAGCGTCCATGTTCTTGCCCGCGTCGTACAAAGTACTGCTGTTGTCATATAAAAACATGACCGGATCGGTCCAGCGCGGGCGCAGGACCTGTGACGTTGTCATAGCAGTAGGACATCTAGGCGAGGGGTTTCATCACTTAAAGGTTGACTGAAATGAACAACAGCAGATAAACGAAATCTGCAGAAGTCAAAAGAATCGGACGCGCCCTAAGCGCCTCCCAAGGTCGTGTTGTCATTGGCTCATATGTTCACGTGATATGTCTAGGAGGACGTTTAATCGTATACGTTGAAACTAAAGAACATGCCGTGGTATATCGACCATACCCGTCGGAAGAGATGTTCCAAAAACAAAGGTAAGTTATGTATAAAAAGATAGCCAATGTAAAGCTATGCAAAATTGGGCAAATGTCATTTTCCCAGATTTTCTGAAATTGCTCATTTAATCTCAAATAGCAATTGTATATATTCGCACTGACATGTCACATTTTGTGTAGCTCTATCAACATACAGCACTGATATTTAGCAAATAAATTCCGTCCAGGGTGTATCCTGCCTTGATGCCCGATGACGCCTGAGATAGGCACAGGCTCCCCGTGACACGAGAAGTTCGGATAAGCGGTAGAAAATGAGTGAGTGAGTGAGTGAGTGAGTGAGTGAGTGAGTGAGTGAGTGAGTGAGTGAGTGAGTGAGTGAGTGAGGTTAATTAGCCGTGTGTTATAGAAATGTGCCCGATACACAAGATGTTTCCAGGACCCTGATGTTCACGGTATAATGCTGTAAACACTGCTTGCATCCAATATATATTCGGGAAAACGAAAGTCTTGTCAACAAATAATATAAGCACTAAAAAGACGTTTTCACCCGGAAAATCTTTGCCTACGTAATAAAAGTCTAGGCGCTTCCGAAAAGTTTACGAGATGCTGACAGACACAAGTCTCTCTCTGTGTGTGTGGGTGGGTGGGGAGTGGGGGGGGGGGTGGTTGTTGTCAAGTTGAATGTCTGGCCTATTGGTGCTTTTGAAGAGCCGTCTCAATGTTTACAAAAGAGTGGAATAATTAGAAAATAAATGGTCCACTGAATTAAAACTCTTTTGAAATTATTTCTACGTTTTCTGGTCTTCTGTGTAAAGAGAGACATAAACGTTTCTCTTTTTTGAAAGACTTGCGCGGGTTTTGTCCAAAGAGTGAGAAAAGGACCACCTGAACAGACTGACTATGGGCTGTCCTACGCTGAAGGAAGTCAAATTTAGTAGTTTAATAAATTAAACCTTATCAACCTCAAAAAAATCAACTTCCACATATTGCACCTTTGCACAATATTTTAAACAAAAATTCGTTTGTATTCATGTTTGTTTTTTCGGTGGCGAACCAAAGAGATTTAAAACTCATATACGTGAATTTATATTTATTATTCACTTACTTGTTGATTTCATATATTTTTTATATTTATTTTAAATTTTATATATGAACTTTTTATTTTTTTGTATATGAAATTAAACAAAGTGTAATTAAACAAAATCCAAATATTATTATTTGTATACGCTATAATATAATATGCTCACTATAATAAAATACAAAAGGCAAATAAACATTTAAATTTATGTTAAGGTCATTTTGAAAAATATAAGTAAACATCAAATTCAGAATAAAAATAGACTTACTCGATGATGTTCTATCTCCATGACACTGATGGTTAGTAATAAGGCAGTCCAAGACACATCAAAGATCTTTTACAATGTCATTTCTAAAATTCCGCCCAACGAAACAAATGTACCGACTAACATCACATATCATATCATCCTGATGTGAAGGGATTTTAACGGTGAAAGTCCAGTTTAAGTAGACTGAAATTCTAAATGAAATGGCTTCGACAGAACTTACCCCTCGTTGCAAGTGTTTATTGGTGCATAAAATATTTTTGATGAAAATTACAACATTCAGATGCCACGGGAATATACTGTCTGCTTCGTTCTGAACAATATGGCGGATAGAAACAGGAACAAAAGCAGTTTTGTTTCTACTTCTCATTCCCAACCAAATCAGGGAACCTTACGGCCAATGTTCAAAATACTAGTTTTAAGAAAAGGTTTAGAGGTTCGTCTGGCCTTCTACTGTGACCTTAAAGCCTGTTGATGTAGGACTGATGTAGGTCTTCGTCTAATGTCGTCTGATGTTTGACAGATTTTAAACATCGTAATAGTAAATTAACTGTAGGCGAAGTGTTAAGGTGTTAAACAGAACTGTCTACTTATCAATGGACCAGTTTAAGAAGTGAAATGGCCATTGTAAATTTTAAAGCCATTTAAAATAGCATTTTAAAAGTAATATTTTAAGACATTATAGTATTTATAATAATAATATTATTATTATATTAACTTACTAGACTACAAGTAAAACTGTCACTCTATGAAATTTAACTTTAAGGCAAGTAAGTAAATATTTAAAATTGTTATATATCTTTCCTCGTTAAATAAATTTGATATTTCGTCACCTTGTTTGTTAATACAGCTGTGGAATCTAATAGAGTTCAAACTCGGTAGCCTATTTAAAGAGGCCTGTTCAAAATAAGAATCCAGCATGCAACCAACGCTTTAGCATCACAGCATGTACGACGAAGGACAGCTTCACTATTTCATGAACCTACTCTGTGCTTAAAGGTTCTGACTCAAAAAGGTAAATAAATTAACAAATTACAGTCCAGAATAAAGTTCAATGCTAAACGTTATTTATGATATTTCTCAAAAGAAAATTATTTGTCACGTTTGTGGAAGTTTCATAATAATAATAATAATAATAATAATAATAATAATAATAATAATAATAATAATAATAATAATAGTTGTTGTTGTTGTTGTTGTTGTAAAAATAGTTTATATATAGTTTATACTTCGTTTATCTATCTCCTTTTGGTTTTATTTTTTATCCCTAATTGCATTCCTTTTATGTTTGAATACCGGACAGATGCAAAAAGCATTTCATTGCATGTTGTACTCTGTATGTATGTGTATGTGACAAATAAAATTTGATTTGATTTCATTTGATTTGATCAGTCAGAACATTACAACCACAGCTGATAATACTGATTATCTCCTTACACTGGCGCCGGTGAACTAAGTTATGTGAAGGTAGGAAAGTATCTATCTATCTATCTATCTATCTATCTATCTATCTATCTATCTATCTATCTATCTATCTATCTATCTATCTATCTATCTATCTATCTATCTATCTATCTATCTATTTTACAGACGTTACCAGTAAAATGCGATGACATTTTGTAGCTTGACAATCTGCACAGTCTCCTCTACCACCATGTAATTCTTGAAACAATTGAGGGTTTTAAAAGTTTATTATTTGAACTAGTGAACCCAGTTCCTATTCATTGTTTATTTTTTTAATTGTTTTATATAGTTTAACTACCCATAATATTTTTAAATATGTATGTACATGATAGTATATTTCTTGATTTATAAAAGGTATTTTTCATATACTTGACCCTTTTGGGTTTCCATAGTCGCAACTCCGCCTCGCGAGTGTCTGATAGAAACTCCAACTCCGTCTGATAGTCTAACCGAGGAACCCGAGTGTCTGCAGACGAAACACAGTTTCTTACATCAATATCTTTTCAAACACACAATTTTAATGATAACAACAGCAGCTCATCAAAATATTGAAGCGAAAGTCGCACTTCTGCGTGTAGGTTAAAGGTTTTCTACCGCGTCACCGTGTTGTTGCAGCTTGTGTCGTAAATAAATGTGTTTATAACTATTAATAATGATTAATTAACTCATGTCTATGGGCATCTGTTTATGTTCTGTATTGTACTTGTACTTACCCCGACTAGTGGCTGTTGAAGCGAAGTTAACAAAGAACTACTTAGAACTCGTTTGGTACATTTTTAATAGCTTTCTTAAACACACATTAAACGTCCTTTGCTAGTTGTTCGTTATTTTCTAAACTTTCTCATTCTGTGGAAACCCAAAGACGGCTGAAGGTTGGAAAAAGACGTGTGTGCTTAGTCGGAATACGGACTGGACTAACACTGGACTAATAAAGATTTTATTCATTTCATGATTCATATTTATTAATATTTATTTTAAAGTGTGAAATATATAATAAGTGTATAATAAGTAAATACGTAAAATATGAAATATATACGTTTATAAGTGTGAATAATAATAATAATAATAATAATAATAATAATAATAATAATAATAATAATAATAATAATAATATCTGTCAGATTACTTAATAATTAAGTCAGTTAAGAAGGTTTCGCGATCCAACGTTTATTAAAGTATTCAGAAGTATTGATATTCGGGAGTGAGGACATTAAGCTGCAGTGAATTAAAGTAAATCATAAGGGTTAAGGTTTAATTACGCTTAAAGTGTTCATAAAACTATTCAACCCTTTTCTACTGTTAATTATCTTACTGATTTTATGTCTGTCTTATGATCAAGGTCAAGGTGGCCAGGCTCGTTAACGTCCCACATAAAGAAACAACAATTTTATAAATAATTTGTGCACGGTAAGTACAAAACTCTTAGAAACAGAAACAAAGCAAAATGTTTGTTAAGGTTAAGGTTTGTCTTTTGGTAAAGATGACTACAATGAAGAAAAACTACAATGAAACCAGTAAAAGGGGAACTTGACTTGAACACAAAAGTCAGATAAAGCAATTTCATTATCTCTGTCTGCAAGATCTGTCACTCTTTAATTGACATTGTAGTAAAATATCAGCTGGGTCTTACATTTATTTTGAAGGATTTGGAGTCATTGTGGGGAGAAATTCTGTTTATACTTTGATCAAATCTGGCTCCTTATAAGAAGCGTTATTTCATAACATTGTGATATTATCGATTTTTCTTTTACAAAAAGATAAAAGCCATGTCAATAGATTGTAACAAATAAACCTACACGGCATAGTATTTATTCACTGTGTGGTGGAATGGTAAACTCGGATCCAGACTTAGGGCGCCGATTGGCAAACGTACTAAACGTAGGAAGGTTGGATGTGGGGAGAGAGAGAGAGAGAGAGAGAGAGAGAGAGAGAGAGAGAGAGAGAGAGAGAGAGAGAGAGAGAGAGCGCGCAAAGAGTGCAAAGAGCCGAATAACAGTATCCTCGGTGTTATGGTGTTATTCCTTGTTTGGACAGGCGAGGGCACTTTGACTACATAGAATAGTCCACACATCACGTATCTAATGTCATTTACTTCTTTGAGAGTAAAAAAGGCGAAATTGGGTGTCGTTCGTGGTAATGTCTTAATTATTATTGTCTTAATGATTTAATTGTCACTGCACACTGCACATTTCATTGGTTTTCGCATCCAAACAAGAAAAGATTATCAAAACGTCTTCAAAACATATTAAAATATGTTAGGATACAGAGAGGGGTGTGCATCACTGAAATAAAGAGGGTAGAACGGAACAGTATACAGATGTTAGCTGCTGTAGTGCTGCACCATCAGTGCTGTAGCCAACGACACCAGGCTTATTACGAACAGATCAAAGTCAGAGAAGCCTCGAATGTGGGATCCTGTCTGAAAACAAGCAGCTCCTTTGGTTTTGCCTTTGCTTTTGTGATAAAACCTTCCCGAAATACCACGCCACTTATGTTCAAGAAAAACAGCCGGGGAAAATGGAAGTTGTTTCTAAATCTGCACATCGTTCTCCTCATTCAGTTTACAAAGGAGCTAGTGACGTGTAATGAATGCAAGACAAACATGCAACACCCTGTTCCACATATATATTAGCAGGGCATTATAACCTGTGAGATCTCAAAACTCCATCATATAAGGTCTATTAGACTTATGAACAAAATCCGACACATTATTGCTCAAAGGAAGACAAATGTACTCCTGAACTGACATTTTATTTAACCTCAGACAATTAGAGAGAGCCAGTCACATTTTTAAAAGATCTTACTTAGTGTAAATCTTCCCATGATTACATGTGAAAATTATTATTATAGACTTTAGTTTCTATCCAATCCGACCAAAAAGCTTCGGAACATTTGACCCCTATATGATTTATTTCCATTTGCAATTGTTAAACACATTACCAATAATGACGCCTGGATTCTATTTCAACATAGATTCTAGATTTTATTTTACATTTCAAAGTTCTAATCAATGGCAAGTTTATAATAATACTAAGTTTACAAACTGTTTGGAAACGCAGACTTACTTACGCAGAAGTAGTTCGTGCGCTGTTTCCTTTAAGCGCCACGCCCACACATGCGTGCCAAAACCAGAATAACTAGCTAGTAAAAGAGGGACGGTTTTCTGAATTGATTGACAGGCAAGTAGAGCTGGCACCTTGTGCTGATTGGTTGGCTGGCAACGTTGTTTGTTTTCTGTTTCTTTCACAGACTCAGCGGTAGTCATATAGTGAGAAAATTTAACAGTGACCACAAATATGTCAAGATAAAAAATCACTAGACAATTTCTAGCAGTGTTTTCCCCAAAATTTTGAAAGCGAGCAGATTAGTGTCACATGTATTTGTCTATAATCTAATACACTAATCTGCAGCGTCGTTTGCTTCACCTATACAAGGACATAACCTAGAAGACACCATATCTTAAATACTTCCAAACCTGGGATTTCTGTACAGAAAACACAACTTGTGGAAAGAAATTACACAACTGAAAATCACAAAGCTCATACTTCTGTATCCCAGAATATAGTTTGTATAAATAATGTATGCTGTTATATAGTACAGGGTACAGTATGACTTAGTGGGGTAATGTTGAGAAACTTTTGATCCCCTCCCTGACACCATCTGAGCTACTCACCCTCGTCTGTTTATTCATGTCAAATCGATGTGTGGCGTCACCGAGCTTTCTATTATGACGCTTTGCCTATTAAGAATGACATTTCCACAAAAAAGGGAGGGCAATGGTGATCCAAACCAGAGCTCGTGCCGCACCACACACAGCTCGTGCGATCGCTTGTCTCACTGCTTTTCGTTTGTAAACGGTTCGTGTGTATTTCGTTTGAATTGTGAGAATAGGATATGGAAAGTAGAAAGGACGGGTTAATGAGGACCGAGGGTGGTGACACAGGCACAGTGGGCTGTAATATCTCCGAAGTTTCTGACGACCATCAAGATAAGGCGTCTCGCCGAAACGGCACATTCCCGGACTGTTTTCCTTATTCACGGGACCGAGTACACCCAACGACGGAGGATGCGCAGAGCGGCACTTTCAAGGAAATGAGACACACAAGTAAGCCGTGTGCGCAGAAGCAAGAGCTTTCAGATCTCCCTAAGAGAGAAGCGAGCAGCTCCGAGGCGGAATCAGATTTCTATGAGGGAACTGATGCGAGTTGCACCCCTGAACGCATGGATTATCACAATGCTCAAGGTAAAGAACTGTCGTTATGGTGCTTTGCTTTAAATGAATAGAACGAGATGTACTGGGGAAATTAAGATTAAAGTATCTTAATTAACCTGACCTGCTGCGTGCTTTCGGTGTTGTCATACAGCGTATTCTATCGCAGCGTGCGGAATTCATTAACTGGTGTCCATTAAAAATTATACATATATACATAAATACATACATACATACATACAGTACATACTGTACATATATACAAACAAACATACATACATACATACATACATACATACATACATACATACATACATACATACAATACATACTGTACATATATACAAACATACATAGATACATACATAGATACATACATACATACATACATACATACATACATACATACATACATACATACATACATACATACGTACTCACCGGCAATTTTATTAGAAAAAACATTTTCGCAAATAAGTTGGTAACACACCATATTGTTCATGGAAACGGTTTGAGAGTACCTTTGACATGAAAATAAACATCGTTAAATTAGCCATTATTAGTAGGGTCAGTCATCACCATACAGAGGTATTTGTGATGAGCGATAATACTCACATGGCTTGGACATTCAAACGATACTGTTGTATTGCTTGTTATCATAGGGCCCAGTGTGTGTAAAACGCATTCTCCACATGATTGTTTCACCACCAGCAGTTTGAACTGTTGACACCTGACCGGCTGAATTTATGTATTCATACAGTGAAAGGCTATTCTGACCCTACCAACTGCATGTCGCAGAATAACTCGAGATTTTCAGGTGCTGCTTTTCCAATTTTCTAAAGTTTAATAATAGGTGTCAAGATAATACACAATAAGGCCAGCTCAAACCATGTTGGTCATGAAGCTCCTGCCCTCCATGTGCATGACTTTGTGCACTGGACTTGCTGCAGGTGTGCATGTGTCCTAATAAAGTGGCAAGTAAGTAAATGCCACTGATTATTTTTGTTCTATTAAGACAAAGCGGCACAGACAATTGTGTGGGAACACTTTTAAGATGCGTAACATATTCACAACTCGGTAATTACTGCAGTAGTATTGTAAACAAAAGTAAAAATTAAATATAAAAATATATTTTATTAATTATACTGATATATTTATTTCTGTTATCATTAAATAAACCAGACCATTAATCAGATTTATTTTGTGCAGTGAATGGTGATGATGAAATTATTATTATTATTATTATTATTATTATTATTATTATTATTATTATTATTATTATTATTATTATTATTATTAATAATAATAATAATAATAATAATATTGTTGTTGTTACTATCATTAATCATTAACATTATTAGGCTACACAAAACAAACTCAAGTACGTTGTTTTCATTCTGTTATGTTTCTCGTTTTAAAGATTTTTTTATGTTAAGAGTGAGACTGCTAAATATTATGTGCCAGTTAAAGTTTCCTGTTAATATGCAGCTCACTAGCATCAGAATATGATTTGTACAGGACGCGAGTCTCCGAGTCCCAGCACAGAGAGCACAGTGGATGACGTGAAAGTGAACACATGCCCCGGGGGCCTTTCATACGGCTCGGATCAGATGCGACGCTACCGCACAGCTTTCACCAGGGAGCAGATAGCTCGACTTGAAAAGGAATTTTACAGGGAGAATTACGTGTCTCGTCCACGCAGATGTGAACTGGCAGCCGCCTTAAATCTGCCTGAAACAACAATCAAGGTAGAAGTAATAAGAGGTCATCATCTGAAAAATAATTTAATAATAAAATTTAGTAATAATACTATTAAATAACATTATTGGTAAATATTAATGAAATATTAAGCGAGATTAATTCACTAAAATAAATATAAGTGACGTGTATTAATGATCAATTTAGGATGTATAATTTGTTGAAATTGCATAATAATTCTATATTTGTATATTACTATAGAAATACAGAAAGCATCCTTCACATGTAGTGAAGGACTCCACTCAATTTCACTGTTATAACATACTTACAGAAGTCATCACCTAACGGATGTGCTTGTGCTTTTCATTTCAGGTCTGGTTCCAGAACCGGCGTATGAAGGACAAAAGACAACGGCTGGCAATGACTTGGCCCCACCCAGCCGACCCAGCTTTTTACAGCTACATGGTGAGCCACACGGGGAACCTGCCCTATTCGTTTTCTTCCCATCTCCCTGTGGCTTACTACTCCCCCTTGGGTGGCATGGCAGGGGGTTCAGGAACCGGAGCTTCAGCTCCTGCGTTTGCTAACCCTTTGCGCTCACTGGACACTTTCAGGCTTCTTTCTCATCCATATCAGCGTCCCGAGCTGCTTTGCGCGTTTCGACACCCGTCGCTGTACGCAAGCGCAGGTCACGTCCTGGGTCCCGGCGGGACCGCGTGCTCGTGTCTTGCTTGTCAATCAAACGGGACTGCTCAGAGGACGCAGACAAACGCAGACATCACATGCTCGTCCACCAGCAGAGATGATACATTCCTTATGTTCTCGCCTGCTTTTCTCAGCAAGTCACCGTCTGTTTCTGTTGATCAGAGGGAGCAAGTACCGTTGACCAGATAAGACACATGAAAACAGTCACGGACCTTTTTTTTGTCAGTTTACCACAAACGACTGTAACGCATGAACGAGCCGAACTCTCCAAACCCCGACAGTTAAGGAAAACTTTGTTAACATGTACATTTTCCATTTACGAAGCTAGCTTTTGCGTAATGAAATACACGTTTAATATGACACGTTTGGCTGTTCCAGGCCGGAAAGATTGAAGGAAAAGTTATTATAATTTAACATTTTTTCTTTAACATAATTAAATTAACCCACATGCGATAGTCTATGCTTTCTTTTTATTTCTTTTCTTTTTTAATGAAGGAGGTGTGTGAAGACCCTGAGCGCGAATAAAAGGTATTATGGTGGAATTCACATTTGTAATGGCGCCAAGGAACGAACGGGGAAGTGCTGGGTGATGTTGGAGTAGGTGTTCAAGAGATTAAATTAACATATCAGATATACACAACTTTCAAACTCCTATTTTTTTCCTTTTTTTCGTTTCTTCTTTCTCATTCATATGAAATACCACTACAAAATAGATCTAGGCTATATAAACTGAAATTATTTTAAAATATCTATTTGCCTCTCGTACGTGTGTGTGTGTGTGTGTGTGTGTGTGTGTGTGTGTGTGTGTGTGTGTGTGTGTGTGTGTGTGTGTGTGTGTGTGTATGTGTTATTTTCGCTTTTCTCAATGAACAAACACAAAGAGAAGAATTGGTTCTATGGTCATGTGACATTCAGCCTCTGGAAATCTCTTGGCTGTCATTCATGTCATGAAATTCATAATAAAACCGTGTTTTGATAAAAAAAAATTGTCTGAATACATTCAAATCATTCCAAAAGTTAAAGTTTTAACCTCTTCCTTCCGTTTTAGTTACACCAAACCGAGCTGTACTGTTTGATGTAATTATAGACAATTACATATATAAACGATTTCAGTGTTAAATGTCAATAAAATCAGTACATATAGAATAGACGAAATAATAATAATAATAATAATAATAATAATAATAATGGGGATCACGGTGGCTTAGTGGTTAGCACATTCGCCTCACACCTCCAGGGTTGCGGGTTCGATTCCCACCTCCGCCTTGTGTCTGTGGAGTTTGCATGTTCTCCCTGTGCCTCGGGGGTTTCCTCCAGGTACCCCGGTTTCCTCCCCCGGTCCAAAGACATGCATGGTAGGTTGTTTGGCAGTGAATGTGTGTGTGCCCTGTAATGGGTTGGCACTCCGTCCAGGGTGTATCCTGCCTCGATGCCTGAGACTAGCCTGAGGTAAAAAAAGAAAGAAAGAAATAATGAATTATTATTATTATTCATTAGAACTAAATTATGATTGTATACATTAAACCAATGAGGGCCAAAGGTTATCTCAAATATTTTTTATTTGTAATATGTGATGCCTTTGTGTTGCTGTGTTATTCCGAAGAAGTTCTATTTTCAGTTTCAGGAAAATGTTTTGGACGGTTATGTTGTTCCTACTAATATTTGCCTCCGTGCACTGACAATATAAAGATTGGGATGAGCCTCCTGGCTGAGATCCAGAGGCGCAGTAAGAGCGATGATCCATCCATCACACTGACTCGTGTATGTAAATTAGCTAGATTTGCTCTGTCTTTGAACCATTTGTGCTGCCAATGATAGCGTGATATTGTGGTTCTGGAAGACGCAAATGCATGAACATTGCTTCATCAGCATCAGAACACAAGAAGAAACAACCACAGAGATTAACCTACATCAGTTCAGAAGTTGCTTACCAGGGGACAGCTAAGGTAAGCTGTAAGTATGTACACGTTTATCAAAGTAATTATGACTAACAAAATAATATTACATATAGTTTTTAATGTAATTTTTTCACTTGATTTTAAATATCTGCAGGGGCCTGTACTGTGAGCACCAGTGTGTAAAATAGGGAAAGAGCGTCCTATGGCTTTTATGCACGGTTGTCAATAAATCAGGCATTGGCCCGTGTGTAGATGTGTCCCAGTGCGACCTGTGCCAAAAAGGCCAACGCTAAGCTTTATTAAGCCCGCATAGAGTAGCTGTGACTGAGCACATTTAACAGAATAACTGAAACAAGAACGGTACATTTCCTAAAGAAAATGTGAATGTGCTTGCACGTGGCAAGTTCCCCTCATCGTGCTGAGTGTTTTGATATGTCACATGTCCATGTTGTGCTAAATTTTTGATTTTGCTAATTTTGGGGGCGGGGCTACAAGTGCCATCAGTTCCCCTCATCTTGCTGAGTGTTTTGATATATGACATGTCCATGTTGTGCTAATTTTTTTTTATTTCGCTTGAATTGTAGGAATTTCCCATTCAATTCTATGGGACTTTTTTGGCACCGCATTTTCGTCCACTGTGCGAACATCGTTGGTCGGATCACTTATAAAATACATAGCAGACCTCTCCTCAATGAGCCGGTCGATTTGACACATCATTCATGGGTCTAGGACAAAAGCTGTGGGACAAGTTACGTGCCGAAAAAGTGTCCGGAAGAATAAGCAGAACTAGAACGGTACATTTCCTAAAGAAAATATGAATGTGCTTGCACGTGACGTCAGTTCCCCTCATCGTGCTGAGTGTTTTGATATATGACATGTCCATGTTGTGCTAAATTTTTGATTTCGCTTATTTTGGGGGCGGGGCTACACGTGACGTCAGTTCCCCTCATCGTGCTGAGTGTTTTATGTCGTGTAACTGAGATATGGCTTCTTTATATTGCAATATGGTTCGTAAGGTGCACTCCATGATTGCTAGGGTAGGGCTGCACATCATTCTTTGTGATGTACATGTGTCATATCATTTCAAAAAATAATTATGTAATGTGAGGAGACAAAGAAAAAAATGCGCTTAATTTTAATTAATGGGTGGCTCTTAAAAGAGCTGTTGCTGTTCTTAAAAGGACATTAGTTTAAACTGAAATAAAAAAAATATAAAAACTACACTGATAGTTGAAAACAACAAAACGTTATACAAATGGCAGAAACAACAACATATGTGACCGCCGTGCTGTCCAAGGCACCACAGCACTAGGTTTAAGCATTAAATACACGGTTAAATGTTATAGTGTTTGAAAGCTTAGACTCTCGGGATTTTATTAGCCCACACACAAAGCGCGGCGCTGACCTTCAAACGCTCCCCTTTCTTCACTGGGGTAATATTTTCCAAAACAAATGCTTGTAAAAAAATCCCCAAGAGTCTAAGGAACTGGAATATGTAAGCCTTTTAATCCAAAACACTTTAATCCAAAACACGTTTCTGACCGAAAAATGTACTTCCGGCCTAGTTCTGTACTTCCAACGTTGTGTGATCTGACAGATTCACTGGTGTCTGCTGCCCTCTTTTGGATGTTAGCACATCTACAGAGAGATTCCCCATTCAAGTCTATGGGGAAAAAACACCCCTTTGAGCTTCCATACTGGGAATTCTGGAATTCCGATCACTTATAAAAACCATAGCACACCTCTCCTCAATGAGCCAGTCGATTTGACACCTCATTTATGGGTCTAGGACAAAAGCTGCGGGACAAGTTACGCGCCGAAAAAGTGTCCGGAAGAAGAAGAAGAAGAAGAAGAAGAAGAAGAATGCAAGAGAATAAGAATGTGCTTTAGCAAGCACATTAATAATAATAATAAGTATGCAAGAGAATAAGAATGTGCTTTGCAAGCACATTAATAACTGTACTGAAAAAAAATGAAATCATGGAATTCCATTTACTTGGAACACCTTGCACTGGCAAGGAAGCAGAATATTCCTTCATCTTCAGTAATCGGCCAAATAAAAATGACAAGATAAAATGAAGAACAAAAATATATGTAATTAAAATAAAAAAGCAGGACATTACAAATGCCCCTAGCAAAGATTAGTGATTTCACCTATTTGTACCATTGACAGGTGCCAGTGAGAGCATTTTTCCATTACCTGTTCATTAAGCTACACATTTGGAACGACAGTGAAGGCGGAGGCGGTGTTGTCCATCTACCCGTTAAGGCATTTAACGCCTATGCAATTTAAAAGCCAGTTTAGGTTTCTAATTTATGATGAGGCCCACAAAGTGTGAATTCAACGCTGAAATTTCTAACGATGAAGAATGGGGAATTAATGCACAAGCAGAGTGTATTTTAAGACCTTTCAGAAAAAATTTAAATTAATTGAAGTAATTAATCTAAAATTAGTCGCTCTGGCACGGAGTCATTCTTCTGAAGGGTCAACATTATTTACAGTGCACTGCAGACAACAACGTGGTCCAACAAAGCATCGACAGGTTCCAAAAGATAAACGTCCCAAGCAGTTTCTTCAATGGAAAATGAGGAGGTTCCAGATCAATATTCAGAGTGAGCTGATATGGTGAGACTGTTCTTCTGTTTGGCTATGTTACATTCCAAGGGTTTTGTAAGAATGGTAGAAGCAAGAAGACACATTATAACATTAGTAGTGGTATGTAGCTACTGAGTACTGGTACACAAGCAGTTCATTGGTCATCTGGATATAAGAAGTCTTTGAAATTGATCTAGTGAAATATGAGCTCTGTGGCTTTGTTAGCAGGAAACATCTCCAATTCGACTAAAATGCTCGATTTTCACTGAATTGATGTCAGGCACCATTGATTGCAGAGGCGCACATCTGCAGTCGTTTGAAAGCTACTGAAGAGCACATTAGAATGTTTCTAACGTGATGCATGGTCTTGTTGTCTGGAGCTATTGAGCTATCAGTCACTTCCCAAGTGCAGACGGTTCTGTTTCTGTAACGGCTGCAGTTTACCCATGCAAGAACATAACTCGCTCTCTCTCTCTCTCTCTCTCTCTCTCTCTCTCTCTCTCTCTCTCTCTCTCTCTCTCTCTCTCTCACACACACACACACACAATAGCCAAACACAGATTATCTGTCTAAATAAAAACTCTACAGTGGATTTTAAAAAATGGTGAGTGATGTACAGATAAAGTTGTATCATGTAACTGTTTGTTATGTAGTTTTCAGTCAAACAAAGAATGATTTCAACATAAAATGCAAACAAGAATGCTAATAGAACAAGAATGTTCAAACAAGAAGACTTATTTTGCTAATAAATTAATTAGCAACACTATATGAGTATCAACAGAAAGATCTTTGCTACACATTTCATTTGTGTTTAGTGGTTTCAGGTTAACTTGATTAAAAATAACCAAGTACATGTACGTCTGTGTGTTACAGTGGCAGAGAAAGTGGCCACGATGGAATTTAGGCATTTTGGACTGATTTTGGACCTCCATTTCTGCCTAAAACGGACTCTTCAGGCCCAGGAGCCAAGGCCCAACATTTGAGCTTTTCCACTCACCGCATCCTGGTTGGATGGTATATAAGTAATGACAGAACACAGTTCATAATATATGATGCACTCTCTATGCTAAGAACACACTTAAACATGATAAACTCACTGTAATGTCCTTGGGTGGATTATTGCTTTCATAAAATTCTTCAAAACTAATATGGTACAATTTAATGTTTAAACACACTTTTGTTTAATTTAAAAATATAGATTTGGAAGAAAGCAAAGTACTTAACACTAAACTTTGGTTGCTAAGCAGCATAGCTGGTAAAAAGAGCACATTTTGTGAACAGAATCTGCAAATAGTGTAAGTGTTTAATATAACACTATAAATAGTGTAGTGTTATTGTTTTAAACATGGTGTATTTTGCAGAATGAATGTATAACACTTAATATGCTTATCTAGCTGAGGTTTTTTATTGAGGATCTTGTGATAGATTTAAATTTACAGCTTAAATTTTAATTATATTTAAGATAAATATGATTGTACAGAAGTACAGAAGTACTGTAGGTATCCAGCTTTTGCACAACTGATGAGGTCAAAAATGAGCATCCTGAAACCTAGAGCTGCTTAACATGATGATCTAATTTAGATAGCTTGCTAGCAAAGGCATTTAGCGTACGTTTATATTATGTTTATGGTTTTTGTTTTGTATATATTCATTTTTCTTCTAGTACAAGGATCACATCCTGTTGTGAAGTCACCACACATTTGCTCACATGCCCTTTATAGTACTTAGATTTTAGTTCTGTGTTGTTTTATATAGCTCCGTGCAGCACCAGTCTCCTGGAGGAACACTGTTTCATAGATATAGGAATGAGTGATGTCATTAATTGCTACATAATCTGTTGTGCAATTCTGTTTTTCATTGAAATGCACATTTACATAAAAGACTAAAAGACACATCCCTATCCTAGATGGACATAATTTAATAAACAATAATCAAGACAATCATGATGACAATCATGGACATTCAATTCCATTTTTTTGTATAGTGCTTTTAACAATGGACAATGTATCATAGTATCTTTAGAAAAATAGGAAAATATAGAATAAAAATTACAAAGTTGAAAATCAAATGAAAATTCATCCATAATAAGGAAGCCCGAGGCAACACAAGAAAAACTCCCTGAGATGATATGAAAAAGAAACCTTGAGAGGAACCTGACTGAAAAGGGAACCTCATCCTCATCTGGGTGACACCAGAGCTCACAATGCTAACTCAGGTGTAGCCTGTGAAGCATGACGGAGAAAGTGAGAGAGAGATTATTAGGTGTTCTTATGATTATGTGATAGTTAAAGAAAATGTACATTATGTGTAAAGTGCAGACAGGGACTCCGGTAAGACTAGCTATGACATCATATCTAAAAGAGCGTCAAAAGCTGACACAGACATGAGAGCTTCCTGGGATGTAAAGTGTTCCACCACTCCACAGTCTGCAAACCTGAGCGACCTGTGAGGGTGCTAAGCCGACAACATCCAGACATCCCAGTTCACCAAACACTCTATGCCCATGAACCCTCTAATCTGCTCCTTTACTTAAGAAAAGCTATTCATAAAAATCTAAACTAAACAAATGTGTTTACAACCCCTGGACATCAGATGGTCGATGATGCAGTCGAAGAGGTCAGGTGAAGCCACGCAGCCCTGGCGAAAGCCACTGGAGATTGGGAACCAGTCTGAGTCTCTGCCGTTGATGCAGACACAGCTCTAAGCGTTGCTATAAAGCAGCTTGAACAGGGTAACGATCTTGGGTGGTACTCCAAGGGCATGTAGGATACTCCACAGTGAAGTGTTGCAGACGGTATCGAAGGCAGCCTTCAGATCTATGAATCCAATGTAAAGATGACGATCTTTACGGAATTCATAGGTATTCTCTATCAGCGAGGAGATTTGGTCTATTGTAGAGCGATTAGGCATGAAGCCGGCCTGCTGGGGATGGCGGCTGCTTCTAATGGCACAAGTAAGCAAGATCCTGGTAAAGAGTTTGCTGGGGATGGAGAGAAGGGTAATGCCTCTGTGGTTGCCGCAAACTAGCCTGTCGCCCTTACGTTTCCAGAAGGGCAAGATGACAACTCTGGTCCAGTCGCTGGGGAGCCTCTCTGTCTCCCAAACCTCATTGAATATGTGTGTAAGCCACTCGACAATGCTTTCACCGCCTGACTTTAGCATCTCTGCGGTAATTGCACATATGCTGGGAGCTTTCCTGTTGTTAAGTTTCCCCAGGGCAGCTCACACTTCCTCAGGTGTGACAGGGCTTGTACTGCAGGCAACACTAGGGGCTACAGTGTTAGAGGCCAGTGAGATGGTGTGATCGGCCGGGGAGGTGCCATGCTGCAGAAGGAGGCTGAAGTGCTCTTTCCAGCTTCCGAGGCAGTTTGCTTCAGTTGCTATAAGGTTGCCATCAGAATCTTTCACCAGGGCTGTCTTGATGCGGGGGCCATTACAGGCTTGGTGCAGGAGACCGAAAACACGGCTCATGTTGTTATTATTGGCCGCGGACTCTAGGTGTTTAGCTTCTGCTTGCCAGAACTTCTCTCTATCCTCGGCTATAGCCACATTGCGTTGGCGGTTCAGTCGCCGATACTCTGTCAAGTCACCTCGGAGCCGGGCCTCAACTTACCCGTCGATGATGTTAAGTGTCCTCTCTGATATCCAGGGCTTTTTCGGGGGAGGTCGAAAGTGTCCGAAGACATTGTGAGCTGACTGGATGATACTTTCCTTGAAGGACTCCTAGTCGTTCACCTTGTCTTTAGCCAGGTTATCAAAGGTGTGGCGAATGGCGCAACTGAAGTCTGTGGTGATGTTTGGATCACTGAGTAGGGAGAAGTCCAGGCGAGGCAGAGTCTTGGTGTGCTGGTTGGCTCGCAGCTTTAACTTGAGATGAGCCACCAGCAGGCAATGGTCTGTGTTGCCAAGCTCTGCTCCTCGGTACACACGGCATTCAGTGACAACCGACTTCCAGCGTCGAGAGATAAGGATATGGTCTAACGCTTTCCTGGTTCTGCCATCTGGGCTGTACCATGTCCAGTAACGGATAGGCTTCCGGGGAACCAGGTATCAGCGACACAGAGGTTATTGTAGTGGCAGAGAAGGAGAAGGCCGTTACCATTGTCGTTTGTGGACCTGTCAGCAAAGGTTATGCCGACAGGTGAGCCTGTGGACCGATCACTGATGGACAAAGTGGCGTTGGTATCGGTAAGGATGATGGTGATGTCATGTGGTGAGGCTAGGCCAACAGCCTGGTGGAGTTGGTCAAAGAAAGCATCCTTCGCATCCTCATCAGCAACATCAATGACGATTACTACTTAGTAAGCGACGATTACTGTCATCTTGCCATGTTGGTGGAGAAAGTCGGGCCGACAGTAATCTGTTGCTGAGGGGTGTCCAGCTGATTAAAGACTTGCGGAGGTTCTTTGAGATGGCAAGGGCCACACCATAAAGGCCTGTTCGTCTCTCGGGGCCACTCCAGAAGTAGCAATGGTCGCCTGCTGTTATTTCTCCATTGCAATGCCAACGAACTTCACAGAGCCCTGCCAAGGAGATGTTATAGCGGCAGAGCTCTTGGGACAGCATGGTGGCAGCTTCAGGACGAAGGAGTGTCTGGACATTCCATGTGGCGACTCAGGTCCTATGACGAAGGTTGATCCGAACTCTTTGGCCGGGGGCAGGCTGGGGTCCGTTACCGTGTTGAGCAGTCCAGTTTCTTTCTCTGATCGGTTTCGTAACAAAAGAGGTTTCTCCTGGGTGGGTTGTTAGCCCTCCGCAGGATAGTCAGTTGGTAGGGCTGCCACCTCACAGCGTACCGACATGCTGGGGTCTTTGTTTGTCTGGAACCTACCCTGGAGACCGGCCCGCCTAGGGTGACCCTACCAGGAGCGAGCTCCTGACAGTATCGCTCTCCAGGGTCTCTGGAACACGCAAGATCCCTCGCCACGTCAAGGCCAGACCCGAGAGAGATATGTAGTGTGTAGTGCATTGTAAATATGTCAAATAGTACACTGTGTGTACTGACTATGTATGAGCACATTGCATCTTTTCCACATTTGCACATTTCACCTGGTACTGAGCATTTTGCACATTTTCCACCTGTATGTAAATTGTTCTTAATTTCTGTTTCTTAACTACTGTATGTAAATTGTTCTGCAATTTCTGGAGCTCGCTCCCAAGAATTTCACTCATCATGGCACACATGCTTGACTTGACTAAACAAATGTGTTTTTAGCCTGGAATTAAATACTGAGACTGTGTCTGAGTCCCGAACACTAATTGGAAGTCTGTTCCATAACTGTGGGGCTTTGTAAGAAAAGGTGCTCTGCCCCTGCTGGAGACTTTTGTACTTGAGGTACTACCAAATATCCTATACCTTTTGATCGACATAGGCATGGAAAAACAGAACCTTACGGAACACCGAACATTACCTTAGTTTGTTTAGAGTAGACACCATTTAGATCTACAAACTGATAGCAATCTGTCAAATAAGACCTGATCCAGGAGAGGGCTGTCCCGTTAACCCCAACATGTTCTCGTCTATCATGTAAAATAACACGGTCAATGGTATCAAAAGCTGCACTAAGATCAGCAAAGAAACACAACCCTGATCAGAGGCCAGTAACAGGTCATTTACAACTTTAACCAGTGCTGTCTCTGTGCTATGATGAGGCCGAAATCCTGACTGATACATTTCATGAATATTATTCCTATGTAGGTCTGAATATAACTGGTTTGATAACTGCTTGCTTAAAGCATTTACCCATATATCCAGTGCTAAGGGAAGAATTCATTATTTCTGGAAGGAGTTCAGTTGCTATTGGCTTCAATTGCTATCTATTTAAAGAAATATTCAACCAAGGGATGAAGTAAAAAGGTTGATGATTCTGAAGAAGAATTTTTGGAATTTAAATTAGTCTCTTGAAGGGAAGTGAAACATACTAAACATTAAAAAGGTGAAGGTGTGAAGGTGTGAACATTTACATTTAGATTTATGGTATTTGGCAGATGTCCTTATCCAGAGCGACATACAAAAATGAAGTGTCTATCAATGTATTTATCAACACTGGTTCACTAGGACACAGATTTCAGGATACCATCAACCTAAAACTCTGCTGGGAGATTTTTCATTTTTCTAAAAGACACAGAATCAAACAGGGAAAATAAGCGCTAGTTTAAGTGTTTCAGAAAGATCTGTACCCTGTGAACAAACACAGTGATCATTGTATCAGGGTACTAGCTTTTTCTCTCTATGCATTTCCCTTCTGCATTGAGCTACAATACCTAAGGTATAGACACTTTTAGACATAAAAGCCAGTCCAGCTAGGCAACCTTGTAATTAAGAGAAAAACAGTTGGCACAGGTCCAGAAGATCTGCACAATACGTCCCTAAATACTGTCATCTCGTCACAAAAGTATTTTAAAGGCATTTTCCACAATGGATAAAAGCAGATGGGACCTGGGGCCAATTCTAAAGGGTGCAATTTGGACAATTCTGTGTCAGTTGCTAGAAGTTACAGTAACTCAGTCTATTCATATGGTAGGGCAGGCTCTAAGGAAATGCTGGAGAGCATTAACAAAAAGAAAGAGAACTCTTGACAAAGTGGTCCAATGGACAGGTAACACCTGATGGGTCTGACACCTTCCCCAAGTTGTATATTAAAACTAGGCTTTTAAACAATGAAGAGTTTGGATGAAATGGAATCTGCTCAAGGGAAAAATCTTTATAAGGTCTGCGTCCAAGCCTTAAGCCATCAAACCAGAAAAATCTGCTTGGAGACTGCTCTATAAACCACTGTTGATGAAGAATGCTGGTGATTTACATGGGAGAGTTCTGCACAGTATTGTTGCAGTGAATGCATTTATGTCCATCCTTAAACTCACAGTCTCAGACAAGTGACAGTTTGTTCTTTAAAAAAAACTTTTTTAAAATTGTTTTTAAAATTGTGGGAAAATGCTAAGATTGCGTTTTATGATGAATGCCATGTTAATGTCTTCTGGTGAATGGTTTATTAAGCATATTTTATTTTTGGTTATTTATACCGACACAAAGAGGAAAAACGCTTCTTTTTGTTCACGCAAAGCAGGAAACTTATTCTACTAGAAAGAAAAAAACTAATGGAATATCAGGTTGTGATTGTCATTCTTCATGTGTTTGGTCAAACCAAGGATAATGATGGAAGATAAATACTATGTTAAAATGAAGGATGTGCAAACATTTAGAAATATATGAGATTTTAATACTACTGTATTCTTTCTAAATAACTGAAAAATACATTTTTAATGAATTTGAATAAAGACGTGAACAGAATATAACAAACCTATCTAAAAGAAAATGGTTTCACATTTAATACGCTACACATTCTACACATTCATTTTCATCTGCACTCTAAACAAATAAACAAAAATGGCCATCAAGAAAATGTATTGTAGTTTATTTAATATTACACAGTTCAGGATATTTTCTCTGCAGCAGTATTTGTATTGGATATAAAATAATAACCAAAGAAACATGAACCTTTTGTTATAGAGTGTTAAGTGTAGAAAGAGAGGGCAACCTAGAAGACAGAAATGTAGCTGTACATCATTAATGCGTGTCTTTAAAAGTTACTCAATGTTTGTATTTTCCTGATTTCTGACCTAGACAAGAGAAAAGGTAAGCACTGTGTCTGCCCCCACTCAGTCACACACACACACACACACACACACACACACACACACACACACACACACACACACACACACACACACACACACACACACACACACACACACACACACACACACACACACACACACACACACACACACACACACACACACACACACACACACACACGGCTATGCTTGCTGCATGCAGGTCTACTTGTGTGTATGTTCTTTAAGTCTAGACCAATCTGTTGATGGAAGAAAGAGACAAGATAAAGTAACAAAGAGTAACAAAAGGTTTTATGGTGATGTTCTGTTTGTGGTGATTGTTTAATGCTAAGCTGAACAGGCTCTTTACTTTAGGCAGGTTAATGGAACTTTTACGAGTTCTTCTATAATCAGGTGACCTCTGGTTTCTCTCTCTGTCTGTCTCTCACTCTGTGTCTCCATATTGCACTCATGCTCCTGAAGCAGATCATTTCAGCTACATTTGCCAAAATGTCACATCATCCCTGACGACTATCTCTCTTTTTGCTAAGTTGATTGTTTTTTAAGAATTATTTAATGTACATTTGATGTTTTATGGTAAGCATACAAGTCATATTCTAAGTTACTATTAAATATGCTTTCTTTGTTCATTTCTTTTTAATACCTTTAAACTAGTGGACAAAAATCAGATACACTCCTACCCTGAACCGGCACAGTAAGTCATTAAACTGCAAGGCCAATATTTTTGTTTGGGTTAGAGAAAGAAAGTAGAATGTTAGATGACAGGTCTGAATTTCAGCTTTCATTAACTGATATTTACATCTACATGTGTCAATTAGTATATGGAACATTTTGTTTGAGGCAACCAAAAGTGTTTTGCGCTTGGGTCTCCATCTTTGTGCAGTTCATGGCTTTGGCAGAGACAAATTTAGATTAAATCTATAATGAATTCAGAAATCACATAGATGTTCAAGGTTAAATGTTGCCCAGAAGCTCTTATTTATACACCCCCTCTTGACTAATATACAGCTGTAGAAAGGGTATTATTTATAATCCCCCTTTCTGGGGTCACCCAGACGAGGATGAGATTACTCTCAAGGTTTCCTCCTCACATGCTCTCAGGCAGTTCTTCCTTGCCACCATTGCCTTAGTCTTGCTCAGTAGGAATAAATCAATCATAAATATTCTATTTAAACTCTGCAATTAATTTTATTTGATATTTTTATATTTTTGTACAGCTGCTTTAAGACACTGTCAATTGTTAAAAGTGCAACACAAATAAAATTTGGAACTGAACTGAATTGAAATCTCATCAGTAAGACTCAAAAAGACCAGATTAGAGTTCAAAATAAGGCCTAAGTGTGGAGGAAGTGTGGACCTGCTCATAACCTGCTCATGATGATGGTAACAGCAGAAGGTTTGCATAAGCACAGCATCTGACAATTTACTGAGAAATGCATTCAATGTAATTGGGAGGAACTTTCTCATGCAGCAAGACAGTGATCCAAATCACACTGCCAAGGCAACTAAGGTGGAAAAGTGGGGGGTTTTAGACTGGCCAAATCTATCACCAGACTTCAACCTAACTGAGCAGCAGTTCACCTCCTAAAAAGAAGACTGAAGGGAGAATCCACCTGATACACCTTAAAGAATCTGTGCTTCGAGCCTGGAAATGCCTTAAAGAAAAAGATATTGATATAGGCTTGATATTTCCAACAAGGAATATACAACCAAATGTTAAGTGATAGGTACATTCATTACCTAAAATTGGGATGTCTGCCACCAACAGTGCTATGTTCTTAGTGGTTTAACACTCAAATGTCTTGTGTACAGCAAAAACAGCAGAAATCACAACTTTTGGAGGGGACTCTACTTAAACACACATATTTTGATAGGTTGTGTTTATTATCGCAAAGAAAAGCAGACAAGAGAGCCTGAGTACAGCAAGAGTTCTGGGATTCATGGCACAGCATGACAATGCTTTGTTGCCCACCTTGAGGGACGGTCATATCAGGTGACAAAGAATCATGGGCTCCACATCTGCTCCTTGAAGACAACCCTAGCAGGTCTACCTCTGCAGCACATTAGTTCTGTGCAACAGATTCACAATGCAGCTGCCACACTACCCTAATGCTACACTTTGGCTACTGGCTTCTTGTAGCTGCTGCATCATACTGTATTTAAAACACTGATGATCTAAAAGCCAAAAACTGAGCACCTACTTAACTCACAGCTGTCATCCTACCCTACACTGTTCTACGTTATTTTCAGTCCTCTAGCACTACTTGACTGATCCCACCATCTCTCGGGTACAAGGAGGGCATGCTTCAAAACTGCTCTCTGTGGAATGAACTTGCTCTTGATGTCCAAATATCTGAGTCACTGACAGTCTTTAAATGATGACTAAAGACCTTCCTCATCGATAAATACTTAAATTAGCACATTGGTATGAGTAATGTGTTTTACATACTATATTATCTCCTCAGCTAAGATTTCTACACTGATAGTACTTAGTCTTTAAGTGAGTTAAAAAGAATGATTTATTTATTGATAGAGAATTTAAAGCATGTCTTTGGATAAGGCATAAATATAAATGTAATTGTACAAAAGGCAAATGACTTGAAAGTACTACACTTTACAGTCAGTGCTCCTGATTCATCAAATAAATACAAAATGGTAAACAAGGGATAGGAAAAGGTGAGCATAGCCTGAATTCAGGTACACACACAATCTGTAAGTGAAAAGTGGCTTTACTAAAGGTCTTAACTCATCATAATCACTTTTATTTACTTCCATCATTGAACCGTCAATAGTAATCATGTAGCCATCAGGCACAGTATGATGGAGCTCTTCACACAAAAACATTTATTTATTTATTTATTTATTTATTTATTTATTTATTTATTTATTTATTTATTTGTTGCTTGTAGGTTATTTATATATATTCACTTCAAAAAATTCAAACTTGAATGTAAGACTGAAAAAGGGACTTTATTCTCATACCATACAGATTCATCAGCATGGACTGCACTCTCTATCTCTTTTCACTTTTCATTTCCTTTCACCTGTCCCATATTTTTTTATTTTGATTCCCTGGTTTGAACATTAACTGCCCGCAAAAAATGTCGATGTGGAATAAAATATTGTGATGTGCAGTCTGTCTTCCCCCAAACCCTCAAATATAATAATCAATATTGATCTTAAGAGAGAGTGAGGCTTGACAAAATCAATAAAACTTGAGGATAGATTCTTGAGGTCCAATTCTACAAAAGAAGTGTGTATATCACTATCGTATCAACTGTGTGTGTGTGTGTGTGTGTGTGTGTGTGTGTGTGTGTGTGTGTGTGTGTGTGTGTATGATGTTTACTGTTAAACCTTCCTTTTTATCACATTGCAGCCAACACAGTAGACCAGAACATTCTTATGTTGTTCATATAAAATCCACAAGTTACTTTCCTAAGGTTAAAGAGCGACAGCCTACAAGAACGTAATACATTTATTATTATTATTATTATTATTATTATTATTATTATTATTATTATTATTATTATTATTATTATTATTATTATTATTATTATTTATTGAATCCACAACCAAAAGGTAAAAACAGAGTGAAAAACTGGCCATGGTCAATAGATTGGCTAACAGTGGTATCAGGGCTAGCCACAACACCTACAGTCGTGGCCTAATGGTTAGAGAGTCTGACTTCCTCCTGGCTGCCCACTGCTCCGGGTGTGTTCACGGTGTGTGTGTGTTCACTGCTGTGTGTGTGCACTTTGGATTGGTTAAATGCAAAGAACGAATTCTGAGTATGGGTCACCGTACTTAGCCGTATGTCACGTCACTAATGTCACGTGACAGTGCTCCAAGATCAGGAACAGTTAAAACCAGGTAACAGATTAATTGCTTAATAAATTCTTTTAACAGGGAGCAGGGACCAGTGATTGAGCTGCTTCTTGGTCCATAACAGCAATTGTCATTTGATTGGCAAAGAATGGTACCAGGGCTAGGTAAAACACTCTGGTGTGAGAACAAGGCAGGTCAAAACCGGGTTAGCATAAACGGATAAACGGCTTGGTGATTTATTAAACTTCTACAGAACTGAGCATGTACTTTGCAGGGAATGACTGTAAAACACAAAAAGTACTTTTAAACTATGTGTGAGTGTATGGTGATTGTGAATAGGTGTGAGTGATTTGAATGAAAACGAACATGGAAGCATGGGTTTTGTAGATGTTGAATTTGGGGAAGGGGGAACAGAAATTATTTGGTATCCAAAGTGGGTGTGTTAGTAAGTGTGTCTCAGGACAAAAGAACTAATCATTCTTCTATTAACTTCCTTCTTTGATAGCCTCAAGGGAACTAAAATAAAATAAATAAATAAATAAAATATTACCAAAAGGAGGTAGATAAATAAAAAAGAATAAACTATATAACAAGAAACTATATAAAATATGAATATGAAAATATAAGTGAAAAATAATGTATATACATAAATATACATAAATGTGTATGGTTTTTAATGATTGTCCTTAAAGGGCTCGCCTATCCTCCATGGTGCTGTTCTGAACCAGGAAGTGGTGCTACCCATCAGGATGCTCTCATTGGTGCAGGTGTAGAAAGTCTTTAGCACCTGAGGGGATAGTTTGAAGTCCCTTAAGTGTCACAGATGGTACAGACGCTGCCGGGCCTTCTTCACCAGGGTGTTAATGTGACAGGACCAAGACAGGTCCTGTGTGATGTGAACACCCAGGTACCGGAAACTGTCCACTCTCTCTACTGGGGTGCTATTGATGTTTAGCGGTTGATATGACCGCTCCTGCTTTGTGCTGAAGTCCACTATCAACACTTTAGTCTTGCTGAAGTTCAGGAGAAGATTGTTCTCCTGTCACCATCTCTCCAGGTTTTTAGTCTACTGTAGGTAGGCCGTCTTGCCGTTGTTGGAGATCAGGCCCACCACAACAGTGTCGACAGCAAACTTGATGGTGGTGGTGGAGTTGGAAGTGGCTACACAGTCATATGTGTACAGTGAGTACAGCAGGGGGCTCAGAACACAACCCTGGGGAGCTCCAGTGCTGAGGGTGAGGGTGGATGAGGTGTGTTTGCCCATCCGTATGGCTATCTTAGAGGTGAGCGTGGAGGGAATTATGGTGTTGAACGCTGAACTGTAGTCCACAAACAGCATTTTTCATAATTCCCTTTTCTGCTGCCTATGTGGCTCATAATGTGAAAAAGATGAGCGATGGCGTCCTCAGTAGAGCCATTCTGGCGGTACGCTGACTGTAGTGGATCCAGTGTGTCTGGTAGTGATGCAGTGATGAAGTCTCTGACCAGTCTCTTGAAGCACTTCATCACTACTGAGGTCAGAGCTACAGGGTGGTAGTCATTGAGGCAGGCAGGCTGGGGTTTCTTCTGGATAGGAACAATGGTGGACTGTTTGAAGCATGAGGGGACAACAGGCTGTTCCAGTGGGAGGTTGAATATCTCAGTGAACACTGGTGCTAGCTGGTCAGCGCAGGCTTTCAGAACCCGACCTGTGATGCCGTCTGGTCCTGCTGCCTTCCTGGTGTTCACTCTCTTGAATGCCGTCTTCACATCATGCTCAGAGATGGTGAACGTGTTTACCTCTCCAGCTCTCTCAGCGTGCATGCTGTTTGTGCTGCTAGCGCCGCTAGTGTGGTTAGCTGCAGCCTCGAAGCAAGCGTAAAAGATGTTTAGCTCGTCTGCCAGAGAAGCGTCCGCATTTACCGTATTCACTGCTCTATTCTATTCAGGCGTGTGTGAGACTGTATGTGTATCACCTCTAATCGTGACTAAACAGAACATTATAATTACAGATGAAAATTTACCACTCTGGATAAAAATGTCAGATTGATGACATCCACACTGTATCCAACTCCCTATACAAAACTATAGAGGCTGTTTTTGCTCTGTCAAGATGACATGATGGGATAATGAATGAATAGACTAATTGGAGGGAAGAGAAAACAGGAAAGATGATGAACCATTCACACAGTATGCATCATAGCAGTAGATAATAGGGTTGTAAACGAATCAAAATAAATGATCAGAATTGAACAGATAATGCATCCAAAAGGAATATATATTGTAAAAAAAAAAAAAAGCCGAATTTTTTTTTTCTTTTTCAGGTTTTGGTTTATGTATATTTTTTATTAAAAAGATGTCAGAAGGCTTTAGAATACGAGTGTGCATCAGTGGCAGGACTAAACAAAACATTCATGCAGGTAGGCTTTTGGAATGCGGTCTATGGTTGCCACACAGAGCAGAATAATGACTTTAATCTAATGGCATTGGCTTGACACTGCTACCTGGTGCTAATTCTGCTTCCCCAAATGTACCATTGTGTTGCTTCCGCAATGTCCAACAACACAGACACAGAGAGTGGGTAGTGAAAAAGTGCTCTTTTATCTTTAAATGGCTTGGGATAACGAGAGGTTAAAGGTAATAAAGCAAAGATGAGGTCTGCTTTCCTTAGAGGCTTTTCTGTGATGTTGGCTTCCATGCAGGGCTGAGCAGCAGTGAGACAGGGACCAGGGTGCTTTGCAGGGGGTGCAGAAGGTTCACAGGCAGATGGTCCCAGTGGAGAGGAGCAGGAAGAGGCTGGGTTGTATCAGAGTCAACTTAGAGGTGTCCCCAAGCCCAGCCTCACCAAATTGGGCAACCATGGAGTTCCCGGACAATCTACAGAACACCAGATTGAGTCAGGAACACTGAACAAAGCACCCCACCCATTCAGTGATTGACTGTCAGAGGAGGGAGTATGAGTCTGGTAGCATAAAAGAGAAGGGGTAAACTCAAGTGTGTGCAAGGAGTGCAAGACTGACAGCAGAGTAGGAAAGAGAACATTAAATCTAAGTTGTTGTTCTTTTGATATGAATTTTTGAAAGAATACCATTTGTGTTCGGAGGCTGAGAGCGAAGCATTATCTAAATGGTTTTACTGGGGGCCATTGGTTTGGGGGAAGGGAGGGTTTTGTGCCATAACTCTAAGCACTGTGCAAGGGCAGAGGCGAGGATTTTTCTGCCTCTTAGAGCCGCTCCTTGGCACCAACAGTCTTTTGCTGGTGGGGGCGATTTTAATGTGGATAAGAAGATAGCATACCGATACTGGAGAGAAAGATCTCCTTAGTGAAGGTAGAGAGAGCTATGATCTCCCTGAAGACTGGTTTTGCTTCTATGATCTCCCTGAAGACTGGTTTTGGCTTACCGGCAAAATTGTACCATACATTTTGGAAGCTGGTGGGTCCTTACCTGCTGGTCATCTACAGTGAAGCCATAGGGTGTGGAGCTCTGCCTCCTTCAGCAATTTTGGGGTACATCACCCCTAACAGAACCGGCTTGGTTAATTTGAGACCAATCACTTTACTGACATTCAATTATAAGATCTGGGACAAAGTAATGTTTCTTTGCCTAAGAGAGGTGATGGCCCAGGTGGTTCACCCTGATCAGACCTGTGGGGTGCCCGGGAGGATGGATGGTTTGAACTTGGCATTGATCAGAGATGCCTTGGCATAGGCTGAGCAATGACGGATAACATTGGACCAGGAAAAAGCCTTTGATCACGTTTCACACGTGTTGCCCTTTATGCTCCTGGAGCAGACGGACTTTGGATTGAGCTTTGTCACCATGGTCCGAATGATGAACGCAGGTGTGGTCAGCTGTGTCATTGTTAACAGGCACTGCTCTGGGCAGATCGAGCAGGGTTGTCCATTGTTGCCATTGCCTACATCTTGTATTTGGAGCCCTTGGTAGAGCATTTAAGATGGGAGCCTGCATTCCATAGACTGCATGTCCCTGGTGCAGGTTGGGCAAGGGCCAAAGTGTCAGTGTATGCTGACAAGGGGAATTTGTCCTTAGACAGGTTGTCCACCCGAAGGAGTTATTTTCCCAAATCAACCTTCTCAAGGACTGTGTATGGGCCCTTCCAGCAGTCTTCAAACTTGCAGGAAGTATCTTGCAGTAAGAGGAGCACCTGAATGCCTGGCTGAGACTACCAAAACAGGGCTAGTTAGTCAGGATGTCCTTCAAGATACTGATACTGGGATGGCAAAGGAAGAAGTGCTTGATATGATAAAGCAAGGTCTTTCCTATGTCTCTAAGGATGCTCACAGTATGTGACATCATGTCCTTTGACAAGAAGACAATTGCTAAGCCGAGTGGCTGATCTTCATGACCCTCTAATTTCTATTTTGGGCAGGAAATCATTCCAAAAAATGGGAGCTAAGAGCATCCATTTTGACACATGGAGCACACACAGAATAAGAACAAAAACCTGTTTGATAAAGGGCCAAAATCTAATGAACAAAAGTCGTAGACAGCTGTGTGGTCTGTAGAAAGTTCAGGCCAAGGAAATACCAGGTGATTGTAAGTGACCTTCCACCCAAGTAGGCTAGACCTACACAATTTGAACTCATAAATATTGATATATTTTGGTCCTCTCAAGTTGAAAATGAACTGATAAAGAGGGTCAGATTCAAAGTCTGGGGGTTGTCTTTTGTTGCATGGCATCACAGGCCATGCACAGATTTGGGCAGTGACCAGTAGGGGTTGTGTTAGCTAACAACAGGTTCATTACATTGTGCAGACACCAAAAATATTTGGGTGTCATTCAAGAGTGAACAAATCTGGACAAAAATGAACATAGTGACAAAAATGAATAAAAAATGACCATCACTACCAAGTAAGCTGTGGTCAGATCCAAGCTCAAATATCATGGGAGCAAGTCCAGAGTTCAAATGGCTCTATAGGTAACTAGGCCATGTGAACAACCCTGAGCTGGAAGAATAGGTTTACATGCATGGCACAGATCAACTCTGCAGCATCTCCTCAAATCATCTCAGGGAGATTTTCCTTGCCACCTTTACCTCAGGGCAAAATAATATTATTGAATATTGAATTGAAATAATATTGAATTAAATTGAATGTGATGTAGGCCATGGATGGATAGTATGTCTTCAGGCATAATTCAGTAGATGAGGTGTTGAAAACAGGCTTCTGCAGTTTGATACAGTCGGGAGACTTGAAAGAGGACTCAGAGAACAGGCCTTAGAAAAAAATATCTATGACAACCAGTATGGTGGGTTTACCTTCATATTCTGGTAAGTCTCTGGAACTCAGAAAGAGTTGAATCCAGGTTTGAATTGAGGTACTGACAGTAAAAAGGAAAAAGGAAACAAAACTCATTCCATAAAGTGTTATACACATTCACAACCTTGTGCAAACAGTGCAAGTCAAGAGACAGTGCGAGCAGACAATATAATAAACTACAAGAGCGATCCATAAATATAGCTAAGATAAGTAAACAGCCTGTTGGTGTGCAAAACATTTAAAGCATTTGGAAAAAGTAAAGATATATTGTAATGACATGCACAATAAGATTTTTGATTTAAGAATTTATCAGAATTTATCAGAATTTATCACTTTATTCACAATAGAGAATCAAGAAATTTTAAACGCTCATCCACTAAATGAGCGTCATGTTCACACGGTGTAGCATCTCTTCTTTTCGGAACAGTTTGAAGACGTCTGGACATCGAGGTTATGAGTTTCTGGAGTGATGTCATTGGCACAATCACGCAAATGAGTGATTCAGTGTCGTCTGAGGAGATCCAATAAAGACTTTTGAAGTGTTCATTTTATCGATATACCCTAAAGCTATTTGCTAACATTTAACGGGTTGTTAACATATTAGGGTTAGAATTTCAGTAACTGCCACTTAATTTTCTATTGTTGTAATGCAAAGTGTGACGGTGACGGTGTTGTGGAAGTGTTAAAATAATTAGTTTTTTTTAAGTCGTATTTCAATCTGAAATGTGATACTTTGTGTTCACGCTCTATGTTTATGGTGCATAACACATTGTATGGCACTTAAATTTGTTTTTATTAGTTTATAGGTTTCATATATGTGTATATACACAGATTGCATTCATGTCTGATTGCTGTTTATTTGTTTGTCTTTATTCAGCTCTTACAGTGTTTTAACCAAAAATAAAATATATAAAAATGAGTAAAGGAGAGTAGAGAGCATCTGTTCAGCTGGGAATGCTATATGGACTAAAACTTGTGTTTTCAGCTGAGACTGTGCTATAACTAACTGTCCTATAATAGACTGTCCTACTGTATAAGGCTGTTCTATAACTGTAGGGCTCTGTAGGAGACATGCTTTACTGTCTTCTTCTAATACAATGCTCACTAACAACTAAGAGAGCACTGTTCTCATACAGTAAAACTAAAGCTAGCACTATTCCCTATTTCCCTATAAAAAAGCTCCAAAAAAAAAAAAAAAAAAAAATACAGAACAGCATTTATTGTTTGAGTAAATTATAGTACTGATGCTGGTCAGTTGACAGTGACAGGAAAGTTGTTTCAGACACATTGGTTTGAATGGCACTGCACATATAGAAAACATTGTAAATTGTTAGTCTGAATTAAGATAAAAACAAAACTTACAGCGTAATATTTTCCTAAGGTTAGATGAAGCCAGTGGGCTGAGCAATAATAATCCAGTGACAGTGTCACAATAGAAAATGGTGTGTAATGCAAACCTTTCAAGTTATTACATGGATTGCATGAATATTAATGTGTTATTGATGTACAAAGATTTATACAATGTAGTTTACTTGTGTTTTGCGAAGCTCTGTGTCTTGTGATAGGACAGGTTTGTATGTTCATCTCCTCATCTGGGTATATTTTTATGTACTGTCTCTGCGAGTAAGTAGCAGTATGTCTGCATGGTGCACAGACGTCAGTGTGGGCCAGTTTTACCACTGCTCCATTTATAGCCACTTTCAAGTCCTGTTAATGAGTGAACCACAACTCCCAGAAGCCCCTTGTAAACAAGGGCAAATAAAATACCCAAATATGATTCACAAAACATGGCTGATGTTCAGGCAGTCAAAGTTTTTCACTCAGATCCGACTGGACACCACACTGTCTGAATCGTTTATTACTCTGATTTTGGTCACATGAGTCAAGTACTGTTTATAACCATAGACAGCTGACATTAACCTTTGACTGGCATACACATGGGGTTAAACTGTGAACCAGAAGCTCTGCACTGTGTCTTATTGTTCAATACATGCACCCAGAAGTGAAATGCATACTTGTTATCTGGACTTCATGACATGCAAAAGGGTTCTGATTGTGTGGTTTAGTTCAGATTGTGTTCATATTGTGTGAGCCAACAAAAAACATTTTTCAATATTACATATGTTAACAGTTAGGTGTGCTCATTCCACTGATATTGCTATTCATTTGTTATATTGGTGTTATTTACTTTTTGTCAGACAAACCAAGATAAGATGCTGTTTTCTCTTGTTAAACATGCACCAAAATATCTGAATGCTCTATCAACAAGTAATAAATGTATGAGGGAACAGTGGGAGACACTCACACCATGTAAACAGAACATGTACCATTAAACAGCATCATTACCATAAAATGGTTCTCTGTCCCATGCACAGTGTTTTCAAGGGATTTTATTACATGATGTCTATGGCACATCTACATGCAAAAAAGTTTTTTTGTTACATGTAGTAATGAACAATATTCAATTTTTTGCACATTTCTACAAACGTAGACAACAACTGCACTGTAAAGGGTCAGATCCAGCAAGTGGTGAAAAATCTGCTGTTGAATGGGTATATTTTCAGACCTTTTGTTTCAGAGACTGAATACATGGGATTAGTCTATGAATTAAGCATATTTAGATATTAACCTACAGGTGCAGTTTACAGAAAAAACTGGTGGATTTGAAAGTGAATTTTATAAGTACAAAGTTCCCAACAGTAAAGTCCAAAAATCACTTGATTTGCTTTCATTCTGAAGAACATGGAAGGAACACTTGAATATGGTAGAAAAGCACAGGTATCTGCTAAAAAGTATGTACATCAAGCAAAGATGCCAAATAATACCAATTGTATAAAAAATAAATGAATCAATCAAAATAAACAAAATATATCGAGATTGTATTGATTTGTGGCCAGAGTTCTCAGAGTTAGGCGTTTTTGTAATGGAGAAATGTGTAACAACCCTACAAACTGGTATTGTGTCTTTTCCGCCAGAATGTACTAGTCTTATATCAGCAAATGAGTCCTGTTCACATTAAAATAGAGATCCATAAAGGTTAAAGCATTGTGGCAGCCTAGTGCAACACAGCTTCACAAACATACCTGTAACACTGATGCCAATAAACATCCCTCATATTTTCAAGCTTATCGCACATTCAGCCAGTTATAAACCATCAAACAACCAGCCATCCATGTTCTTATGGTGTGTAGACCTATCTGAGACTACAGCCACATAACTACACATCACGAGCATTGTTCATAAAATTAAGAGCTGTAATTAAATGCAGGAGATTAAAGCAGTTTTAATGACCTTTGTGCTGATTTAAACTTGGTTTGTCTGAGGCTGTCTACAGACACAAACAGAGCAGCAGGCCTCATAATAACTTTCAAAACAAAACACTAAGATCCCTATTAAAAGGTTGTACTTTGATTGTGATGTTGGAAATAAGGGCATTATTAAAAATGTGCGAGAGTGTGTGGTTGGGTTGTCTGGAGCAGGGCTTTTTTAACAGGAAAGTGGAAAAGCAGACGGACCACAATACTGGTAGCTCTGTGGTCTCACACACTGACATAATAGAAAAATCAAAAAAGGACACACACTCAAGCATACTGTATTTAATGCAAATTTTGGACATTTTACCCATAAAGCTTGATGTCTACTGTGCTAAGAACCTACACATAATCCAAATTACATATATATATATATACTGTATATCACATTATAATTGATATATAATAATAACGCCATTGTAGATTTCCACCGCTGGACCAAAACTCATAGCCGCCGATGAAGAACAGCGACCACAGAAGTACACAGGGTCTACATGGCTCAAGGCGGAGAGGAAATTGAGACCCCATCAGAAGGTAAGGTACACACACCATAGTCAATTGTCTGTGTTTCACAATGTCATGCTGGAGGGGAGCTTTGCAACCTGCAAGGAGTGCTGGAACAAGGTGCACTAGGTGAAAGGGGTCAATGTAGACCCATATCAAAGACTTCCAGCCTCCTATTTCCTTATGGAGCTGCTGCACCACCATACAGTAGATTGTGACTCTGAAATGATTTTGCATAGCCATCCCCTCCCCGAAATGGATGACCCATTGGAGCAGCTGGGAAAAGCCGAGTTCATATCAACACTTGACCTCACTATTACTGAAGATCCAGAAGCCCCAAAACCACTTTCACCACCACCTAGACCCACCGTCAGTAACGGGTCCTCCCTTTTGGCATGCAGAGCTACAACAAACTTTTAAAGACTGATGGATATTGTCTTAGACCCTATAAAAAATGTACCATCTGTACCATTTTAGGGAGGTCTTAAAAAAAGTTTCAGAAGGCCAGACTGACAACTAATCCATGCAACTAATCCATCCTCACCTTCACCTCATCCTAGAAATTTTACACAAAATAGCACTTTTTTCTTTACCCAAGCCTCCTGCATGTCTATATTCAGTCTGTCTTTGTTGCAAGGCTCTACAATATATAACTGTCAATGGGTGGAATATATTAGGCAACAAGTGAATAGCCAGTTTTCAAAGTTACTGTTAGAAGCAGGAAGCATTTTGTCAAGGTTCAAATGGTGATGGATAGATGACTGAGCATTGTTAGCAGTGAAGGCTAGCCTACATGATTCAATAATACAGAAGAGGTACTTTTGGACAAAGCTGCAAAGTTGAATTTTTTTTCCATTGATTCATTCAATCTAAGTGACCATGCTAAATCCCGTACACCACCAAAAGCTCCTACAATGGACAAGTCACAATGGACAGTCAGCAGCACTGTACCATGGAGCAATAGAAGTAGTTAGCCCCGACCGATAAATCATATTTCTTTACATCATTTAAATAGCCAGGTGTTTGTGTTGCTTACCTGGGGAAGATATGGTGATATATATACTATATGTATATATAATGGTACTTTATTTAGTTGTTTTATTTTTATCTGTGACTTATGATCATTGGTGATGGTGACAGTAAATTAAAGAATCTGAAAAGGACATGAAAGACTGTCAAAGAGTGTAACATCTTGGGGGCCTGTCAGGCAAACTCGCGGCCACCCGCACGCCTCTTTATAGGCTCTCAGTCACATAGCTGCAATTGGTGCACTTTGTGACCTGATAAAGATGCTTCAAACAGTCCATCATTGTTCCTGTCCCAAAGAATCCCCAGCTCACCTGCCTCAATGATTACCGCCCTGTAGCCCTGACCTCAGAAGTGATGAAATGCTTCGAAAGACTGGTCAGAGACTTCATCACTGCATCACTACCAGACACACTGGATCCACTACAGTTAGCGTACCGCCAGAACGGCTCTACTGAGGACGCCATCGCTCATCTTCTCCACACCACAATGAGCCACCTGGACTGCAGAAAAGGGAATTATGCAAAAAGGTTGTTTGTGGACTAACATCAGCAAGAGTTGATAGTGGACTTCAGCACAAAGCAGGAGCGGTCATACCAACCGCTAAACATCAATGGGACTCCAGTGGAGAGAGTGGACACATCAACACCCTGGTGAAGAAGGCCCGGCAGCGTCTGTACCACCTGAGACGCTTAAGGGAATTCAAACTACCCTCTCAGTTGCTAAATACTTTCCACACCTGCACCATTGAGAGTGTCCTGACAAGTAGCATCACTTCCTTGTTCAGGAACAACAACATGCAGGACAGGCGAGCCGTCCAGAGGGTGGTGCGGTCAGCTGAACGTACCATCCACACCAAGCTCCCTGACTTGCAGGAGATCTACAGCACGCAGTGCGGGACCAGAGCCAGGAAGATTGTAAAGGATCTCAGCATCCCAACAATGGACTCTTTTCTTTGTTGTGTTCAGGGAAACACTTCTGCTCCTTGAAAGCAAACACAGAGAGAATGAGGAGAAGCTTCTTCCCGCAGGCCATTCGGAGTTTAAACCAGGAAACACCCAGGATCTGGATCTAGTACTGGACCTCTCTCCCCATCTTCACTGTTTTTTCTGCACACCTTTTTTGCACTATGACACTTTAACTCTGGACTATCACTTTAACTCTGGACTGTCACTTTAACTCTGGACTTGCACAGCACAGTACCACTTTATACACTTTATACACACCATACTGCACATGGACACTTTAAGGACAATAATTAAAATCATACACATTTATGTATATTTATGTAAATACATTATTTTTCACTTATATTTTCATATTTTATATAGTTTCTTTTTATATAGTTTACACTTTTTATTTATCTACCTCCTTTTGGTTATATTTTTGATCCCAAATTGCATTCCTTATGTTTGAATACTGGACAGATACTGTACAAAAAGCATTTCACTGCATGTCGTACTCTGTATGTATATGTATGTGACAAATAAAATTTGATTAGATTTTTTTTTTGAAGAGGTTCGTATGGAACGTTGAGGCCCAGGAGGCCTTTGAGGCCTTGAAGGAACAGCTGATTGCGGCTCCCATGCTTCGGGTCCCTGATCCAGAGATCCACTTCATAGTGGAGGTTGATGCCTCTGACACAGGAGCAGGGGACGTACTGTCCCAGCGATCAGGAGCAAAGGGAGAGCTGTACCCCTACACATATTTTTCTCGTTGGCTGACGGCGCCAGAGAGAAATTATGATGTAGGGGATAGCAAGCTCCTGGCTGTTAAATTGGCTGTGGAGGAGTAGAGGCATTGGCTGGAGGGGGCCAAATACCCATTCCTTATCCAGACGGACCACAAAGAACCTGACCAACATGCAGCAGGCCAAGATAATGAACCCACGACAGGCCAGGTGGTCCCTGTTCTTTGCTCGGTTTGATTTTACCCTCTCTTTTAAACCTGGCACAAAGGACACCAAACCAGATGCCCTCTCTCTCCAGTGGGACCCCCTGGCAGAGGACCCTAATGCCAAACCCATAGTTCCACCTTCAAGGATAGTGGCATCTTTGCGTTGGGGTCTGGAAGATGCGGTCTGCCGGGCACTCCGACAGGAGCCCGATCCAGGCGGCGGTTCTCCCAACAGGCTCTATGTTGCAACCCTGGTCCGAACCCAGGTTCTTGCCTGGGGCCACGCCTTACCTTTCGTGGGGCACCCAGTAGCGATGAGAACCTTGGAGTTTCTGCGGCATCGTTTCTGGTGTCCCTCTATGGATCGAGACATTCGAGCTTTCATGGGTGCCTGCCAGACATGCGCCCAAAACAATGAGCCCCGAAAGCACCCACAGGGGTTGCTCAGGCCTTAGCCTATACCATCTTGCCCATGGTCACACCTTTCCCTGGGCTTCATCACCGGTCTGCCTTGTTTCCAGGGAATGACTGTGGTCATGGTGGTAGTAGATCGGTTCTCTTTGTCCCTCTGCCCAAACTACCATCAGCCAAGGAGATGGCAGAACTCGTGTCCGCACATCGTTCGGACACACGACTTCCGATCTGACAATTCGCCACTGCCAGCCTCTCATCGGGGTTCCATCCTGAGTCAAACATCAGACAGAGAGTATGGCCGAGTATGCCCACAACACTCTTTTGCACTTTGCTCTGGGCATGTCACCTTTTGAATGCCAGTTCGGCTACCCCCCACCATGTTTGCCAAGCAGGAGGGGGAATCAGGGGTCCCAGCGGCAGACCAAATGGTGGTCCAGTGCCACAGGATCTGGCAGAAGGCAAAGAATGCCCTCCTGACAGCTGCTCAGAGGAGCGCATGCATGGCCAACCACAAGAGATGGGCAGCACCCACATTCTGCCAAGGTCAGAGGGTCTGGCTGGTGACCAAAGATCTTCCCTTGCGTGTTGAGTCCAAGAAGTTGGCACCACACTACATTGTACTGTTTAAGATTCTGCGGCGGATTAATCCTGTTGCTGACCGCCTGCAGCTCTCCCAGCCCATGAAGATCAACCCTACATTCCATGTCTCCAGGCTGAAGCCAGTACTCTCTAGCGCCCCCTGTTGACCAGGCTTCACCTCCACCCGTCTCATTAACGGAGCCCCGGCCTTTACTGTTTGGCAGATACTGAACTCCCAACGCCGCAGTGGGGGCATCCAATATTTGGTTGATTGGGAGGGCTATGGCCCGGAGGAAAGTTCCTGTGAGACACATCCTGGACCCGGACGTTTGTTAGGACTTTTTGGAGGGACCAAGCAATGAGCCTGGGACCGTCAGGGACTATCACTAGGGGCGGGGGTACTGTAATGTGGTGGGTTCCTGTTAGGCAAACTCGCGGCCACCAGCATGCCTCTTTATAGGCTCTCAGTCACATAGCTGCAATTAGCCCAACTCACGACACCTGTGCACGCCACTATTTAAGGTTTCAAGTTTCGGCGCTCGGCGTGCAGACATAGTCCGTGCCAAAGTCAGCTTGGTAATACGTATCAGAGTGTGTAGCGCTCTGAGAGGTAATATATAAGCCAAATAGGAGTGAGGAAAAAGTTTCCACTTGTATTTCAGCACAGTAATCTGTATCAGAGTGCATATCATAACGAGCAGATCGAGCCCCGCTTGGGGTGTTCTCTGTCATCAAAAGCATTCCACCTTCACTTGTTAATTTTGGTACATATATATATATCTGTAAATATATTCACAATTAACAAGCTAATCCCTGGACTTTCCACTTGTTTATATTTGCCCTGCTTTGATACTAACCTGTCATCACTCCCTACCCAGCCACACACTTTCTCTATATGCTCCAGACACCTGTCTGTTTTCCTATCCACTACTCCAGCGGATAACGGGCCGGTCCCGGTAGCCCCTCCTCCGAGTGGAGCCGGAATTCCCCCTGTAACAAAGAGAGATTATGAATAAGAAGTGTGAGACTATGAATAGTTGTTTTTGCACAGCATTGCCATCTCCTACATTTGCAATAAAGTCAACTGAGTTTAAGTTTGTTCTATTAAACTATGAAGAATGTTTTGGTACAGAGAATAACTTTACAGCATGTACAGCATTTAGCAGACACTCTTATTGAGGGTGACTTACATTTTTTATATAACTTCATCTGCCTCTCATTCACAGGGTCACACACACAAACAGACATGCACAGAGAGAGATATCCATAGGTAAACCATTTTAAAAGTCATAGTATTTCATTTTAAGGCATTTTAAGGTAAATAAGGTCTTTTCTTGTATCTGTTCCTCACTATCCCTCGTTGTCTATCTATAAATACTATTTTAAACTATGTATACTATTAGCATACTGCTGGTCCATATATGTGTATGTTTTGTTGCTCACATCCTTAACAATGTGACTAAATCACATATTGCTTTGGCTCTTCACTATGTCTCTTACTCTCTGTCTCATGGGGATAACGGGTGACATATGTTCAACATCTCCCTCTGCTTCCCCCTCCTCCCTCCTGCTCAGGCACCCATGACATAAAGGATGGTTCTGGGCCAGTGAATGAAAAGGTTACTACCTTCACTGAAGCCTGAATTAGATGCTGTTACACCAATCAATCTTCTACCAACATGAAAATGAGTGGGTGGGTGATATACCTTTAATAAATGTAAAATCCAGCATATAAATGCTCTTCTTTCAGACATTAACTAAAATATTTACAGATCATGATGGGGTCAGTAATATTGGGTGCAAAGTGGGAACACACCCTGGATGGGATGTCAGTCCACTACAGAAGTGAAAAATCCTGAAAAGAGAAAATGCCTGTCTGGCTGCCACATTCTGTACTACTGTAATCTGAAGGTGAGTCAGTGCTGAATCTATGTGATTATGATCTTCCCAGAATCTAACAAATATTATTAGGTGGCCACTTCTGTCAACTGTAGAATGAACAACTTAAATATTATGTGACCCAATCATTATAATAGAGGTATGAGATTCCAAGAAGATTTTCTTTTAATGACTTTGAATGATCATTTAAAAATTCTGAAAAAGCCCAGCTGTGTTTTAACATTAATACTAAGCGAGAGTGGCAGCACAAAATATGAAACCTTCTTTAACTTCTAAGTTTCATACAAAGGGATCCATGCTTTTTTGGCAACTTTTCTATTAAAAAAAAGCATCACCTGTCCGTATCTGTATTTGTATCTTTTCAGGATCTGTTCATTCTGAATAATGTATTCTTTTTCAGTTGCATCCTAAATACCTGCACAACCAGTGAATAAAGCTCTGTGTGAGTGTTAATACCACTTGCATGTGTTCACACTAGTAAAACCAAATGAGTGAATTCAATTAAAAACTGGAGGCAAAAGCTTTTAATGTGTGATCATGGTTCTAATATAAGGAAAGAGCTTTAAAGACTCTCATATATTAACTTCTGTGCTTGTTCTTGTTTCATCCTTATCAAATCCTAGCCTTAAACACACACAAACACTTGTGTCCAATCCCACTTAATTATTCCATAAAAATCTAGTTTATGACCAAACTCCAGTTATCTTTGTAAACATCTGTGGACAATCTTTGCACTTGTGTCTAGAAGTTGTGTGTTATCCTATTCTGTCCTGTCTACGGATTTAACTGACTGCTGCACTGCTACATTAGTTTTAACTTTAGAGCAAAAAACCTTCTTGTTTTTCATGACTAATTCATTCTTGGCGATATTGCCAGAAAATGATTTGCTCAAATCCCAACAATTCCACAGTCATCTGTGACTAAAAGTACCTTCCTCTCTCCTCTGTCAATCAGAACACCAGTCAAGTGTGGTTTTTGTGAGCTCATGTATTAAAATGAGAATTTTCTTCAAAGCAATTTCAGTTGCACTACAGTGCTGTATGAATGGCACTTAAAATATACCGTGAGCTTCATGTGTCTTAAAAGAGGCATATACTAATTTTTACCAGTAAGAATGATACTGAGGGAGGCAAAGTTTAGTTGAATCTTCACTCACATAACTGCACATGGCCAACCTGAGCATTATCAGAAATTTGGGCCTCAAAATGAATTGACATTTCAGCAATATTTTAAAATATGAAACTTTCATTAAATGAAGAATCACATGCCAGGATTAGGTGGCAATGATGTTGTAGTTTTAGTTTATCTGTGACCTTATTGGTGCATTGTAGGATCTTGCATAGTGCAAAAGCAGAGGTGAATTAGCTACCCTTGTGTTTTACCCTGATGTCTTTGGCAGAGAGCCAAACTCTACTGCCAGGATGATTTTGGATGTTACTATGGGCCACTTGCTCTAGACACTGGTGAGTGCTCTAACACAATTGTTCACTTACTTGTCCACTGCCAAAAATTCTATGGGGTTTTCATGGGAACAATGGTGGTTTGTACCCAAGAATACATTGGAATGGAGTGAGTTGGGTGGATTAATGTCTAAGCTTTAAGAGTTGTGCATACTAGTCTATGTGAGGAAATGAGATAAACCTTGTGATTTTCTGTGCAGAATGACTTTAAGAACTTTCCTTATACAGAGGTGAGGCTATTGGCCACTCATAACTTGTCAGGACTCTACTTGTACATTCTCTGCCAGAACATTAGTGGGCGACCCTGCAGTGTGTTTTCACGTGTTTTGTGTCTGTGCTAACCTGTTCCTAACTGTTCATTTTCTTGTCTATTTATTTCCTCCGGGTTGCATCTAGCTTTGTGGCGTCCTTGTCTTTTGTTTATCTGTGTTGGTTTATGTTACCTGTTTGTTTAGCCATGTCATGTTTCTCGTTTTCGTGATTTTTTACACTGTATATGTTATTTGTTCTTTTGTTAATCAATCTTGTTTTGGTTATTCCTGCAGTTTTTAATTCTCGTTTTTATACTCTGTAACATCATCAAGAAGCACAATCAGTATTCAACCTCTGCAGTACCCTCTTATAAAATGTCTGTAAAATGTACCCCATAGGAGGTATTCAATGTTGACTTAACTCAACTCAGACCCCTCCAGTTGCAAGTCACAGCCTTGCATCAAGACACATATTCTGTTCTCTTTCCATCCTTCATTCACAAACCAGTGCTTCACCATGTCCTGCTTCCACAACGGATAATATACTTCCAGGATCAATGTTACATGATGAAAGTGGAGGCATTAATCTGATTCCTGAATGTGCTACAGGCAACCCCCATCATTCTGGGACATACTGTATACTGGTGAATATTCAATGGGGAACATACCATTTTTTGACCATATGGCACATAAATAAGGTATAAATAAAGGGAAATAATTTTATTATTGCAGCATTCAGTGTCACCCAGATGAAGCAAATCCATGGACTACAAAATGTTATAGAAAGGACATTATTTACAATAACATTATTTAGTGTCCAGTGTCACCTAAATGAGGATGAGGTTCCCTTCTGAGTTTGGTTCCTCTCGTGGTTTCTCTCATCTTAGGGAGTTTTCCCTCACCACCATCACCTCTGGCTTGATCATTAGGGATACATTTTAGAGATAAATAATAAATTAATTTAAAATCTTACTTTTTTTTTTGTAAAGCTGTATGACTATGTGAATTGTTAAAAGTACAATATAAAAAAACTGAATTGAAAATTAAATTCAGCATCTCATTGACAGAAGCCTCAGTTTGCATGCTGCCTACACCATTGTCAATTTAGACATTAATTTGTCTAGTAATTACTGGCAGCAGTACATGCAGCATCTAAGGTCTGGTCTAAGATCACTGAGATGGGCAGGACTCATAGAAAACTAAAAAGACTGAGTGGAATTAGAGTATTGTATATGGGCCACTTGGGCCATTTGTGGGGACATAAAGCATGATCAAGCTCTGGATTGTGAATGGAGCACGAAAAGCAGGGAAAAGTGAGTGCTAAGGATCCCACTGCGCACCTGTTTTGGAGTGAGGAGAGCTGAGTGTGTGTGTGTGTGTGTGTGTGTGTGTGTGTGTGTGTGTGTGTGTGTGTGTGTGTGTGTGTGTGTGTGTGTGTGTGTGTTTGTGTGTGTGTGTGTGCCTGGTCTCTCTGAGTTGTTCCCAGTCTGCCCATCTACTCATTCACAGCCCAACCAAAGAAAGTGTCTAAATTAGTGGTCTTGTGTCACAGTATCATCCATGCCTACATCGATCAAAAGGTGCAGGATATTTGTTGGTACCTCAAGTGCAAAGTCTCCAGCAAGGGGCAGAGCTTTTTCTCACAGAGCCCCACAGTTATGTAACAGACTTCCAATTAGTGTTCAGGACTCGGACACAGTCTCAGTGTTTAAGTCCTGGCTGAAAACACAGCAATTTAGTCCAGCTTTTTATGAATAGCTTTTCTTAGGTAAAGGAGCAGATCTGGAGGGTTCATGGGCATAGAGTGTTTGGTGAACTGGGATGTCTGGATGTTGTCGGCTTAGCACCCTCAAATGTCGCTCAGGTTTGCAGACTGTGGCGTGGTGTGACGCTTTACATTCCGGGAAGCTCTCATGTCTGTCACACTTTCTGGCTTTTGGCTTTTAGTTAATCCTGTCTGCACTTTACACATAAAGTTCATAATCTGTCTTTAACAATTTCATGCTTACAAGCAAACCTCTGTGTTGAGCTACACATGCTACTACTGAGCTCCCGGGTTTCCTCAATGCCTCTTCTCTCTGGGCCTGCTTGACCAATCCTGATATCCTACTTCTGGTTGGAATCTCATCACTTGGTGGTGCTCACTACTGCTGCTGATGCTCCACATGGAAAGTCTGGAGATTCCTGTGGATAGTACCACAAAGAAAACATGGAGATGGATTTGGACAGTGATTTCCATGAACAGTTTTGCTCTCAAGTCTCCATCAGTGAACAGTTGCATCATCAGTACAGACTTTATGTTGTAACTAGAATGAATTTCCTGGTTATCCAATGGCAATTTTTGACCATATAGTATACAGTTCTAGAAGAGCAATGACTTTAGTAATCACACTCTCCAGTGTAACCCCAGTAAGAGCTTTGTAAATGTTCTTGCATATCCTATAAATGTCAAAGAATTATTGTCAAAGTCAATAATTTGAGGAGCAGACACTTTTGGACACTGCACGTATCACTGTGGCAAACAAACCAGAAATTCCTGGACTGTGCTGTTTGTGCAAGTAGCTCATTTAAGGGTTTCCACACTAGGGTTCTCGAACCTACATGGGTTTACTTGGATTTACAGTACATGAGGTTGTCCCATAGATTGCTCTCTGTTGAATGTTATATCTCACCTTATTGGTTGCCCTATTTACAATTTATGTTTTCATTAAAAATCAAAAATACCTAGCTGACAAAAATCTATCCCTAAAAACATTAATGAGTCTCAGACCCTTAGATATTAACATACTGTATACCATACAACAATACTATATATAAAAGCTATACATTTTAAAACTTCCTATGATTGGCTTAACAGAATAACTCAATCTACAGAAAAGTGCAGTTAATAAATTACTCACTTATACTTAAGTGTATCAAGATCAACTCAATACCAGACAATTTGTTGGTTTTGAAAAAATACCAAATTGTGTGTGTGTTCTTGCTAAAATTCTTGTGTGTTTCTGTGTGCATGATACTAAGCTCTTCAGAAGCAGAGGGAAGGTTTCTCGGCATTTGCTTTTAAAATCTAAATGTTTAAGTCAATTCATCACACAACTCCCTAAGGATCCATGTCTGTTGTCCACTTCTCCTCTTTACACAGCCCTTGCGTACGACAGCTGGACCCGAGTTAGCACACCCCCATGAGTCTACATGTCCCGTGGGGTCTGAGTGACAGCTCGATGGGGTATTTAACTTTACACTTTATCATGTTCAATTAGACGCCCTGTCTTGACTGAACCATGCATGGCCAATCACGTTAAAGCGTGCTATGTTCTACATTGTATTGGTCCTTGTCAAGCTGCTGACAAACACAGATGTGTCCAGGGAGTTGTCCGCTCAGAACATAATTAGAGAAAATAACATCAGATGGATCTTTATCTGCTCCACTCAGTGTCCATTATGTAAAAGACATAGATGCACACCCAATTACAGACACACCGTGCGCTCATATTTGTTGAAATGCATCAGAATATATCAGTGTGGGTGCATTGTGGCTGTGTAAAACTGGGCCTGGGATGTTTACACAAGGGCTAATCATACTGAAGTTAATTATTAAAGACCTGGTTAAAAGAGAGAGCTAGTTTATGGCTCTCCGCCTGTCTATTGATTTGTGATATAGTTGTCTATATCATCAATAATTCCTTGGAATTAGCTCAGAATTTGTTTGTCATTTCTCTGTCTGTACCTGTTAAATGTCTGTTTAAATCAGATCACGACAACATTGTACACACACACACTCACACAAACACACACGCACACACACTCACACAAACACACACGCACACACACGCACACACACTCACACAAACACACACGCACACACACACTCACACAAACACACCCACACTCACACAAACACACACGCACACACACGCACACACACACTCACACAAACACACACGCACACACACTCACACAAACACACACGCACACACACGCACACACACTCACACAAACACACACGCACACACACGCACACACACTCACACAAACACACACGCACACACACGCACACACACTCACACAAACACACACGCACACACACACACTCACACAAACACACCCACACTCACACAAACACACACGCACACACACGCACACACACACTCACACAAACACACACGCACACACACTCACACAAACACACCCACACGCACACGCTCACACACGCACACATGCACTGACACACACACACTCTCACACACACACTCACACACACACACTCTCACACACACACTCACACACACACACACGCACACACACGCACACACACGCTCACACACGCTCACACACACGCACTCACACACACACACATACACACACACACACACACATGCATACACACACACACACACACACACACACACACACACAGGCACAAACACACACACATACACACACATACACACACAAACATACACACAAACACACACAGACACACATACACAGACACACATACACAGACAAACAAAGACACAAACAGACAAATGGACACACACACACATACACGCACATACACAGATACACAAACACACACACAGACACACATACACAGACAAACAAAAACACAGACACACACAAACAAAGACACAAACAGACAAATGGACACACACACACATACACGGATACACAAACACACAGACACACACAGAATTTAATTTATTTTTCTATAACCATCTGACTCTAATTATGGATATATAAATGATTAAATTGTTGCTATTTCTGATATGTAAACAAAAAGGCGCGCGCACACACACACACACACACACACACACACACACACACACACACACACACACACACACACACACACACACACACAAACTGATAATGATCAATCAGTGAGTCGCCTGAATTAAATCAATAGCTCTTCCTAGTCTAATATTTGACTGCAAAATGAGCAGAATTGATTAGATTGTGCTTTTGTAAATGAACAATAGAGATTTACACCAGATCACCTTCTCAAACCTCAGAGCACTAATAAGTCTCATGGGAGCAAAATGCAGGAGCAGTTTTCAGAGTGAGCACCGAAATTGTGTAGAAAAGTGTAGAAGATCCAGTAAAACACTGCAATTACATATTCTATTTAATGAAAACAAATAAAAGACAAACATTGATTTTATAGATCATGTCTAAATTATCTTACTGTGATCTTTTTTTATTAAGGTTATAGAATCATTATAATTATAATTAACCATTAACATCATCTCTTGTCACATACTGAACCCAAACAATTTATTTTTTTGTTGGTTATGTATCCTAGCTCATTAGCAGGGGTCATTAATGGAAAGCAGATGGCACACAAAACAAAGTTCTCTTCATTTCCAGTGCCATATTAATGGCAGCTTTACTTAGCAACAATACCTGGTGAACCTTCTTAACACCCATGTATCTGAATCATAAGATGAGACAATTCTTTTGAAACAGAAGCAGTACCTCACTCGCACAGACAGACACACCCCGTGTCATGAGAAGAGGCCCAGTTAAACAGCTGCTATGGGTCTGTTTCCATCTGGAGATGAGGAGAAGTTCAGCCCCCACCCTATATATACACAAGTCCCCTGTCCCATGGCCTTCACTGAAGAGCTTGTTATGCTAATCCTTCCATCTCTCATGAGTCTGTCAGCCTAACTCCTTCTCCTCCTTCTCACACATGGCTGCTCTCACTCTTACCTGCATGGGTAGTCAAACTTTTCACACTTTTCATGTGTGCTGCATTTTATTGATGGTCTCTAATGATTCATATACAAAGAGAGAATAAATCAAAATGTTTTATTAACTCTGAACATTCCCTGTCCTGCCAAATCACGTAGTCTTATCAAGGTTCTGTGTTTTGAAGATAGGCAAGCGTGACATCTCCAACCCCCCCCCCCCCAATAAAAAACAAAAAAACAAAAACAAAAAAACAATAATGGAGGAGTTGTTGTGTTTTGTAAGGATCACTGACCGCAATTTAACCAAATACAGGGTTTGTTTAATTTCCATTTATTAATTTGTGTGTGAGTGTGTGTGTGAGTGTGTGTGTGTGTGTGAGAGAGAGAGAGAGAGAGAGAGAGAGAGAGAGAGAGAGAGAGAGAGAGAATGACTGGTGGTGACTGGTTTATTGTAAGTGTTTGTTACCTTCTCTGAGATGGGTGCCTTTTGGGGCATACCTTTTTTAATATACCATAAATAGTTATATTTCTGATCATTACATGTGATAGTGGATTAGTCAAACCTTTAAGAAAATACATTTTCCCACCTCAGGCATGTAATTCAAATCGATATTGAGTGTTTTTTTCATGCTGAGTTCAACCCTGTCACAGACCACTTGGACCCTTTTAAATATTATTTGAAAAGATTTTCAAGTAAATTCTTGTAGAAGCTTTTCAATGAGATGTCCCTTGTTTGATATCATTTATTGCATGTAAAATTTTATTTTTAAATACTCACCATTTGAATACCAAATCAGGTTAAGAAAACTTTATCTAACATTGGTCTTCATATCTTATCACAAAACATGCATTAGCATTAGAATTTAATCAGGCTTTCATATTTTTTCAGACTGTCCTGTAAATTCTGCACACAGCAAAACAAACATTGAACTAATTTGTGATGAGGCTGACTCTATGAAAATCCTGAGACATCTACAGATCTACCAGCTCCAGTTGGACTCTATGATACCAAGAGGAGATCTGAACTCCATGTGACCAATTCAACACTTGTTTGACTGTATATTACAATCACACCCCCAGTGTCACCCAGATGAGGATGGGTTCCCCTTTGTTTCCCACATGTTTCCCTTCTCTCTGCGTCTGCATCCCTTCGTGCTCTGTACTGTCTCTGCCTTTCTGCTGTTGTTCTTGCCATTGGGATGTCTGAAAATGTTGAACATAAAATACCATAATCGATTATTTCTAACAGTTCACATCACAATACAACAAGTCTACAATTGAGTAATCTACTAAAAAGTGTTAAACATTCAACCCTGGCACAGCAATTCAACCCTGTTATAATAAAAAATGTGACGGGGTTGAATGTGACGGGGTTGAATGTGATGGGGTTGAAGTTTTTGGCTAACAGTAGCTGTAACTCCATACTTAGCTAAGACAGTAGCATCACATGGCATTTAGGACATCATACAAGTTTAATGTTTTGCAAAACTATTATTGAATTCTTCTTAAAGCGTTGTTTACTATCATTTAGTCATACAACAGGGTTGAAATGTTGATCCTGACAATCTTAATCTGACAGTGAAAAACATGAAATATAGGTAAGAAAAGATACTGACACTTGCCTTTCTTTGCAGCATATTCTTCAAGAGACTTGTGTGATGTCACTTCCTGGATGTGATGCCATAGGGCTTAATCCATTATTTTTATAGGGGGTTGAAAACAAACTGGAGGATGTGTATGAATATTGCAATTTCATATATAATTAATGCATATATATATATATATATATATATATATATATATATATATATATATATATATATATATATATATATATATATATATTGTATATTATATGTATATATGTATATTTTAGTTAAAGTAGACCAACATATGCTTATATTAGCAGCAACTTTTTGGTATTAATTGCAGTTTTTATTTGTTTGATATTCAATGAAAATGTAATGATGGTTAGTGAGGACATGCAAACATGCTTGTTGTCTACTACTTAGCAACCCATTATCTTTAAATTAAAATAAAAAAAAATCAATTGTGTTGCATTATAATGCAAAGGCACCTGGTTGTATTAATTGACACCGTTAAAATGCATTTTGTGATTTCCTTCAATTGAAAATATTTGAAGTAAGTTTGGGGGACTTGAAGGGCACCCAATTCAGAGAATTTTTGGGGCCCGAGCACCGATGGTGCGAAGCCCTCTTGTTTTTGCTCGGGTTTATTATTATTATTATTATTATTATTATTTTTATTTATTTATTTATTTATTTATTTATTTATTTATTTATTTAATATACCTACTGTTCCCAAATGGGTCAGTATCAACATAAAATAGTCCACTGATATTTACCCACTTGATGCACTTGCCTCCCGTGCATTGTTTTCTGGGAGGCACTGTATAGCGATAAAAAAACGTGCGAGGGCCGCCATCACTGCTTGCAGCTATATTATCATTTGTTATTTGTTGAAAAGTTATCATTTGTTATGTTGCTCCCAATATAAAACAGTTCAGCACAAGCTCAGACATTTTTAGGGTCATGGTTGAGGACAATGTCCCATCCAGAGACAAGCTGTCTCATGTTGAGGTTTTGTTCAAACCTACCATCAAAAATATCCTCGCTAATGAATGTTTTTTTTTCATTGGTTGTTGCGTTAAATCTTACCCAGATACAATAGTGCTATTTTCTGATTGGCTGTTGTGTAGCCTCTTTTTTTGATTGGCTGATAAGTGTCAGGCTTGACTAAGAACATCTCTAGGTTACGACCGTAACCCTAGTTCCCAGAGGAACGAGATGCTGGGTCGAAACGCTATGGGAACTCCCCTGCGTGACCGCGCTCTGAACCACGCGTGTAATCTGACCAATAGGCGTTGGGACGTGACGTCATCGGCAGGTGACGTCGCGTAAACAGACAGAGCCGCCGGCACAACTGCCAGATCCCAGTCAGGCACTCTGGGTCGCACCACCGGTCCTCAGCCTCAGGAAGGAAACGTGTCACCAGTGGGTGCCTACCCAGCGACTGCCGCGTTGGCGGGGTGCTATAAGCCGCGATAGCGGACACGTAAACCTTCAGAGTCGAGGGGTTAACCCAGCGGCAAACTGTTCCTGTAAGAACTCCATAACTGAGCCGATCAGGCAGTTAACTGGTTCCAGGACATGGTGCTCACATGGGAGGCGTATGACATGAACAGACGCTATCGTGCGGCATATGACCTCCTCGTGGAGGAAGCTCTGGAGTGGAGAAGGGTCTCTAATACCTCGGTAGAGCGACCAGCCACTTTGAACTGTGCCCCCTCAGGGGCCACAGCCTCCACAGCTTTGGGCGGGGGTGAACCAGGGTTCCTGGGGGGAATTTCCCACGGAGGGCCCTCGAGTAGGGACACCAGATCGGCAAACCATGGCTTGCCCGGCCATCGAGGTGCTACCAGGAGGAGACGGACTCCATCCCGGCAAACTCTCTCCAAAACTCCAGGGACCAGTGCGATCGGTGGAAAGGCGTACAGGCGTAGCTTCGGCCACGACTGTACCATGGCATCCAGACCTAACTGGGCTGGGTGAGAGAGAGAGAACCAGAGGGAACAGTGCAAGGTCACCTGGGTCACAAAAAGATCCACCTTGGCTCGGTAGAACCTCCGCCATATGAGCTCCACCACCTCGGGGTGGAGACGCCATTCCCCAGGCCTCGGCCTTTAACCCCCAAAACACTGCCATCATCTCCAGGCAATTTATGTGCCACGAGAGACATGGGCCACTACACAGACCCTGGGCGGAGTGGCCACTCATGACCGTTCCCCACTCCGTGAGGGAAGCGTCCATCGTTAGCGTCACGCAATGACATGGAGTCCCCAACACTGGGCCTTGGGACAGAAAGGTTCAGCCTTTCCAAACATCCAAGGCTCGCCGCGAGACCTTGATGGTATGATATGGGTTTCCCCTGAGAGAAAACCCTCTGCCCCAGAGCCACCACTGAAGGGGCCTCATGTGCAGGAGGCAGAGCGGGAATGGCTTCACAGTGAGTGGCTGGCCTTCCCGCACTCTCCTGTCGCCATGGACAGACCAACGGCCCGCGCCATGTGTTTCGTGGCCCGAAGGGTTAAGACGGCAGTGCGACGCAACTCCTTAATATCAGCGGCCCCTGAGCTAAATCCCTCATCCAAATCACGTAGCAGCCTGGTATGCCTGCAACACACCCATGGTGTGGAGGCAACCCGCTGACTGGCCTGCTGCCGCGTAAGCCTTCCCTACTAAGGCCGATGTAGCACGTAGTGGCTTACAGTAGTAGGGAACACGGGGGCCTTTAGCGACGATGCTACGCTAGGGGAGAGATAGCTAGCTAGCATCTCTTCCACACGTGGCATCGCCCCATAGCTGCACGCCTTAGCCCCACCAACATTCGCGTAGAGCAAGGAGTGACGAGGAGAAGCGTGCACCGAGTACAGGGTTTCCCAGGATCTGGACACCTCGGTGCCCAGGAAGCAACACAGGACGGAGGAAAAGCTCATCCTGGGCGCGCGCTGCTCCTGCTGCTCCACCGGCCAATTTAGATCCAGCTTGGCTACAGCTCGTGTCATGACCTCGAGGAGCTTCTCATACAGCACAGGCTGTGAGGAGCCCATGAGCTCACTAGCATCCATCAGCTCTCCTTCCTCTGAGGGAGAGACATGTAATACCGCGCTGCTCGTGCCGGGAGAAGAAGCAGCCATCGAGCCTGCTTCTCCGAGGGAGCAGGAGTTCGATTCAGCAGACGAGGCTGGAGAGGACTCATCCACCTCCAATCCCGCTGCTATATCGGCCTGCGAGCCCCACGAGCGCCGGCGCCGCTTTGCCTCGGCAAGAACGAGACGCGAGGGAGAGAGCCCTTCTCGAAGAGCGCTCTCCGAGAGTGAAGTGTGCGCATAGCTATGCGACTATAATGCAAGCAATCGACTCCCTCCAAAGCCGATTGTGCATGCTTCACTCCCAAGCAAACAACACACCGATCATGCGAATCCTTCCCGGTAATGAAACAGGGACACGGAAAAACACACTTACGGAAATTCACAAACGTGGTTCAGAATGTGGTCACGCAGGGGCGTTCCCTTAGCGTTTCGACGCAGCTTGAGTTCCGAAGGGGAACTGAGACGCGGTTGATTCCTGCCCGGTTCCATAGAGACAGCGATGCGGACTGATACATTTTGGGTGTTGAGGCTTATTAAATATATGATAAATAGTCAAAAAGTTTTTCTGCGTGAGAAATACGATGTGTGGCGGGAGAGTGACAAAAGACTAAAATGCGTGACTGTCACTCTCAATGCGTGACACTTGACAGCCCTGCATAAGTTTAAAAAAAATATGTACCCAGGATCTTTCTTTCTGCAAATTTATCTCAATGAAAAAAATCCAATGTTTTTTTTTATGATCATATTATCTGTTGCCTGACATTTTAGCTAAGTTAGCTAGCTAAGTGTACAGGATTGCACTGTGTTCCCTTGCATTATCAAATCTAATAAACAATAGCTAAATATGACTGACAAAAATAAAACATAAATGTTTATTCATAGATTTTTTTTATTATTAATATTAATCTGGTCCCTTTTCACCAGGGGCCTGCATTATAAAGCCTTGGTTAGCTTCAACATGGTGTCAGCACAGTCTCAGAGACAAAAACACGTTTATGGAGACCAGTGTCCAACACTGAGATAAATACCAGTACATCCTGTTATGCATTTTGTTTATTCCTTTTTCCTTTATATCCTGGCATCCTTCTGCTGTCTGCTGTCCATGCGACACATCAGGACACATCATATTTATCAGTGGAATAGGCTCTATGAGTGCAGAAAGCTCCAGATGACCACAGGAGGAACAGATTATTAGGTAAATGTCTATGTTAAGAATGACTAATTTACACTAACACTGGGTTTTGGCTACACATGTGAGCAGCTCATTCAATGTGATGGTGAAACTCAAGCAGTACAGAATAAGAACATTCCTGAAAAAACAATAGCATATGTGACTCTATCGTAACAGACACTACTTTCTATAACTTTAATTGGAAAATAATGCTAGCAAGTGCTGCACTGGGCTGCAGGGACACATACAGAGCTTGAATTTTCCCATCAAATTGAGTGTGTGAGAAAAAACACTTTGGCTACAAACACAGGAGGAAAAAATGTTTAAAAAGGGAATGTGCATAATTATCATTAACTAACCGAGTAGTTTTTCAACGTGGCGATGGCCACATAAGCCCATGTCTCACAGCGTGTGTGTGTGTGTGTGTGTGTGTGTGCACGAATGTGTGACGTCAGTCGAGTTTGTTGTGGGTCCAAATCAGCGACAGAAGACTGTGAGGTTTGTGTGTTAGGGTTTATTACAAAATCTCGGCCGTGAAAGAAAAAAAAAGAGAGTGACAGCAGAAAAAAAAGGGTGTTTTGCTCTTTTTATGAGGCTAGCATTTGAGCAGCACAGCGTGGCATGCCAAACCTTAGTGACGCACACAGAGAACACCCAAGAAAATAAAATGATCAAAAGACCACTTAGGTCTAAAAGTGAATAAATACCTTAAAAAAAATCACACAGCACTTCTCACACAAACACACACACACAAACAGAGTTATACAGCTTCTGTTGCTGGGGATTAATCTGGGAAAAATAACGTACAGGAAAGTATAGACTTTTACACTTTGATGCAGTTAAACTACCTAATCTTATTGTGTGTGTGTGTGTGTGTGTGTGTGTGTGTGTGTGTGTGTGTGTGTGTGTGTGTGTGTATGTGTGTGTGTGTGTCAGGCTGGCATCAGGGTGGATGGACTGCCACCTTCTGGAGAGCTACTGTGTCATGGCTCTAGTCACATATAAAGGACAGAACTCTGTGTAGGACTTGTCTTGGTAGACATGTGGTTTTTATTAGTCTAAAACCCCCTTCTAACATAGTTTAAATACACACATTTTTAAATACACTCATGTTAAAATACACACGTTAAAATACACGTTTAAATACACTCATGTTTAAATACACTCATGTTTAAATACACTCATGTTAAAATACACACGTTTAAATACACACTTTTAAATACAGTCATGTTTAAATACACACATGTTTAAATACACACGTTTAAATACACACATTCATAAACAGCAGCACTGCATACAGTAATCATAGCATTATTCACGTACTTGTGTACATGTGATTTATATTAGTTTTAGTTGTGTCTATGACAGTATCAGACACAGTTTATCAGTGCCTGAGTAGTACAGAAACTCACATCCCACCTCCCTTTAAACCCTTTCTGTCTGTCTGGTGACACCAATCAATAAACATCCAGACAGACATCAAGGAATGTAGCCCTGACACTAGAAAGAGAAGAAGCTGGTCATTTGACTGACACCAAACTCAATAATCCTCTGATTAGACAGACAGATAAACTGTTAGTAATAATGCTGCAGGTTAAGTTTTGAGATTCACTGGAATGCCAATTTCCATACAAATTAAAAAAAACATTACTAATTTGTATGAATTGGAGTAAGAAATGTTTTAAAAACATCATTGAATACTGTAACTGTAGTCAGTGCAGTAGTCAAATAAATACTGGGTGAGAGAGAGAGAGAGAGAGAGAGAGAGAGAGAGAGAGAGAGAGAGAGAGAGAGAGAGTTGGGTGAAAGGGATAAGGGTTCTTTTTAGGTGTAGGTTGTATAGTCAATTTAATAATGACCAAAAGCATGTGATAAAATCAGCTTTATAGAAATATCTACACTTTAAATGAATCCAAGCCAGAGGCAAGAGTGACAAAGAAGTGCTCCCCGAGTCTGTTGAACAGATCATGACATGAGTACGAGTCATTTTTGAGTTCATTATTATTCATAAGTCTAAAGTATAATGTGAACTTAACAAATGTTAAACCATAGAGACCTGAGCATAACAAATGTGAATGGTGTATAAGTAAGGAGGTCTACGGCTGTTTCTATGTGTCTGTGTGGTACCAGCTCATGGTAGACTGCAGGCTAGACATGCAAGGCTATCTTCAGCAGCGCAGCCAGGGGTTCCGATATAAACATGGCTCAGTAGATCATCAGGATGGATCAGGGGCACAGCCATCTCATCTGGATGGATCAGGCAAGGTGGATCAGACAGGATGGATCAGACAGATCAGGAGCACAGCCATCTCATCAGGATGGATCAGACAGGATGGATCAGACAGGGTGGATCAGACATTTCAGGAGCACAGCCATCTCATCAGGATGGATCAGACAGAGTTGTTCAGGATACATACTTTTGGCCATATTGTGTATTTCAGGACTTTTGGTAGTTCCCAGAATATCTAAGTCTACTAAAGGTGGTAGAGCGTTTTCTTATTTAGCTCCCAAACTTTGGAATAGTCTTCCTGATAGTGTTCGGGGCTCAGACACACTTTCCCAGTTTAAATGTAGATTAAAAACTCATCTCTTTAGTCAGGCGTACACATAATACATCCCATAATATCATGCACCAGTACATCAGACCAGCACATTTTTATGAACAGCAGATATGTTAATCCCTTTCCACTGCTTCTCTCTTTGTACCCATCCCGAGGCATCCAGACATTGTACCAGCTCCCAGCGTCCTCTGTGGGACGAAGCCTTTGGGCGTCCACTGAGCCGAGGCCGACTCTAAGAATCCTGAGACATCTCCAGTTAGACTCTGTGGTACTCAGGAGATCAGAAGTCCTTGAACCTCACACCAATACCACATTTAACTGACTGTATATTACAATCACACCCCCAGTGTCACCCATATGAGGATGGGTTCCCCCTTGAGTCCGGTTCCTCTCAAGGTTTCTTCCTTTACCAATTTAAGGCAGTTTTTCCTCGCCACTGCTGCCTGAGTCACCTCAGACTTGCTCATAGGGTAATAAATACATACACATTGTGAACTATATACATCTAATAATAATCTAGAATTTTTATTCTGTTAATTCTTATTTCTTTTATTATTCGTTATTTCCTTTATCATTAATTATGTTTACCTTCTGCTCTGTGTTTATGTTCTGTAAAGCTGCTCTGAGACAAATGTCTATTGTAAAAAGCGCTATACAAATAAACTTGAATTGAATATTTCAGGATCTCTGGCGTTTTGTGAATCTCTTTTTTGTATATTGTTTATATGTTTATGTGAAAGAGAACAGAACAGTCCTTAATCCCTGTGTACATCAGGCCCTGTGTACACAGGGTTCACTAACCGGTGTACGCTAACCTACTAAACAGTACGATACACCGGCACGCGCAGCACTAACCTACTAAACAGTACGGTACACCGGCACGCGCAGCACTAACCTACTAAACAGTACGGTACACCGGCACGCGCAGCACTAACCTACTAAACAGTACGATACACCGGCACGCGCAGCACTAACCTACTAAACAGTACGGTACACCGGCACGCGCAGCACTAACCTACTAAACAGTACGGTACACCGGCACGCGCAGCACTAACCTACTAAACAGTACGATACACCGGCCCGCGCAGCACTAACCGACTAAACAGTACGGTACACCGGCCCGCGCAGCACTAACCGACTAAACAGTACGGTACACCGGGACTGCACGCGCAGCACTAAACAGTACGGCACACCGGCACGCGCAGCACTAACCTACTAAACAGTACGGTACACCGGGACTGCACGCGCAGCACTAAACAGTACGGCACACCGGCACGCGCAGCACTAACCTACTAAACAGTACGGTACACCGGGACTGCACGCGCACACTAACGTGCTATTCTCACACACTTTATAGTGTAGTATGCAGATGCACATTTGGACCAATCGGAAAGCAGATCCGGGATGTGACGTCATACAGCACCGCTATGTTGACGCTGTCATGTGTTGCTAACAGACCGCTTTAAGCCGTACAGGAAGCTGCATGGACAACATGGACCACAGGTACACTGTTAATTTCCTCTCATTAATGTTAGCATGTTGCTCTTTATCATACGCCTGTGCTCTGCAGTTAGCCTGTTAGCTCAGTCACAGCTCCATGACAGCGCAGATGTTCCACATGACCGTGTCGAGCTGCTGTGTGTTCAGTTCCACTGCATTACTGCGTGTGTCTGTAAGACGTACACAGGTGTGCACACGGCGTAACACCACGGCGCCTGGGTTACGGGCCTTGTTATTGTAGCGCTCGGCCTCCATGTCCACAACACTGTGGCTCTAGTCCTGCAGGTCAGACATGTCAGTGCTGCAGTCCATGTGTCTAAACATCCAATCATCTAACACCAGCTGAGCATCACACCTTGCAGCTGCTGCATTAGACACCTCCCTCAGCATCATGTCTGATCTCTGGTGCTCACTGATGGCTAATGCAGACAGAGCAGCTCCTTACCGTCCCTCTCAATGACGTCAGGGCACAGCAGGCAGACAGACAGCTGTCCCTCTCAGTGACGTCAGGGCAGGTAGACAGGCAGACAGACATAGAAGCTCCTTACTGTCCCTCTCAGTGACGTCATTGCAGACAGACAGACAGGCAGACAGACATAGAAGCTCCTTACTGTCCCTCTCAGTGACGTCATTGCAGACAGACAGACAGACAGACATAGAAGCTCCTTACTGTCCCTCTCAGTGATATCAGGGCAGGCAGACAGACAGACAGACAGACAGACAGACAGGCAGACATAGCAGCACCTTAGAGATTAGACCACAGATATAAGACGAAGGTTATGGTAAGAGAAACCCAGCCTCAGGATAAACACTTTACTGCTTGGAATACACACTTACTGTCCACTTTAATAGGTACACCTGTACACAACACGTCATGTTCACACTATATCACATTCTGTCTGCATTGCCTTATACATTTGCCTTATACTGCAATTTGATTGGCTGATCTGATAATTGCAGTAAAAGTATGTGCACCCCTACCACCCCACTCATATATCATTCCAAGATAATTTCCTTTTAGCTGTCATGACAAGCTCCATTCTTCAGCAAAGTCTTTCCATAGAACTAGATATGGGTGTGAAAGTCAGGGGTGCACATACTTTTGTAAACATTAGGGATGCAACAATACAGTTAGCCCACGGTTCAATACATGCCTGGTTTTTTTAACCACGGTTTTCGGTTCGGTTCTGATGGCTTAACACATAAAAGTGTTTTTTGTTATTCTATGCTTAGGCAATAGGAACAGTAAGAGGTTAAGAAGAAACAAATAAAAACAATTTATTGCAATACTCCTTTATTTTACTTAAAAGAAAAGCAAAGTCCACTGGTTCCTAGTGTTTTGTATAATATAAACATTTATTATTTTAAAATTAACACTGACATCTCACAGCTGCTGGTAGCGCATGTACAAACTAAATTTTGAAAATAAACATACATGTGAAGTGAGTGAACATAAATTGACCATTTCAAATACTGTAAACATACTTGTACTTCAGTGAACATAAATAAACCATCTTAATTAAACTTAACAGTACTCCAGTACAGTATCCTTCATTCAGAAAGTAAAGTATCCTTCAGCTTTTCACTTCCCAATCCGACATGTAGTGAACAGTTACAGTGAGGTGACTCACGGTTGCCCGCGAGGTCCAACCATCTGTGGTAAGAGCAAGGCTCTGTGCTTGAGCCAATTCGTACACAATACTGTTGTATGTCTTTTCATAGAGGTCGGGAATTATCTCGATGCTGAAAAAAGTGTGAGACGGTAGTCTGTAACGCGGATCGAGTATTTTTATAAGATGACAAAAGCCCGCATCTCCAATCACCGAAAACAGCTGCAAATCTTTGGCAATGACCCCCCCCACTGCCTTTGTTATTTTCATGTGTCTCTCGGAACCAGCTGGGTATGTTTGCTGGAAGGATTCAGCGAGGGACTGTTGTTTTTTGGAGGACTTTATTGCTATCCTGCATTCAGACATTGATATTGCTGGGTGATGGCGCCGCAGTTGTGCAATCATATTGGAAGTGTTTCCGTTTGAGTAGGCTACACGTGTAAAACAATGCTTGCAGACAGTCATTTTTTTGTTTACCGTTTTTTCTTCCTCAGCATTATACTCAACAGCAAAACCGAATGTCTCCACGCCACAGATTTAAAAGATGCCGCGCCTCCTCGTACTGTAGCCTCACTTTACCACCGCTCGCCATGTTAAAGTGTGGAATGATAGTTCAGCGCCCCCTAACTTTAGAGCATAGTAATTGAACATTTACTTGCGGGGAGGAGTTTCCTCAGCTCAGCTCGTAGACATACAGGCACACACAAACAGTCAATTCGGAGAGAAATAAAAAGCACATAAATTATTTAAACATAAAACCGAAA